>NW_020944455.1:2196713-2432848 GCF_900497805.2 Vombatus ursinus
GGATAGTTGATTTTTATATTTAGCATTCAGCTGCCAAGAAGAGGCTATAGAACACCATTCAGTTGAAGTCATACCTTTCTCTGGCTAAGCCAGGTGACCCCCTTCCTCTCCCTCCCCCCCCCTTTCCTTCCCTCAATTAAAAATATGTGAATTGGTGTCCTTTTAATACTGCCCTTTTTCATTTCAGGGTTTTGAGGGCTTAAGTAAATGATGGAAAACTTCTGCATAAATATGAACAAATGTTAAATTCATATGTAAAGTAGAAATCCCAATAAAGGTCATGGAAATTACAAACTTATTGTTTGTTTTATTTGGCTTTGATATTTAAAATGTGTGTTTCATTTTGCATGACTTTTCTGTGGTCTGTTTCCATTTGCTCTCAGACTTTTAGTCATCTTTGGGCATCAGTTCACATGCAACAGCATCCAAGCTGACACTTGAATAAACAGATTAAATATCATTTCTTTATAAATTTTAATGTATTTAATTCTAGAAATTTAAATCCCAAGTACAAAGCCTTTATTGAACCAATTTCATTTTAAAAAAAGAATGCATCTTTTAAAAGACCATTTTAAGGAAAATTCTGTAATGTAGCTGAACTGAGTCACTTTATTTGTAACTTTTCTATGGTCTTTGATGTCTGTGATATATTGGAGCCAGTTATGGTTCTGCAAAGTCATGGGGCTGCAAAAATTAACTCTAGTTCCTGAGCTACCAAATGAATTTTGGCAAAATTGATTTAGCATTTAAGTTCCATTGCTCCAAAGCAGAGGACACACTTTCCGACTTTACATACACACACACACACACACACACACACACACACCCTCTCTCTCTCTCTCTCTCTCTCTCTCTCTCTCTCTCTCTCTCTCTCTCTCTCTCTTTCTCTCTCTCTTTCTCTCTTTCTCTCTTAGTGAATTTGCAAAACAGAATACAACTTGAATTTCAAAAGGAAAACTGGAGTAGGACCACTTCATAAAAGAAATGCCTTTACTAATATCATTTGACAGTATCTACTAATATCACACTTCAGATTTTGCTTCTTTCCTGCTACCTTTCCATTTTCTGGGATTTCAATCTGGATGTAAGTGGAATTGAACGATGAACTAGAACGAGCCCCGCTGTTGTCCGCTGTGGATGTGTTCTAGAAGGGCAGTCGTGCTATTTTACAACCCTTGAATGCAGTGATGTGGTATGATTCCATCTACTTTTGTACTTGGGGAAACGTTGAATAAAAAGTCCAGTCTGAAGAAAAGGAGAATGAAAATTCACTTAAACAGGAAGGAGACTACAATAGAAATTAATTTTACTTAAGTACATTTTGAAGTGTTCTATGGAGATTTCAGGAAGAATGAAAGAAGTGTTGAATTATGGAAAATAACCTTTAATGTTTCACAGTGATCTAGAGTCCAGTTTGCTCAATGTTGTATGTGCTTCCAGTCATCAATAGTCTTGTGTACTTAGGTACGTGTCAGTATGTTGGGTGCTATAAAAAAACATAAGCCTTGTTCTCTAGGAGCTTATGTATTGTGGCCAGTGGCCAACCCCTCCCCCCACTCCTTCCCTCCCAAGGATGTATGTCAGTGGATGTGAGCAATTGATAAGACCCCTCCACCCCACGCTACCCCCTTAGACTTGGAGGTCTGAATTAATCAGGTTCAGGCTGTGCCTCCAGCTTAGGGTGGGGTTGTTAATTTCAAAGGAGCCACTCATTTCAGGTCTTGGTGGTTATTTCTGTCTAGTAGTACAGACAAGAACCTTCGGTGCTGATGTATATTACTGCTTGTCTGTACAAGTGAGGTAGCGCCATTGTCATTACCAAGTATGACGACAGCAGCTAAGTAGGTCTGCAGCAGGCAAAACTTGTCCTAGGGGTGTCAGTCAACATGTGCTATTCTTTTAATATGCAAAATTGGTGCTTGTATGAGAGACTTGGGAATTTTGTTTTTTTAACTAGTGCTAATGGTTGAGCCACGGACCTTCACTTGACTAAGATAAACTTTAGATAAACTATGCATTTGCCAGGATGGTTTGAATCTACATACACATGAAAGGACATACCAATCCATCTCTAATTGTCTAGGACAGCAAGAACACCTGGTAACTCTAAGAGTGATATCCTACAATAAGGGCTTTGTTTTTGTTTTTTTTTTTAAATAAAGTTGAACTTTCAGGATTGTTTTTCAAGATTTAGTAACCCACTATAATAAGTAGTATGATTTCCAACTGCTTACCTACTCTCCGCTTTAGTTAGTGGATGTATTTGAATAATTAAAACAACACTCATAGAATGCTTCCATATTTTGGAGCAAGTAATAGTATGCAACAGATTGGCATTGTGGCAGATTGGGTACAGTGACTGAGAAACAATTTGATCAAATGGTGAACCTCATGGTTTAAGAAGTCCTAATGTCTCACCAGGCATACCACAAGGTATGCGTATAAAGTTCATCGAAACTGGAGGGTTGGAGTGGGAGACTTGCTATGATCTCATTTTTTATCTTATGGACTCATGGAAGGTTAGATGTGGAAGGGTTTATTATAATTACAAGAATTATTATTATTATTAATTGAGTCCATCTAGTTTGACCCATTTGCTTTATAGCTGAGGAAACTGAGTGTCCGAGGAGAGAAACTTAGTTTGTGGCAGAGCTGTGCTTAAAACGAATTCTCCCTACCCCTAGTCCATTATTTCTTTCTACTACTACAGGGTGTCTCCAAAGTCTTAGTGAAGCTTTATGCTTTCATAGCCTAAAACTGCACTGAGACTTTGTAGACACCACATATGAAATAATCACAATAATAACTAACATTTCTATAGTGTTTTAAGGTTTGCAAAGCTAAGCATGTATTTGAACTGATTGCCAGGGAGATCATTGGATTATTAACTGGAAAAGGATCTTAGAGATCTAGCCCAATCCCTTTATTTTAATGAAGCGGCATCAGGGTCAGAAAAGTTGTGATTAGCTGTGTGACCTTAGGCAAGTAAGTATCAGTCAGAATTCTAACTTGAGTCCCCTGACTCTATATCCAGTGCTTTCTCCATTACACCAGAGTTAGTGAAGCATATGTTATTTACGTGCTTGGAATCTGTATTCCTTGATCAGCTTTGGCAGTCTTGCCATCTTTTTGAATGTCATGATCTCACTTGGGAAATGTGCAAATATTCCTACAGTGTCTAATTTAGTCATTAGACTTCACCAGGCAGATGGTAACACCAGGCAATAATGCAGAACTCAAATGAACAGCAGTAGAAAGTCTTAACTGGACCACAAATGAACTCTGTCCATTCAGTGGATGATCAAAATGTGCAGTTTTGGAGTTAGGAGCATAGGACTTCTTACACACGATTAACATTTTAATTCTAGCATCGTCAGGGAAGTTCTCCAGGTTTCCAAAACTGTAGCACTGGCACTTGCCAAGAAAATGGTCCCTATCTGTAATGCCTGTGAGGTATTCAAATCTTAAGACTAGTGTTAGCACAGTAGGAGAAGCAGTGCAGGAGATTTTGGAGGGAGGAAAAGAACAGGAATTTTCATCCACATGGAGGCCTTCTTCAGCCATTGTGATCTGAAACTAGCCCCTTTAGGAAGGAGGGAAAGGAGGGAATAAGCATTTATTCAACATCTACCATGTGCCAGACTGACACTGTACTAATTGTGTTATAAGTATTATCTCATTTGATCCTCACAACAACCCTAAGAGGTAGGTGCTATTATTTTCCCCCATTTTACAGTTGACGAAATTGAGGCAGACAGAGATTAAGTGACTTGCCCAGGGTTACCCATCTAGTAAGTATCTGGGTCTGGATTTGAACTCAGGTCTTCCTGACCCCAGGCCCAGCACTCTATTCACTGCACCACCTAGGCTGCCTAAGATGGCTAGAGAGCTGGTCTCAAAGTCAGTAAATTCAAATTCTGTCTCTGACCTGTATTGACTGTATGATTCTGGGCAAGTCATTTAATAGCCCTGGGCTTCAGTTCTTCTGTAAGGTGAAGAGGGGTTGGGTTCAATAATAGCATATATATATACACACACTGTATGTACACATATACATATATGTACATATAATGTATGTATACGTATACATATATACACATATATGCATACATATACACATAGTAGCATATATACATATCACTCTAAGGTTTGTAAAGTGCTTTACAAATGTTATTCCATTTTATCCTCATAATACCTTGGGGAGGTAGTGCTATAATTATCCCCATTTTACAGATGAAGAAACTGAGGTTGAGAGAGATTAAGTAACTTGTCCAGGGTCACACAGGCTGGATTTGAACTCAGGTCTTCCTGACTCTCAGTTTACTGCTCTATCTACTCTATCACTAAATGTAGAAAGATCAGCATTGGTTGTAGTGGTCTGGAGTATATGGACATTTCCTTTTTCTCTGTCTGCTTTTTTGTTCAGCTGGACACTCTCAGGGAGGTACCCAAGAGGAGAGGTCTGTGTTTTCCCCTTCAGGGTGTTCAGAAAGCCTGTGACCTGCCTGACATTGTACTAAATAAAGACCAGGCTACAGTGGCACTGTCATGAGTAGTCTTTGACTCTATATCTAGGGCTGACCAGTAGGACTTAAAGTTAGCAAACTATACTAATGTAATTAAATGCAACTTGTGCTTGCACTTAATAATCATATCCCAATAGTCTTTACCTTACAAGAACTAGAAGAGTTTGTATACAGATTCAGCTCTTAATGTATCTGCAATAAAGGTGTCATCTCTTAGTGTTTGTTTTGTAGTTTCAGCACTTTGGGAATTAGTTATTCTGAAGGGTGGCTGCTGCTGCAAGTTTGGTGTGGTGCCAATATCTACTGCTTGCCGACGATAGAAAATCATGTTTGTAGGTGAATTGGGGGTTGCTGTTCCTGAGTTTCAAAGTAACGACTTTCTTTTCCTTCCGAGTCTCCAATTGTGGAACCATAAATTTCTAAATTAAAGCTTGTATAAAAATCTACCAACTAAGCACCTAATTTAAAGATACTTCTTTATATCAGTTTACCAAAACAAAAATCATTAAATCCCTAATTAAGGAAGAATATAGGAGAATGGCACAGACCTCTTAGTGTAGTGAAGGGAAGACTCAAGCCAGAGACAACCAGAAAAGAAGGGACAAAAAATAGAGTTATTGCTTGAAGTTGATAGTGTAAAGTTAACTCATAGTAGCAAAATTTTACTCAATTTCCCATTTTTCTTCTATCTTTTCTATTGAGAGAATAATCTTTAACCCGGAAAAAGCAGACCATAATGATTTAAGAGGGGGTCAAAAGCTAGGGTGGGTTATGATAAGCAAGAAAACACCCAGCTGCTCCAAATGAGTTCAAGGCTCTGGCCCAGATTACATACTTTAAAGGCTAACAGAAGAATCTGTATATGTAAATGTGGGGCTGCTGTCGGTAATCTTTGAAGCATTGTAGAGAATGGGAGAGCTGGAGGTAGACAAATAGCCCCTTTTCCCAAAAGGGCAAAAATGTTTGGATTCTATGAACTACAGACTGGTGAGATTGAAGTTGATCCCAGGAAAGATTGTAGGGGTTTTTCATAAACAGGCAGTTTGTAATCCTTTAGAAAGGGAAGCCAGTATGGGTTCACAAAAAATCTGTTTTCCACATCGTTGCCAGCTTCACCTTCCTAAAGCACAACTCTTCTCTTACGTTTAAAACCCAGCTCAAATAACATGTCTTTCACAAAGCCTTCCCTTATTACCCTCCACGTAGAAGTGATCTAGCCATGGCTCAGTGTATAGTAGCACTTTATAACTCTCTGCGTTCTGCCTTATTTCTTTCACAAGCTCATCAAAGACAGCACTTGCATCTTCTTGTTTGTGTCATTAAGCACGTAACATCTTGTCTGCAGCAGGTTCTTCGGAAGTATTTGTTGAATTTTGATTTGATCAATTTTGCATAGAATACCTTTGTGGCTAAGGGCAAAGGGCAATGGAGAGGTGCATGGTGGGTATGAGTAGGTGTGAAGTATGAGTGTGAGCTAACTGACAGCCAGCCGCCTTCATATTCTACCAAGTAGGAAACTAGAGGAAGACCCCTAATGCATTAGGTGGACAGGTCTTATGGAAGAGTTATGGGAGCACCTGGACAAGTCAGTTGGAAAAGACAGAATGTGATTACATAGATGAGACTGATTCATTGAGACATTGAACTTGGTGGGAAAGGTGGGAAAATGTTAGCTGTCCTTTAAGGGGATTCCTAACTGGGTGAGCCATCATGCCCAGAGTATTGATTAATAGATTAGTGTCAGTCTGGTAGTCTTGGGTGAGGGGGTGGGAAGGAGGAGGGCTGGGATCACAGGGCTTTGTCTGTTCAACTTTTTTTAAAGACTTGGATGAAAACATGGATGGCATGCTGATTACATTTGCAATGACATGAACCAGAAAGGGATAGCTAATTCATTGGATAATGGTAGCAGGGACCAAAAAGATAACCTTGTTTCAGCACACTGTGAGTCTGATAAGGATAAATGGCCATCCGTTCAATGAGGCAAGTACAAAATTACAGATGGGCGTAGGTGGGGTGGGGAGGAGAGTGGAGGGGGATCATGAAGAGATAATAGTTCATATGAAAAAAGACTAAAGTTTTAGTTGAATATAAGCTTAGTATAATGTTAATTTTATAGCACTTTATAGTTTTGAAAAGGCAGCTGGTGGTGTAGTGGATAGAGCTCCAGGCCTAGACTCAGGTAGACCTGAGTTCAAATCCAACCACTGACACAAGCAGTGTGACTGGGCAGTCAGTTAACCTCTGTTTGCCTCAGTTTCCTCAACTGTTAAATGAGGATAATAAGAGCACCTACCTCTGAGGGTTGTTGTGAGAATCAAGTGAGATAGTATTTATAAAAGTACATAGTAGGTACTGTGTAAATGCCTATTCCTTTCTCCTTCCCCTTCCTCACAACTCTAAGGTAGGTAGATGGAATAGAGGATTGAGTGCTGGATTTGACTGGAAAGACCTGTGTTCAAATTCCAGCTCTGACACCCATTAGCTGTTTTACTATAAGCAAGTCACTAATCCCCAAGAACTTAGTTTTGTTATCCAAAAATGGGGATAATAATAGTTGTACTAACCTCTCAGGGTTATCAAGAGACATAAAATGAGAGACTATATATAAATGCCAATTTTTCCCATTTTATAGATGAAAAAACAGGCTTAGAGGTGAAGTGACTTGTCTATAGTACCCTAGCTAGTGTAGATGTGGGGTTTGAACTGGTCTTTAGACTTTAAGAGGTCACATGGCATAGTGGATTAGAGGGGCTGGCCAGGAAACCCTGAGTTCAAGGCTTGCCTCTGACCTACCCTGACTCTGTGACCACAGGCAAATCATTTTACCTCTCTCTGCTCTACTCTCCAAGATTATAAGTTGCAGAGAAACTGCCAGCCTGTATTGGTAGAGGGAGTGTCCTCATCTGGGAGTTCCTAATACCAATGAAACCCGGGTCCAGTCCTTAGCTCTTCCTTATCCTTCAAGTCCAGTTTTCTTTCCAAACAACAAGCATTTTAACCACCTACTATGTGCCAGGTATTGTGTTAGGTGCCAGGGCTACAGATCAACCCCACTTCAATAGCTGCCTCATCAAAACCATTGTTTTATTAGGAAACCCTATAACCCTCAAAGCAAATACAATTTGTTGACTGTATTCATTGAAATCTAGTGTCTGGGTTGTAGGAATTGATAGCGTTGCTGTGGTCTGCACTGACCAGACCATACCAGAACATCATATTGACTTCTGGGCACTGTGTTTGAATAGGGACTTGACAGGTGGCCAGAGGATGGTGACAGGGACACCAAGCCAAGTCAGAGGCAGCACTTCAAAGGCAAGCAGGTGGATTTAACCTAGAGGAGATTCGACTTTGGTCCAGGATTTCTCACTTCACATATTTGGAGTTCGGTCATGTGGAATTGGGGTTATACTTATTTTGCAGAACTCAAGTGAGTAGAAGTAAGACCAGTAGGAGATAATGAGAAACAGATTTGAGTTCAGTATACAGAAGAATTTCCTTATGACTAGAGCTATCTGAAAATGAAATGGACCGCTTTGGGAGGCAGCCAGTTCCTTAGGATCAGAGTTGTTCAATAGAGGCTGGGAGATTGCTTATCTAATATGAGATAGAGGGAATTCATGCATCAAGTTGGGGACTTGATCTAAAAAGCATCTCTTCTAACTCCTTTGACTTTGTAGCTTTCCTTAGCATCTGTAACTATTTCTTTAGGATTTTAGCCTTCATGTAGGTAGCTTTTCCTCAACTCCTAGGCTTACTGTTTTGTATAATGAGAGGCCTTTCTTTGACCACTCTGTGTTGGTTCAGAGAGATGCTGTCCTCTTGTTTAAACCACATCTTTGAGTCTCGGATTGCCTTTAAGGTAATTCCCCAGCATTCCTTTGCTTTTTACTTCCTAGTAATCTTTTGAGCTCCACAAGGCCAGTAGACACAGCCTATTGGAAACCCCACTCAGCAAACTATTCTTGTGATGACAGATGACTTGTATTCATATCTCCAAGATGGCTGCAAGTGTGTTTAAGTGGACCTGTAAGCCAGAAGGGCAAAATGCATATGTCCTGAGCTTGACCAAATTTATACCTGGCACAATCTTCGAATTCTTTAGGGAGCTTAGGGAACAGAATGGTCTCATTCTTCCATATGGCACCTTTGCAGGGTATTTGTTGTCTAACTTTTGCCCCGTGGAACACTGTGTGGTGTTTAAGAAATAATATAATTAAAAGAGTCAAATTATATAGTATTAAGGCTGTAAGGAACCTTAGAGGTCATCCAGCCATTGCTTGAGGGCCTCAGGGGTAGTAGATTCTCCTCTTCATTAGAAATTTTTGAGCAAAAATTGGATGAAAACTGTCTGTTTGTTCCAATATGGGCTGGATCAAGTGGCCTCCGAGGGCCCTTCAGACTTTGATTCTGTAATTTTGTCCGTTCCTTTCATTTTACCTATGAAGAATTGGAAACTCAGAGATGGAGAAGAGACTTATCAGAGATGGGGAAGAGACTTAGCCAAGGTCACATACCTAATGAGTGCCAGAGCCAGGGTGAGAAGCCAGGCTTTGTAGTTTCATAGATTTAGAACTAGAAGGGATCTTAGAGGTCATCTAGTCCCTCATTTTAGAGGTGAGAAAACTGAGGCCAGAGAATTTAGGTGACATGTCTAAAGTCACTTAGTAAGTGGCAGAGCTGGGACTCATCCTCAGCTCCTCTGGCTCTAAACCTCTTTCTCTTTTTCATTGGACCATGATGCTTGAGGCACTTCCCAATAGGCCTTCTTTCCTCCTTTATCCTTCACATTGGTTTGTGGCTTAATCTATCATTTCGTTGAGAATGTAGACTGCTCCCCTAAAGAGAGAGTTTTTTTAAAGAAAAAATGTATATTGGTATACAGTTAAAAGTAAGTACACAAAATTGCCATACTTAATACAGGTGGTGAAAGGTTTTTTGTTTTTTGTTTTTGTTTTTGGGTATATTGCTTTAAAATCAAGATGTTTTACTGACTTTCCTCCCCATTTTTTGGTCACTTTGTTGAAGTTCTCTTCTTGCTAGTCTTCCCACAAGATGCCATCTTCCCCGCCATCCATTGCACTTGGAAGGCAGTTTTTGGAAGCCATAAATGGTTACGTTCAGGATATATTTCCTGATAGGAAAAAAAATACCTCTCCAAAAATCCTACTTTAATGCCTTATTGTGGTGTAGGATTTGTGGGTATGGGATATCCAGGCTATTCCAGGCTAGCCTGGGATTTTAAAGATGATGCCAAAAGAGCATGCAGTATGACCTTGCGATTTTAGAGGTGATGCCAGGGGAGCGTGAGCTCCAGCAAGGTCTTCTAAACTAGAGAGGCTCCTAGTAGGGTACCGCCGGCACTCTGTTTCCTGAGAAGCAGCCTTTTACTAAACTGGGGGTGGCTGATCATTAGGTGGTTGTCCCCAGTTGCTAGTGCCTTCCCCTCCAAGGTTACAGTCCATCTACTTTCTATGTACCTCATTTCCCACATGTTGTCTCCCTGCCTAGAATATGAGCTCCTGGAGGGCAGGGGCTTTTTTTGCTTTTCTTAGTATCCTCAGGTCATAGGAAGACTTCATAAATGCTTGTTGATTTTTTTTTTTGGCCACTGGGTAATGAATCCTTTGGCAATTGTGACCCAGGAAGCATTTCAAAATAAGAAAAAAAAATTACCCCCAACTGGGTGAGCCCCTTTCCCCTTCTTCAGTGATCATGTTAGAAAAATGTCAGGGGAATGAAATCTTTTAAGACCATCTATGAGTCTAAACTCTTCCTACTCTAAATAACATCACTTAATTGATCAGCGGACACGTATTCAGTGCTTACTATGTGCTAGGCAGTGTGATAAGTGATATGGATACAAAGAGAAAAAGCAAAAGGTGAACTTGCCCTTAAGGAGCTGGTATTTTAACGGGGGAAAAACAGCTATGTAAGTTAGTTTGCACAAGAAATATGCAGAGTAGTTGGAAGGTGACTTTCTACAAAGTCCACATATACATACTTTATACTCTATGACTTAAATGCAAAGGTAGGATGAGGAAGATGTAACCCATGGTTTGAGATGAAGAAATGAAAGATACTAGAAGCTATACCTTTGTACCATAACATCCTAGATTTAGAACTAGATGGATTGAAGATGTCACCTTAATCTGACCTTATTTTACAGATGAGGAAAATGAGGCTCAGAGAGGTTCCATGAATTTCCTTAAGTCACACAGGGAGGAGGTTTCAGGGCTGGAATTTGAACTCAGATCTTCTCCAAATTCAGCATATTTTCCTTCTTCAAGAAGAGTTGTGACACTCTGGACCTTGAAAGTGTTCATTGTTTACAGAAAGTGAAATTTGGCATATCTTAGCCAAGAAAAGACCAGTTACCGAGGTGCAAGTCGTTTCGGAATAAGCTATCTATGTGCAGTCAGATCATCAAAAACTAGGAGCCTAGAGAACTTCCTCACCAAATCAATTTTCCAACAAAGCTAAGAGAAAACATGGCTATCTGAATGTTTGGTACTTCCATACATCCGAGATGATGTCAACGTGGCTACTTCCTCCAGTGATGCATGTCACAACCTACCTATGTCTTATCTTGTGTCCTTGTCGAAGTCCTTGAATGAATCCTCCATGGTGGGGATGAGGGGGTGGTGTCTACCTGACAAGTTGGGGAGCCTTCCTTTCTTTTGAAATTGTACAAATACCAGTGGAGCACATAAATTATCCATTGCTCTTGTCATGTGGTGAGCTCATCTTTTTTTTTTCTCCCGGTTCAGAAACTCTCTGATGATATTCTTGGTTTTTGCATTTCTTTGTTGCTGATGTGTTACAGCATGCTTATGCCCACCGTGTAATTCTCCACTTTTTTTGGGTGACCCTCAACTTTAATTCTTTGGAGACTGGGTAATTCAATGATTTGCAGCCATATGATATCTCAAGGGAGAAATATTGTTGTTTTTTAAAAAAAATGGGCCTTTGCTTCAAGCAAAAGCTTGGAGTCATTAAAAATACTGTGTAATTTCTCAAAGGCAATGTAGTCCTTTCTCTTCCTCCTGTCCAACTCTAGGCCCAGCTCCTTGCCACTTTTCTTACTTTCTGGAATTCATCCTATAGATCTTTACTTTCTTCTTAGGCTAATTTCCTTAGTAGAAGTGTATTCCATGGGATCCTGCTGACCTTTTCTCTAAACTCTTTGAAGTCTGCTCTCCACCAATCTAGGGTAAGAAATACTTATTGAATGAAATGCAATTGAATTGCATGTTATGCTATGTCTAACTTTCCCTTTGGTTCACGAACTCTGAAATTAATGGTTCCTCCTTGGCTGTAATGGGGTCCAGTCTAGAGATGCTCCCATTTCTTCCTTAATCTTTTGAAGAATGAATTTCTCATGACAGCAGGGCAAGAGTTTATTGGCTTCTCTGCTTTTGTCAGAGAGCTCTATTTGATCTCTGGGTAGCTGACATTCTCCATCACTCCTCTATTATATGTGATGCTGCCATATTTGTGATCTCTTTCTTCCTTTTGGTCTTGCTTTTGTGTCTTCTGCCATGGATCCACAATGAAATGTTTGCCAACATGCTTCCCAACTCACGTTCCGTATTTTCTTATAGAAATTTACCCCCTTTTGAACCCAGTCAATAACAAGTCATTAATTTAGTCATCATCTCTTCCCTTTTTTGACGCCTCATAGATAAGCAAATCCAAGTTGGAAGGGATCTGAGTTGTCTATTAGTCTCATTTATGCATAAGCAAGAATCTCTTCTACCATAAAAACCAACAAGTAGTTATCCAGTCTTTGCTTGAAGACTTCCAGTGTGCAGAACCCACAGCCAGCTCATGTTAATTCTGCCTCCACAACATCCCTAGTATGTTTCCATCTTTCCACTCACACAGTCTTTACCCTCTCACCACTTCTTTCCTGGATTGTTGCAATAGCCTCTTAATTGGTTTCCCTGCCTCTCATCTTTCCCCTTTCCAATCTGTCCTCAACACAAATGCCAAATTGATTTTCCTAAAACACAGAGCTGACTGTGTCAACCCCTGCTCAGAGATCTAAAATAGATTCCTATTGCCTCTAGGATAAAATACAAAATCCTCAGCCTAGCCTTTAAAGCCCTCTACAATCTGCCTCCCACCTGTCTTTTCTATCTTATTTCCTATTCCCCTTCACACACTGTTTCAGTAAAACTAGCCTGCTAAGCTGTTCCCTGTACACATCAGGCCAACTTTTGTCCATGTCCCCCACATCTGGAACATACTCTTTCCTCCCTTCTGCCTCATAAATCCCTAGCTCAGCTGCTGACTCCCCTATGAGGCCTTTCCTGACTCCTTCCCCTGGCTCAGAGTTTCAGCACCCTCTCCCTCTTGAAATTACTCCTGATTTATATGTACTTTGTATCAATTTCTGTATATGTTGTGTCTTCCCAGAAGGATGGCAGCTCCTTGAGGATGACTGCCGTTTCTTTGTAGCCACACTGCCACGCACAAAATAAATGCTTGCTGAGTTGCCTCTGGAGATAGCTCTTTCTGCCTTTAAATAGTTCTGATCCTTTGGAAGTTGTTCCTTAGACCACACCTAAATTGACCCCAATGATTCTAATTCTGACTGCTGGGGCCATGAAGAATAAATGTAATGTAATCTCTCTTCCTTGTGAGAGCTTTTCAAATACTGGAAGAGAGCTCTCATCATATCCCCTCTGAGTCTTCTCCTCTACAGGCTAAATAAACATGTCTAGTTTCTTCAACTCATCTTCATATGACCTGATTTGGAGACCCTTCACTGGTCTGATTTTTTCCCCTTATGCATCATCCATCTAGTTTATCAATGCCCTTTCCAAAATGTGGTTCCCACAACAGTACACAGTGTTATAGATATGATCTGACCAGGGCAGAATACAACAGGAATATTACCTTCCTAGTCCTGGACAGTATACCTATTAATGCACTCATTAGTTTTGGCTGCCATATCATAACAAATGAGTTTTATTGAGTGTTTAGTCCAATAAAACCCTCAGGTCTTTTTCAGGTGAACTGTTATCTAGCCATCCCCACCCCCTAACCCCATGCTGTCTTTGTGAAGCTGATTTTTTTTAGCCTGGGTATAAGATTTGCATTCATGCTTCTTTAATTTGATTAGATTTGGCCCAGTGTTCTAGAGATTTTGGGATCCTGACTCTGTTATCCAACATGTTAAACGTCCCTCCAGCTCTGTGTCAGCTGCAGGTTTGATAAGCATCCTTTATCCAGGTCAATGTAGAAATGATAACACAGGGCTAAGCACAGATCCCTGGGAAGTTTCTCTTGAGACCTTTTTCTGAGATGTCCTTGAACCATAGATGACTACTTTTTAAGTCCAGCCATTCAACCACTTCTGAACCCACATATCCTCTAGCCCATGTTCCATCCCTCTTGGCCGTGAGAATAGCATGAGATGTTGTCCAATGTCTTGTTACAATCTTTAGTAAATTGTACCTGTAGCATTTGCTCCATTGGCCAGGGTAATAACCTCGCAAAAAAAAACAAAAACAAAAACCGAAGAACAAAACAAAACAAACCAGAATCAAGTAGGCTTTTGTGGCTTGTTCTTGATGAAGCCACGCTGGCTCCTTGTGATCACTGCTTCCATTTCCAGATATTCGCTAACTGTCTTTGCTGAATTTTACTGGAAACCAAAGTCAAACTCATTGGCTTACAGTTGAAGATTTGATTCTTTGTTTTTTTTCCTTTTTTTGAAACTTGGGATAATACTTGACCTTCTTTAATCCTGCAGTATTTCTCCCCTTCTCCATGATTTTGTAAAGATAGCCCTTCAGCTACCACCTTTGCCTGCTTGTTTGCTATCCTGGGATGAAGCCTGGTGGCTTGACCAAATCAAGGGTAGCTAGGTGCTCTCTCATTGTCTCCCTACTTTTCTTGAGTATCAAACCCCTATTAGCTATTATTGTCTTGTTCCTTCCAGTCCAGAGATCACTCTCCTTGGAACAAAAAGCCAGAAGCACAGGAAATGTTGAGCAGCTCAGTCTTCTTTGCTTTATTCCTTATCCCATTCACCCCCAGCAACAGGTTGATCTCATCTGGGATCCTCCTCTTTCCCCTGTTACAGCTTAAGATCCTTCTGATTGTCCTTAGCTTGTCTTCTGAACTTTGGGACTCCACCCACCCGCCATGCTTATAGGGCATTGATTTTGTATTTCTCATCCCTGACTTACTTGTCTGTAGTCTTACAGTGGGGAGAGCTGCTGCTGTCTTTCGTTCTCGAAGAGGACCATGACATCAGGGAGGTGATGCCATAACATGCAAGTGAATTGGATTTAAGTGAGGGAGGACTGTGCAAAGTCACCAGCCTCACTTTCTCTTCTGGAGCTATCTGGGTCCAGTGGCCAGTAGGGTGGTTTGTTTGGAAATGGTTTTTCTATCATGTGATCTAGTGGGGAGTTCCTGATTGCTTGAATGCACCTTTTTTCCTCCCACCGTGAAGATGGATTTTGCTGTAAAATGACATTTGAACTAAGTGATCTCTTTAGTTTTTTTCATTTCTAAATCCTCTGTGTGTGTGTGTGTGTGTGTGTGTGTGTGTGTGTGTGTGTTTTTCCTCTTCCATGCTTATGTTGCTCAGTATATTGAAAAATGTGGGCAGCTAGAGTGGCATAGTGGATACAGTGCTGGGCCTGGACTCAAGAAGACCTGAGTTCAAATCCTGCCTCCGACACTTACTAATTGTGTGATCCTGGACCTGTCACTTAACCTCTCTCTGCCTCACTTTCCTCAACTGTAAAACAGAGATGATAATAACAGCATCTCCCTCTTGAGGTTGTTGTGAGGGCCAAATTAGACAACATCTGTAAAGTGCTTTGCAAACCTCATAGCTCTCTAACTACTGGCTATTTCATTTTACTTCCTGATTTGGCTAAGATGAAAATAGTGGTCCATCCATTCCCCAGCCTCCCCCACCCCCCCAAAGGCCAAGGCCCTGCTGTTGTTATTCTACCAAATTCTCATTTAAATCACATGGCAACTGCTGGGCTAATGATGGCCTGTGTCTAAGCAAGAAGCAACTTCTTTACATAAATCTCCAGGGCTATTCAATACTTGAGTTAAATGCTTTCTGAAGCAATTTTAAATGGTTTTCAATTTCACCAGCCTTCAATTGAATGGCTTTCTGGCTGATTGGCATTCCATTTGGTCTTTGTTTTACAAAAGAAAGTACACACTCATCAATCTTGTGATGGTGACCCCATTTAGGCCCTCGAAATGCTTTCTGTGTGGAAGTGACATTCTAAAATTTTTTTCTTCTCTAATGTCCAATAGTTCACATTCTTTTGATTAACATTGTATTTTTTTTTCTGATTCCTTAATGCTAATAGTTTCAGTATAGTTAGTACCTGCTGTTTTAAAAATGGTCTTTATGTTTCAACCCCTTACTGATTTTTTTTCTGACATGGTCACTCAAATTTTTGGACAACCTGTAAAACACAAGTCAACTCTGATTTGTCTTGTAATCAGTAAACCACAGGGACACCAATGCCAGTTTTCAGGCAGAACAGGTGATAATAATTCAAAAGTACAGTGCCACAGTGTAACAGATCTTCCCCTGGTTCCCAGTGTCTCATCTTCAAGCACACTTTCTCTGCTTATGATACTAAGAACATGATTGCAAAGGTACATTAAGGTTTCATACAAGGCCGGCAGATTAATATACAGCATATGTATAATATATATACAGTATACTGGTATGCTTACTTCTTATATTAAAAATGTAACTGTAGTAATATTCCATTTCTCTGGAGGTTAGTCTCTTCCCTCTAAAATACAGCTTAAAATAAATATAAACCCATAAATACAGCCTTAACTGGCTGTGGGAAAGCACTGAAGCTCTTCTCATTAAGCCAGTATGTGACTGAACACCTACTTTGAGCATAGCACTGAGTGCAGGAGGGGTGGGCATGGTGGTGGTGGTGGAGAACCAGGATACAAAAACCATAAGACACGAACTTTATCCTCATAAAGCTAGCTTATGTAATATGGTAGAGAAGATAATGCTTTTGTACTAGCTATAATGAAAGATAGCAAAAGATGGGAGGTGGCATGATGCTTTAAAAGGACATTGGATTTGGAGTCAGAAGACCTCAGCTCAAATACTAGCCTGGATGCAAATTCCTGCCCTTTCACTTACTAGCTATGTGACCTTGGGTAACTCGATCTCTCTGAAATGAGGGGGATTGGACTAGCTGGCCACTGAAGTCTCTTCTAGCTCTAGGATTCTGGGTATGACCTTGGGCAGGGCACCTTCCCTCCCTAAGCCTCAGTTTCTTCCTCTGTAAAATGAGGGAGCTGGACAAGATGGCATCTGGTGTCCCTCCAGCTCTACTTACTTCACTCTCTATCAGTTCATGTAGCTCTTTCCGTGATTCTCTGTATTCATCATATTCATTGTTTTTTAGTATAGTAATGTAATATTACATTCATGGTCCACAGTTTGTTTAGCTGTTCCCCAGTCAATGAGCATCCACTTTATTTCCAACTCTTTACTACCACAAAAAGTGCTGCTATAAATGTTTTGGTTTATATGAAGGACATTGTTCTTATCAATGAATGGGATATATGCTCTGGGTCAAAGGGTAGGGACATTTTAGTCAGTTTATTATACAATTCCAAATTGCTTTTCAACATGGTTGTACTGATTCACAGTTAATAACTAGAATTTATATAATGCCTTAAGGTTTGCAAGTTAATAGCTAGAATCTGTATAACTAACACCTTAAGGTTTGCAAGTACTTTACAAATATCTGATTTCATCCTCACAAGAACCCTGGGAGGTAAGTGTTATTATTATCCCCACTTTCCAGTTGAGGAAACTGAGGCAGACAGGGAGGTTAAGTGACTTATCCTGTGTCTGAGGCTGGATTTGAACTCAGATCTCCCTGACTTTGGGTTCAGTACTTTATCCATTGTACCACCTAGGCTGCCTCTGCCAACTGTACATTAGTGTGTCTGGGAAAAGATCACTTCTAATTGGAGTAATCAGAGAAGATTTTCTGGAGGAGCAGGCAATTTAGGTAAGACAATTTAGGTTGGGTTAGACATTGATATAAAGGGATGGGAGAACAGCATGAGGCCAAAGAAATCACAAGGTTACCTTTAGGATGGTAAGTAGATGTTTTGGCTAGAGTGTAAGAGAGTAGTGAGAAAGATTGGAAAGGTGGTAAGTGAGCAGTGTAGTGCTAGGAGCCGTGGCCTAGTCTCCGAAGCTTATTCTGGCTGTGCTGTGCAGAATAGTTTAGATGGGGAAAGAGAAATGGAAGACTTTGTTTACCCCTAATTAAACTAGGTTTTTTGTTATTTTAGAACTTACGTTTCTAAGCTTAGTTATTTGGTCTTAGCCCACAAGAGAGTAAAAACTATAATTCAGAAAACCATGAAGGGGCATAGTGAGAGGCAAAGGAAGTAACATCCAGGAGTCAAAACAAAACCTAGAAGTGACTAAGGACTCTTAATGTACAGTACAGTTATGGAGGTTTTTTTAATTGCCCTGATTTACAAAAAAGTGAAATTGTATTTGTATCCTGTGATTAAGAAGACAGGGAAGAACATAATACATTTTAGAAGAATTGCCCCTGAAAATGGTTAGAATGATAAATTTGGGGGCAGCTAGGTGGCGCAGTGGATAGAGCACCAGGCCTGAAGTCAGGAAGACCTGAGTTCAAATTCAGCTTCAGACCAAACACTTGACACTAGCTGTGTGACGCTAGGCAAGTCAGTTAACCCCAATTGCCTAAAAAAAAAACAAAACAAAAAAAACCAGAATGATAAATTTGGGCAATAAGCTTTATTTATCTGGAAAATTCACTTATGTAGAAAAGCTTATTCCTTGTTAAAGCCAGATAAGAAGCTGTATTATAATTAAGTAATGTGATTAGAATTTATATTCTGCAGATTAGTGTTTACCAACCTGTGTCAGATTGTTTTTTGTTTTTTGTTTTTTTTTTATCACTTTACAAATCCTTTACTACCAAACAAGGCCTTACATAATTTCTTTAAATTTTTGGAAAAGTGATTCCTGCTCTCCCTTCTGCCTGCTCCTCCCATCATCTCTTGCTGAGATTTCATGCTGAGGCTGTCAAGGGCAAAGGGGTCCATGGTGGAGTATTTAGATATTCTACTAGTCCTCAATCGAGCTTGAGTTGGCCAATGCTATTTTTGCTTCATTTGTGATATCCTTCCTTCCACATAGTAAAGGCTTCCATTTGAATGGGTCCAAATTGGTTTGCAAAAAAAGTGGAAGATCACAAGAGAGAAGACCTAGCGGGAATCTTAGATAGCTTGGCTACATATTCAAACAATGCGTTGGATACAGTTGTTGACTGTTGATAATGGTGTGGACATAGACAGGTTGGTTTAATTTTTTCCTAGCTAGTAAGATGAAAACGCTGGGATAGCTTATCACCATCATACTAGCTGCCATTTATACAGTGCTTTGCAATTTACAAAATGTTTTCCTTCTCGTCTTGTTTAATTATCCCTTTAATTTATTCATTTTGAATAAAGTATGCCTTTCCATCAAGTCTCAGTGATACTTAATAAATGTTTGTTGAACTGAATACCTATAAGGTTGAATTTACTCCTTGCATTAAGATCTGCTGCTTACTTGCTTAATACCTGTGCTTTGCACGTTTGCTTATACTAATCTAAGGTCATGACTTTTATTACTGCCTATCTTCTTAGATATTGTCTCCTGAGGGGCGGCTAGGTGGCGCAGTAGATAAGAGCACCTGCCCTGGAGTCAGGAGGACCTTAGTTCAAATCCAGCCTCAGACACATAACACTTACTAGCTGTGTGACCCTGGGCAAGTCACTTAACCCCAATTGCCTCACCCCCCCCCCAAAATATATATATATGTATATATTGTCTTCTGAGAATTTCTGGTCCTCTCCACTGATGTAGTCTTCCTTTGTTATGCTTGCTGCTTTTCTATGGTATTGGGTTTGGCAATTTAAGGTTCTCTTAATCAGATTCACGAATCAGCAGACAAAAAAACACATGCATACAGATACTTATTGACTGATATGGTTTATTTAAATCTGATGTACAAGCCACAAGCCCCCAATTCACATTTATCTCCACAAGATACAGCACCTGAAAAGCTTTAAGAAAAACAGCATAAAAATGATTGGGACAGATAGTATATGCAGTCTTACAAATTTAATGATTTAGCATTTATTAAAAGAAAGGAAGGGCATGTTCTTTTACTTTTCAAATTAATACCAACGTTGTCCATTGTTTTTGACCCAAGTTTTGTTACCATTTAAAGTTATCTCCATTTATGTAGTTGTTGTCATTGTATATATTCTTTTTTTGTTCTAAGTAATATTTATTTTAATTGGCCCTTTTTAGATGTATTCCAGCCCTGGACAACAACCTGTCATTCCCTTATCCTAAGCTTTGATCCAGAAATCCAAGTTCCATTCTTAAATATCTTCTCAATCAGTTGTCCAATTGTTGTTAAGAATTGTCGCTCTTGGTCATATGTCATATTGCCCTCATTCATCTTTCATTCTATTTTAAGTCCTAGGTCACATTGTGTTCCTCCTGCTTTTTCTCTCCTCCCCATTTTTCTCTTTCAGTGTCTACAAGGAGTTCAGAAACTTGCCATTCAGATGTTCTCCTCACCATGGCCCCCCAAATATTGGCATCCGTGTTTGTGAGCATAGAACACAGCCCAGAGTACCTCCCACCCTCCCCCTACCTCACACTGAGTTCCAGTATACTTGCTGGGACTGACTAAAACTCTAGCCTTCTTCGAGGACTTCCTCATACACATTGATTTTTTTTTTTCAACTGGACCTGTGATTTCATTGGTTTAGGAGCTTCCCCTCAAGGAAAATGCAATGCAGAGTATCACCTCTGGAGGCACTGAAAAGTTCAGCTACTGGCCTGGGTCACAGAGCTAGTGTGTGCAAGAGTCAGGTCCTGAATCTAGATCTTTCTGACTCAGAGGTTAGAGCTCTACCCCCTACTGTGCACAGCCTCAGCACACTGATTCTTACTGAACCACCCTGATTCTCTATACTGAATTTTTATGCTAATTCTCCTCCCAACAAAGCACATGCTAAACCCCCTTCCATATATCCTGGGTCCAATGGTATATCCCAAGGCCTCTTAAACAGACTTGGAAATCATGGCTAGCTGTATCCCAGAATCACTTCTGAAGCATAGCTGTTCAGCCTTTCAGCTCAGCTGTCTAGAGTCTCTAACAGTTGTTCATGCTCTGATTCTGCCTTTCTCTTCTGGAAGTCCCATTTGATAGCAGTAATGAGAACAACACCTCTGCCTGAGATCTTGAGTTTCATACCCCAAACATCAATTAGTCAGTAAGCATTTATTAAGTGCCTACTATGTGCCAGGCACTGTGCTAAGTTCTGGGGATACACAAAAGACAGTCCCTACCCTTGGGGAGCTTCCAGTCTGATGGAGGATAGAACATGCAAACTACTATGTACAAACAAGATATAGACAGGCTACGTTGCAGATAATCAGTAGAGTGAAGGCACTAGCATTAAGGGGGTTCGATGGGGAAAGGTTTCTTGGAGAAGGGAGGATTTGAGCTGGTGCTTGAGGGAAGCCAGAAGTGGAGCTGAGAAGGAAAAGAATCATATAGGCTTGGGAATAGGCAGTGAAAATGTCCAGAGTTGGGAGATAGATGTGTCTTGTTTGAGGAATGGCAAAGAGTCCATTGTTACTGGATCTTAGATTACAAGGTGGGGGTAAGAGGGAGTAAGGTATAAGGACACTGAAAATGCGGGAAGAGGTCAGGTTATAAAAGGCTTTGAATGCCAAACAGCATTTTGTATTTGATCCTGGAAGGCAATAGGGAGTCACTGGAGTTTATTGAGGATGGTGGGGAACATGATCAGGCCTATGCTTTAGGAAAATCATACTGTGGTAACTGAATACAGGATAGACTGGAGTCGGGAAAGACTTGAGGCAGATAGCCCTTCCCCCTCCCTCTCCCCATTTCCCAGCAGCTGTTGCAATGATCAAGATGTGAGGTGATGAGGGCCTGCACTAGAGTGGTGGCAGCATCAGAAGAGAGAAGGGGGAATACACGAGAGATATTGCAGAGGTGAAATCAACAGGCTTTGGCAACAGCTTAGATGTGGGAGGGTGAGAGATAGTGAGGAGTCCAGGATGCCTCCCAGGTTCCAAGCCTTGGAGTCTAGGAGGATAGTGATGCTCTTTACAGTAATAAGAAAGATAGGAGGGAGAGTGAGATTTGGGGGGAGAGATATAATCCCAGTATATGCTTTCTGTGTTCCTTTTCACGGGATCATTTATCCCCATATGAACCACCAGAAGACAGGTAATGACTTTTGGGTTTCTTGAGAAACTGTCAGGTCCCAGATACATGCCCTAGACAAAGAGCAACATAAGCATGCCTTTTTACCCCTCAACAAGGAGTTATCAAATGTCACCACTTCTTCTTAACAGTACCATCACGTGGCCTTTCTTCCTGTGTTCATTCTCATTTATTAGCACACGAGAAGCTGTTTTCCTTGCGTGATAAATTGCCCCTGACCTTTGGTGTGACAAATCTTTGATCATCTTTTGATTTCTCGTTGGGGTATCCTAAGCTTCTACTCGCTCTTGGGCCCATCATTCTAATACCTAGATCTAATATCAAGAAGTATTATAAAGTTGAACACTTTGACCCATCTTCTTGGGCACTAAATTTCAACTGAAATAAATCTAGTCCATTTTATGCTTTCTGATGCCTTCTTCATCCGTGCAGTTATCATACTTAAGTTCTTGACCAAGAAAAATATGTTTCAATATTGCCAGAATCACTAAGCCATCTCTGTGCATGTACTGGTTGGCCTTCCTCATTGTTTTACTCAGATTCATTTGTAAGCCAATCAGCTGAGATGCCTCAATGGCCTTGGCAGCTTTTCTTTTAACCCTAGTCCACACTTTTTAGCAAATGCTTTATTTGTTTGCCTTTGATCTCCCTTTATCCATCTCTTTCAGTTCAGGTACAGGTTTAGGTTGCCTCCAAGGCAACAGCAAAAGTTTAGGGCTGGAACAAAGAAGAGGTGGCAGCAGCCAGCAGCTGTTCAGAGGCTATATGTTTAAGTGGGCACCAAGGGGAAAGGCTCACTATAGTGGGAGTTTAAGGAGGGCAACCACAGACATGATGGAAGGGGAAGTCCAAGGATTGGCACCAAGGTGGAACAGGTGAAGGAATATAGAAAACTGTTTTCCTTTGTCAGGGCAATAGTGGAAAGAGCACTGGATTTGAGGTCAGAAGACTTGGATTCGAAGCTTGATTCTACTGCTTAGTTACTAGTAGTTACTACGTTAGATCTTAGCTGAAATGTTGAGAAGTGTCCCAGGTTACTTTCCAGATTACCTTGGGAAAGTCATGTCCCCTCTCTGGGCCTCAGTTTCCTCATCTGTTAAATGAAGGGGTTGGACTGGATGATATTGAAGGAACCTTTAGCTTTTGATCTCCATGACTGTGAAATGGTCCTGACATGAATGGCCTAGGGGTCAGGGTTGATTGGTGACTCAGTCCATGCATGGAGAAACATTGAACAGCAAGGTATAGCAGCAACTGTCTAGCCACCATGGAGCAGCAGTTATTGTCTTAGGAAAATTCTGAAAATCATATGGCAGGATAAGGTACCAGACACTGAGGTCCTTTTAAGCTAAACTGCCAAGCATTCAAACTCTACTGCAGAGAGTGCAGCTACGATGGGCTGGCCACATTGTTCGAATTGTCTGAAAGACTATTTTCTGGAGAATTCAGGGCAAATGATCACCTGGTGGTCAGAAGAAGCAATATAAGGACACTTTCAAGGTCTCTCTGAAGAACTTTGGAATTGATTGTATGACATGGGAGACACTGGCATAGGACCGCCCAGCATGGTGTGCCCTCATCAGAGAAGACGCTGTGCTTTGTGAGCAAAGCAGAATTGAAATAACTCAAAAGAGATGTGAGATGCACAAATTTAGAGAAGCCACCCCAAATGTTCACATGAACTATTTGTGCCTGACCTGTAGTAGAGCATTCTGAGCTCACGTTGGTCTGAGCTCACGTTGGTCTGATCAGCCACAGTCGGACGCATTGTAACTTGACTCTAACCTAATGACGTCGTTTTGGTCCTCTTCAAGAATGAAGGAAAGCAACTAACTAACTAACTAACTAATTCACTGTTCTTAGTTATTCCCTAGTGTTACTAATTAGGAACAAGGGAATTTGAGGCTGTATCAGAACCAAGATACAAAAAGAAATCCTTAAGAATCATTAGTGTTGCTTATTTTATAATAAAATCCATGAAAAGAGGTAGGAAGAGAAATTCCATTTAACGGAATGCAGCACATATCACGGAAATCAAACTACCAAGACACATACAGGATTTATACAAATGCAACCGTATTTCTATAATTACAGAATAATTTTTACAGAAATAAAAGAGACCTTAATAATTCGAGAGATAGTGAGTGGTCATGGCTGGGATATAACAATCAAGTAAAAATGGCCATCCTACCCAGGTTTCACTATAATTTTTAATGCTCTAGGAATCAGATTCCCAAAGAGATACTTTGGAGAATTAGGCAATAATAAAACTTATTTGAAGGAATAAAAGGTCAGGACTATCAAAAGATATAATGATTAAAGAGTAAAGTGTAGGAGGACTTGGAACTTTCAAGGCAGCTCAGTGCCTAGAGCACCTAGGTGATACCGTGGATAGTGGGAGGGGAGGGGTCCTAAACACTTGGAAGACCTGATTTTAGATTCTACCTCAGAGACTTCCTAGCTATGTGACCCTGGGCAAGTCACTTATCCTCTCTGTCTCAGTTTCCTTATCTATAAAATGGGGATAATAAATAGTACCTACCTCTCAGAGTTGTTATGAGGATAAAAGGAGATAATAAATGTAAAGTGCTTTGTAAACCTTATGGCACTATATAAATGCAAGCTCTCTTTACTGTCAAAATCAGATCTCAAATTATAATGTAAAGCACTAATTATTAAATCTATCTGATGTTGGATAACAAATAGAAAATGTTGGTGGACTAGACTACATTAGCAAAACCTAGAAACATATACACACACCATCCAGGCATTTGATAAACCCAAGACCACAAACTGTTGAGGAAGGTGTTCTAACCAGAACTGCTACGAAAACTGGAAAGCAGCCTGAGGAAAAAAAGATTTTGATAGGCATGTTATATCTGTGTGTATATGTATCTCACATATACACACGTGTATTATATATAGCATAAAAACTCCAGATGGATAGTCTTAATATAAAAGTTATAAGATAAAAAAATTAGAGATTAGGAAGGTATATCTTTCACAATTCTGGAAAGATTCTTGGTCAATAAAAAATAGTGTAAGAGATAAAGTAGGCTCTCAGTCAGTTAAGCATTTATTAAGCACCTCCTATGTGCTAGGCATTGTGCTGGGTGGTAGGGAAGCAAAGAGAAAGTGGAGTAGTCCCTGTCCTTAAGGAGGAGACAACATGTACATATATAAATACATATAAATATACCATAAAAAACTTTTTAAAAAAATTAATCTGCCAGTAGGTGGTTGGGACTCTTCCCCTCCCATATTTAGGCATAGCTGGCCAACCTTGAAGCTTCAAAAGTGCTGCACCCAAAGGAAGGTCAGCTTTGGTGATCCTCCATTTCCACTCAGACCTGTACATCTCCTAGTGAGATTCTAGGGCCAGTGCATCATCTTAGCCATGACAGAGCAATCATAGGTCATAGGACCTAAGATCTCATGTGCCATCTCATGTGCTGGGGCTTTTGGAAGCCCTGTTTGTATGACATCTGCTAGCATTTCCAGTCTTCTGAAGCATGTGCTTGAGCCAGAGAACTTATGGAATAGCAGTAGATGCATTACAACCCCTGTCCTTGGGCAGACCATGCCTCTGCAGGGATTGTAGGATCATAGATTTAGAGCTGGCAGGGATCTTAGAGGTCATCTAATCCAGAGGTCCTTAGCCTTTTTTTTTTTTTTTTTGAGTCCTGGCCCCCTTGGGCAGTTTGTAGGGGAAGCCTCTGGATCTCTTCTCAGAATAAGGTTTCTAAATGCACAAAATAAAATATAAAGGAAATTAATTAGTTTTTATTTTTATATAGTTTCCATATTTTTATATATAATTTTATTGATTCATTTTATCAAATTAATTAGATTGCAAATGAAATCAGTTATATTGAAATACCATTATCAAATATTAGAAACAAGTTCACAGGCCCCAACTTAAGAACCCTACTTCTCACTGTCAAATTTTGCTCTTACAACTCCTACTTTTTCAACCAATATACCCTTCTTCTATATGAATGGTGGCTTCTACCCTCAGATTTTTCCCTATATTCCCGCCGCACAATGTAGTACCTATAGTCAGACTGTCTATAGGCATTAGAGATTGCCCAAGCTTACTTGCAGCATATCGTGGGATCAGCTTGGGTGGTGTACAGAGTGTTGAACATTGGCCGTCTTTTGGAACTCGTGGGGCATAGGGAGCAAAGTCTGGCTATGCCTCCCACAACTTTCTTGGAAATCACCCCATTTCCCACCACTCAGTGGGTACTACTCAGATACAATTTTTCTCCTCACCTTGGCCCCAAATTACACACTGATAGCCTTCAATACCACTTTTGGTGGAGGGGCAGGAAGAATCAAGTGTTTAGGATATCTTTGATTCACAGAGGTGAGATACTTGCCTTCATTATTGGCTAGATTGGAACGGATGTAGGTCCAGTGCAGAACATGCATGCCTCATGGTTGGAAGAGGTCTTCCTTCAACACAAAGCCAAGGATTTCCCAAATGCAGGGAAGATTTCAGGAGGCATATTAAATCAGATAAATGGTCATTTCTGGTGGTACACCTCTTGATCTCATATGAACCTCCCTTGCTTAAAACCCTTGCCCTGGCTTCTTCCTTGTAATTGGTGTACCTAAGAAACACTGGTTCATCATGTGGCCCAGCCTTACTTTGGTTTGAGCTTTGGATCCTTCCCTTTCTATTCTGGGGGGATCAGTTCCCTTCAGACCCAATGGGAGCCTTAATCACCCACACAGCCACCTCCTCAAAGGTATCTGGCAGCTGTTAGGTGTAAGAGAACTTAGATTTGTTGTTTGACCCCAAATATCAGAACCTGGGGCAGTAAATGAAATTGCAGAGAGAAAGATGTGGGCTCTATTTAAGAAGAAACTTTCTAACAATTTGAATGATCCAAAAGTGGAATGAGCCTCTGCTTCAGGAAGTAATTAATTCATTGTCTAGTACTCAAGCAGAAGCTGGATGACCATTTGTAGGCAGGACTCTATAACCTTTGAGGTCCCTTCTGACACCATAATGCTATGATTCTGTAAATAAGTGAATCTATTTTGTTCATGTACATAAATATCTGTCTAGGGTAAAATATGCTAACTTTTAAAATGAAGTACCTTTTATCTTTTTTTAATCTTTTATTTTTTTCCAATTACATGTAAAAAGAATTTTTAATATTCATTTCTTAAAATTTTGAATTCCATCACTGTTTGACAAAAACTGGTAAAACTGGAAAATAGTATGGCAGAAACTAGGCACAGATCAATATCTCACACCCTATACCAGGATAAGGTCAAAATGGATACATGATTTAGGCATAAAGGGTGATACAATAAGCAAATTAGGAGAGCACAAAGCAGTTTACCTGTCAGATCTATGGAGAACAGAAGAATTTATGACCAAACAAGAGATAGAAAGCATTATGAAATGCAAAATGGATAATTTTGATTACATTAAATTAAAAAGTGTTTGCACAAACAAAACCAATGCATCCAAGATTAGAAGGAAAGCAAAAAGCTGGGAAACAACCTTTACAGGTGTTGTTTCTGATAAAGGCCTCTTTTCCAAAATATATAGAGAACTGAGTCAAATTTATAAGAATATGAGTCATTCCCCAATTGATAAATGGTCAAAGGATATGAACAAGCAGTTTTCAGATGAAGAAATTAAAGCTACCTATAGTCATATGAAAAAATATTCTAAATTACTATTGATTAGAGAAATGTAAATATAAACAACTCTGAGGTACCACCTCATGCCTATCAGATTGGCTGATATGACAGAAAAGGAAAATGATAAATGTTGGAGAAGATGTGGGAAAATTGAAGCACTAATGAATTGTTGATGGAGTTGTAAATTGATCCAACCATTCTGGAGAGCAATTTGCACCTATACCCAAAGGACTATAAAACCGTGCATACCCTTTGATCCAGCAATATCACTGCTACCTCTGTATCCCAAAGAGATCATAAAAAAGGGAAAAGGACCCACATGTATAAAAATATTTATAGCAGCTCTTTTTGTGGTGGCAAAGAAGTAGAAATTGAGGGGATGCCCATCAGTTGGGGAATAGCTAAACACATTGTGGTATGTGAATGTAATGGAATACTATTGTTCTGTAAGAACTGATGAGCAGGCAGATTTCAGAAAAACCTAGACAGACTTATATGAACTGATGCTGAGTGAAGTGAGCAGAATTCAGGAGAACATTGTACATAGTAACAGCAACATTGTGTGATGATCAGCCTTGATAGACTTAGCTCTTCTCAGCAATATAATGATCTAAGACAATTCTAAGAGACTCATGATGGAAAATACTATCCACATCCAGAGAAAGAACTATTGGGTCTAAATGCAGTGAAGCATACTGTTTTCATTTTTTTTTTTGTTTCTCATGGTTTTCTCTTTTGTTCGGATTGTTCTTTCACAACATGACTAATGTGGAAATATGTTTAACATGATTGTACATGTATAATCTATATGAGCAAGCATGCTGTCTTGAGGAGGGGGGAGGGAAAAAATTTTGAACTCAAAGTCTTCTAAAAATGAATGTTGAAAACTATCTTTCCATGTAATTGGAAAAAATAAAATACTATTAAGTGGGAAAAAATAAAACAAAACAAAATTTCTCTCCTACCCTCTCTCCCCTCCTCCCTCATTGAGAAAGCAAGCAATTTCGATATAGGTTATACTTGTACAGTCATACAAAATATATTTCCATTTGTCATGTTGTGAAATAAAATACAGACTCCCCCCCCAAAAAAACAAGAAAAATAAAGAAAGCAAAAAAAAATGCTTTGATCTGTACTTCATCAGTTCTTTCTCTGAAGGTAGATAACATTTTTTATCATGACTCCTTCAGAATTGCCTTAGATCATTATACTGCTGATAATAACCAAATCATTCACAATTGATCATCATACAGTATTGTTTTTATTGTGTACAGTGTTCTCCTGGTTTTGCTCATTTCACTTTGAATCAGTTCATATAAGTCTTTCCAGGTTTTTCTGAAAGCATCCTGCTCATAATTTCTTTCTTTTTAAAAATTTTTATTCATTTTGAACTTAAATACAGAAAGACAGAAAAAGAACATTTCCATATACATAGCACAATGTAAAAAGAGAATTCGATCGAAAACCATGAATTTCCATTTCACACTGTTTACTTTTTTTGACAAACTGTAATAAATACTATACATCATTTTCAAAGCCTCCCTGCTTTTTTGTGTTTCTTTCTAAGGTCAGTTTTACTCTCTGCCTTATACATTTTATTTTTTTCTTCCTCCCTCCCTACCTCATCCTAGAGAAAGCTACCATTAGACAT
The DNA here is from genome assembly GCF_900497805.2 of Vombatus ursinus. Classification (NCBI taxonomy): domain Eukaryota; kingdom Metazoa; phylum Chordata; class Mammalia; order Diprotodontia; family Vombatidae; genus Vombatus; species Vombatus ursinus. Next base: position 2,225,903 of record NW_020944455.1, read on the forward strand.
ATACATATATACATATATATGTATATATATGTATATACACACATATGTTTGTATATATATGTAAAACCATATTATACATACTTCTATTTATTAGTTCTTTCTCTGGAGGTGGATAACATCTTCATAGGTCCTTTGTAGTTCATTTGGGTATTTATAATACTCAAAATAATTTAGTTGTTCAAAATTGTTCTTAAAATAATGTTGCTGTTACTATGTACAATGTTCTTTTGGTCTGCTCATTTTACTCTTCATTATTTCATGAAAGTCTTTCCATGTTTTTCTAAAATCAACCAGCTCATCATTTCTTACAACACAGTAGTATTCCATCACAATCATATACCACAACTTGTTTAGCCATTCCCACTTGATGGGCATCCCCTCAATTTCCAGTACTTTGCTACCATAAAGAGAGCTGTTATAAATATTTTAGAACATATAAGTTCTTTTCCTTTTTCCCTGATCACCTTGGGAAACACACCTAATGTTAGTATTGCTAGGTCAAAGGGTATACACAGTTTTATAACTCTTTGGGCATAATTCTTCAAAATGGTTGGATCAGTTCATAGTTCCACCAACAGTGAATTAGTGTCCCAATTTTTCCACATCCCCTCCAACATTTGTCATTTTCCCCTTCTGTCATTTTAGCCAATCTGACAGGTGTAAGATTATTTCAAAGTTGTTTTAATTTTTATTTCTCTGATCAGTAGTGATTTAGAGCATTTTTTCATATGGCCATAGATAGTTTTGATGTCTTCATGGAAAAACTGTCTGTTCATATCTTTTGACCATTTATCAATTGGGAAATGACTTATTTTTTTTTTTATAAATTTGACTCAGTTCTCTATATAGTTGAGAAATGAGGCCTTTACCAGAGAAACTTGCTGTAAAATATTTTCCCCAACTTTCTACTTTCCTTCTAATCTTGGCTGCATTGGTTTTGTTTGTACAAAACCTTTTTAATTTAATGTAATCATAATTATACATTTTATAATCCGTAATGCTCTCTATCTCTAAAGCTCTATATAATAATTTTGGTAGTTTTATTGGTATGGCATTGAATAAGTAAATTAGGTATTAAAGTTCAAATCTGGCCTCAGACACTTACTAACTGTGTGACCCTAGGCAAGTCACTTCACCCTGTTTCCCTCAGTTCCTCATCTATAAAATGAGCTGGAGAAGGAAATGGCAGAACACTCCAGTATCTTTGCCAAGAAAAATCCCGAATATAGTCACCAAGAGTCAGACATCTCTGAAACCAACTAAACAATGAAAACAAAAACTATGTGGTGCATAGGTGTATATTGATATTTCTCCATGTAGTTTCCCTGCTTATCTTTTTAAATTAGATCTATTTTTGCTTTTGCTACTCCTGCTTTTTTTTTTTTATACTTCAGGGGAGGCATAATGGATTCTGCTTTACCCTTACCTTTGCTCTGTGTGTGTTTTTGCTTCAGGTGTGTTTCTTGTAAACAGCATATTGTAGGATTCTGATTTTTAATCTACTCTGTTATCAGCTTCCATTTTATCAGAGTTCATCCCATTCACATTCATAGTTATGATTACTAACTGTGTATTTTCCTCCATCCTGCTCCCCCTCCCCTGTTTAGCCTTGTATTTCTCTCCTTTCACCCTGTCCATCCTCAAAAGTGTTTTGCTTCTGACCACTGCCTCCCCCAGTCCATCCTCCCTTCTATCAGCTCACTCTTCCCTTAACCACTTCCCTCCTACTTCCCTATTGGTTAAGACAGATATCTATATCCAACTGAGTGTGTACATTATTCCCTCTTTGAGCCAATTCTGAAGAGAGTAACAATCAAGCTTTGTCTGTCACCCCCAACTTCATTTCCCCCTTCACTGTAAAAGCTCTTTATGGCTCTTTTATGTGAGATAATTTACCCCATTCTGCCTCTCCCTTCCCCCTTCTCCCAGTGCATTTCTCTTTAAAACTCATAAAGCAAAATCTTTCCTGTAATCTTCTTCTGAGCAGTTGTCTGATTCCCTTACCTTCTGTGGGCTAAGAGCTCTGAAAGTCACCACTGCTACTACTTCACTTGCTCCATAGGCCTGTTGCTGGCTTTTTGGTATGTGGCCTGTGCTAGACTGTACTCTGCTCTCACCCCAGTGAGATAGACCTTTTCTCCCGACCTTCTAAGTTTTCTTGGCCTGGAAATTGTATCACTCTGACTTTTTGTTGGTTCTGCCACTCCAGAATTTGTTTTGAGGCATTATTTTAAAGCTGTTTGGAGGGTAATTTGGGAGACCTCAGGTGTGTCCCCACCTTTACTCTGCCATCTTCTATTTATCTTGTTAACATACACAGAGGAAATAAATACTGCATCATTTTCTTAGATACAAATAGTATTCTGCAGTGATTATGACATATCTGGTGTATTATGTCCATTTCTTGGTTATTGCAGTTTTAAGAAGGGCATTGGAAAGTTGGAGTGTGTACCAACAGGGGTGATCAGGAAAGTGAGGGGAATAGACACCATTCCATAGAGCAATCCATTGAAAGAACTGTTGGTATCTAGCCTGGAGAAGAGAAGACTTGTGGTGGGACATGATTACTGTCAGATATTTTGAAGAATTGTCATGTAGAAGAGAGATTAGGTTCTCCTTGCCCTTGGAGTACAGAGCTAGGATTGCTGTGTAGAAGTGACAAAGAAGCAAATTTGAGCTCTAGGGTAACCATAATGGTTTAATGACGAGGTGATTTTTTAGTCAGAAGATGTAGATTCACATTCTATCTAAGACATTTCTTAGGCTTGTGCTTGATCATAGGCAAGTCACTCAGTTTCTCAGAGTCTTAGCTTTCTCACCTGTAAAATGAGCTTCATAATACTTATACTACCTATCTCAGGGTTGGAGGGAGCTTGTTATGGATTTCAGTTGTCTTGATTTCTAAAAATCATAACAATTAGAGCTCTCTAAAACTGGAATGAGATGCCTGGGGTAAGTGATGAGTTCTCTACCCTTAGTAGAGGTCCTCAAATTGGATAGGATCCTTAAAGGTTACCTCATAAGATCATAGATTTAGAGTTCCTTAGAAGAAAAGACCTGTTCAACACTTTCATTTTACTTATGAGTAAGGCCCAGAAAGGTCAAGTAACTTGTAACATAACTGAGACAAGATTTGAACCCAGGTGTTCCTGATTCTAGGTCTGGTGCTCTATATACTATAACATGCTACGTAATTGTTTCTAAGGGAATTCATGCTTCAGAATTTGGATGGACCCTAGAAGGCCTTTTCAAACTGTCAAGTGACTGGGGTGTTAGAATGGGTAGCAAAGGTAGAATCTCTACTGGGCCCTCTCAGTGGGAAATGCTGCTTTAGCTCATGTTGTAGGTGTGTGTATGTGTATGCACACGCACGTGTACATTACTCAGAGGCAAGATAGCATTCATTTAGCTGTATTTTCAAAGCTAATTTCTATTTTGAGCCAGCATATGAGAAAGTGACTAAAACTGGACTGATGAAATAATTACCACTATAATAAGGTTGTCAAACTTTACTTCTGAACTTTTATTACTTATATCACATTATTAAGCTTCTCAATTGCACCTCTCATTTATACATAATTACACTATTGTGGGCTGTGCTCTTAACACTACAATTTGTACCACAGATTTAGAATTGTGAAATTTTCCATATTTTTAAGGGCTTATTTTGCTTTTTTGGCGTCACACATTTACATGTTTTAAAGTAGTATAATTACCAGGGCTTTTACATTTCAAGAATCTTCCTTCAAAAGTATCTTTTCCTTACATGTGTTATAGCAGCACTTTTCATAGATTGACAGACCAAGTAGTAAATGGTAAGAGAGGCACTGGACTGCCAAGAATGACCCTTAATGCGTGAGTGGTATTTCCACATTCAGTAATTGGGCAGTTAGTGTCTAAGGACATTGGGAACTGAGAGAGGTCGGTGATTGTGGAATCAAGAAGAGCACACTCCCTCTATTACTAGCTTACTTAAAGCCAAACCTCTGTGCATCACAGGATTGTGAAAGACAAAGGTGATTAACAAATTAATGTTATGTATAGTAAAGAACCTAAAGGAAGAAATATTGTTTAGCTGGAGTGTTGCTGGGTAGAACATCATTTGTGTTTCATCCAGCCAAAAGTATATTTTCTACAGCTTTTAATGGATCACACTTTCAAACTAGCTGACCCTTAGGTTAAGCTTGAACAAACTTGAGTTGAAAATCTCTATCCTTTCAGAAGCCATCTATTGCAATCAATACCTGACCAAGAATCTCTTCTCCAACGTGCCTGACAAGTGGTCATCCAGCTGCTGCTTGAGGCCCTCCAGGGAGGGGGTAGCCCCTTTCACTCTTGGACAACCCTAAATCTTAGGAAGTTTTCACTTGCATCAAACCTAAGTTTAGTAACTTCTTCCTTTTGCTCCAAGTTCAGTCCTTCTGGTTATTTAGTCAGAATAAGTCAAATATCTCTTCCATATAACAACCCTATCAATGGAGATAGCCATTATCTACCCCTTAAGTTCTCTCTCCTCCAGGCTTTGCATGCCCATTTCATTCAACTGATCTTCATATGGCATGATCTCAAAGCCCTTTAGCCATCCTGGTTTCTCTCCTTTGGATGTTCTCTAGAGAATCCAATGTCTATCTTAGCATGGAGACAACACTGTGGATTCTTGAAAGCCATGCCAATGGAATACAAAATCTGATTGGTCCTCTCAGTCTAGAAACATTTTGAGTATGGTGACAAATTGTAATCTGAGGACCATCCTAGCTAAATTTAGATTTACTCATTCCCAGAGGTTTGGCTACTAGATGATATTGACCATAGTAACTGAAGAACCCGTCTACTAAGGTGTAACAGGAGTTGAGATTAGCATTGATGAAGGGAATAAATACACACACACACACACACACACACACAATAGTGATGATGATGATAGCTAGTATATATATGATTTAAGGTTCACAAGTCACTTTACGTATGTTATTTGGTCCTCACAATAACTCAAGTCACATAACCTCTGTTTGCCTCAATTTTCTCAACTGTTAAATGGGGCTTATAGGGATCATCCTAACTCCAGGCCTCGTGCTCTATCCCCTGCACACCTGGCTGTCCATGTCTTATTTTTTTTGGGCGAGGCAATTGGGGTTAAATGACTTGCCCAGGGTCACACAGCTAGTGACTGGCTAAGGCCAGATTTGAACTCAGATCCTCCTGACTTCAGGGCTGGTGCTCTATCCACTGCATCATCTAGCTGCCCCTGCCCATGTCTTATTATAGAACCAATTAATTACTCTGTGAAAGAATGATAATGAGGAGACATCATTCCAAAATTTTTGAGATGTAAACAGAGGCTAAGTGACTTGTTCAGAGTCACATGGCTAGTAAGTATCTGAGACTGGATTAGAACTCAGGTTTTCCTGACTCCAGGCCTGACACTTTAACCACTGCACCACAGTATGTCCTATAACCACCTCCTCATCCTCACTTATACCCAGCCATTCTCTCTTGGCCCTTTTTGTCTTTCATTTGTCTCAGACTTCCCTCCTCCCGGTTTACCCTTCCATTGCCAAGGGCATGTTTTCTTCTGACACACCTCAGAGGCTAAAGCATGTTAGCTACCCCAGGTTGGGGAGCTTGGGGACCTGAAGGGGCAGGCCCATTCCCTGTATAAACTTTATTGGGAGATGATTGACTATAGTTACCTTTGTAGTCCCCTTTTCTTTGGACCCAGAGCCTTTCTCCTCTAATGAGTTCCATGGTCCCTTCTCTTCACTATTGTACTCCCCTTTCTAGTGGTTGGGCAGGATCACCAATATCTTCTAATTTTCATGGGAATGGGTTGGGTGCGGTTCCAACCGGGTCATTGCTGTGAAGGGAATGAATAGAAGCTACCTCAGCCTGACAGATTGTTTGTATGGTTTGTGCCTGGTGCAAGATTGTTGGACGGTGAGTAGGGGGAATAGAAGCTTTAAGTACTTTGGCCTCCTGCTGTTGTTTCACAAAGCTTTACCTTGGGTAGAGGGGTTTCTATCTTCTCTTCTGGTTGATGATACCTTTGTTACTATGTATTTGGTGTATTCTTTTTGTTTGTTTCATTTTAGTTGGTGTATTCTTGTTTGGAGAGTATTGGTGAAGTAGAGTTATGCTGGAAACAAGTACTTCATAGGATCACAATCGTGTGACCTTGTCTTGTAAGATTTTGTAGATGAATTAATAATCTAAGTCTGTTTTGCCTTAGGCTGCCATCTCTCTCCTTGGCAAGTAAGCTTAGCTTGATGTGACTATGTTAAAGTGGATTTTGGTCTCATAGTAATGGCAGCCTATTTACATTTTTTTATATTGGTTAGATATCTATATGAAATTATTAAAATCAGTGTTGATGTTCTGTCCTACATTCAGTTCCCTTTTTTTAAATGTCAGTAATGTTTTTCAGTGGGTCAGATTGACATTGTTTTAATTGCATGCCATATCTTTTTTGAATTTTCATTCTTCTAGTTTTTGTTAATTTTGATCTTTCTTCTGTCTAGTCCAGTGGTTCTAACTGTAGAGAGATAGCTGATTCAGAAATGGTTTCCATCATTTAAAGTAAAATCAGTTTCACTTTTTATGATGTTATTTGATGTTCACTTTGTCCAGCACCTTCCTATTCTTTCCTTGAAGAAAGTATTCATCATATGTGGGTGTGAAGCATCTTCGCTGCTACAAGTGTTTGGCCTTTTTTGTTCCTTACTTCAGAACCATGTTTGCCAACGTATATCACTGTCTTCCATTAGTTCACCTTTGCATTCAAGTCATTGAGTATCAAAGTATATATTAACTTAATTGGCAGGACCTTATTGAGTTCCTCAAAGAATTTCTCTTTCTTTTCTTCCTCTGTAACAAATATTGGGATATAAATTGCAATTATTTTCATGGTGGTGTTTTTGCAAAAATGTATGAAATTGTTTATTTTTGCCAACTCCCTTTATTTATCTTTCCAAGGAGAGTTTTTTGTGTTCTGGTTTTCTGTATAGGAAAAAAGGTTGAAGTTAATGTGATTCAGTTCCTGTAGCAGGTATGTGTACTTGATTATCAGACAATGATCTCACATTTAGACTACCAATAGCCAAGTTATTATTTATAGAAACTCTAAATACCGTGTGATTCATAGCACTTTCTGCCTCCTCTGCTTCTTTGCCATCATCACCACACAAGCAAAAGGGAACTGTACAGGACCGAGCAAGGGCCATTTTCTAATTTTCTTTACTTGGTGGCCAAAGAATTCATCACTAGGTTTCCAGCTTACCATTGATGAGTTTCCCCTTACTTGGCTAGACCAGTCTTTGGAAAGCTCCTGCAGTGCTTTGCCAGGACCCTACATGAAACTTCTCCAGCATGGGGTAAGCTGCCTGAGCTGGCCCTCTATTAGGATTGCCTTTAGGAATCCAATGCCACCTCCATACCCTGAGGTGACAGTCTGTCAGACTGTGGAGGAATCGTGTATACACTGTCTCCTTTGGCATGGATAGGTGGTGTAAGTGTTCTGCCCACTCTACCGCAGCTTGGCTCAGCATACCCTTTATAGGTGCTTTAAGTCTCTTATACTATCAATTCCCAGACCTCTCCTACAAAGGATATGAAATACATATAATGAGAAACACAATAGTGGGAACAGTCATTTCCTTTTGGCTTTGGGCCGTGATGTAGAGACAGTCTGTTACATATACAACTCAGATACTACCATCCTGCCTACCTCATTGTGGTCAGCCTCCGACCTATTTGAGCAATGCAGAGAAGTAGAATTAGGGTCTACAAAGTGCATAATCTACCTGTAGATAATAGAGAATTGCCTGAATTTGGTCCATCAATTTATCTACGAATATATGTATCTTCAAGTATTTGAGGGGCATCTTGTGGAAAAGTGGTCAAACTTGTTCTCTTTAGCCTTTGTGGGCACAAGGAGCAGTGGGTGGAAGTTAGAGACTTTAGCTTCATGTAAGAAAAGACTTTGTAACAACAAGAGCTGTCTAAAAGTGTAATTGGTGACATTGGGAGGTAGTGGGTTCCCCCTTAGTGGAGAGTTTCATGTAGAGATTGGATGACTACTTCTTGGTGAGAATTGTAGAAGGGATTCTTGTTCAGATGGGGTTTGGCCTAGTTGACTTCTGAGGTCCTTCCTAACTTTAAGATTTGGAGATACTGTGACTGCAAATGTATACTAATTCTGGCTTACCTTCTAATATAACTAATAAGGATTTGGGGTTGGATTTTAGAAGACCTAATTTTTCAGGGGTATTGGGAATTCTTTAAAATATACACACACATATGTGGGTCATCTTAATGTGAGCAAAATTAATAAAATTGCCTCAGTGGTATGGGATTCATCAGAGATGTCCAAAGCCAGGTTTATTTATAGGTGAGACCAATTTCTGTTTTAAAGGCATTCTAGAATATTCTGTTTCCCCAAACTCATTGAAATTCATAAATGAACTACCTTAAAATCATTAGCATATCACAAATATAATCCTTTTCACATGTTTCAGACAAATATATTCCAGATGGGAGTATGACCTAACATTTACCACTTTCTTAACAGACTTGTACCAACCTCCTGAATTTGACAAAGCACACTTGGCTTTTTTTCTTTACTGGCAGATTATTTTTGCCCCCTGCTATTCTGCAGGATTTTCTAATAAAGTAAATAAACTCCTTTGATAGGTAGACACTTTGTCCTACTCCCTCTGCTTCCATTAAAGGTGGAAGGGTCAGAGGTTAAAGGAGAACATTTTGGATTTAACAACTATTGAGCCTGACAGCCACATATAAATCTTGGGACAAATGTGTTTTCTAGAGAAGTGGAGAATTGGAAAACACCTTGCATAAAGAGATATGTAAAGTAAAGCCCAGAGGTCCATATGTCTTTATAAACTATTTGAGTCAAGTGCTTGCTGAATTTGTCTTATGCTTAAGTTTATAATAAAAGAGTATTAAATTTAAATATGAAATATGAAAATGGTATCTAGGAAAAACCAGATACGCTTGTCTGTACCTGAGGCAGTTTCCTTGTTTCTAGTGTCTACACAGCCAAGGTGAGTTATTTTTGTAAATTAGCAAAGATACAACAAATCCCTTGATATTTAATTGTATTATTTTGACTCTTGCAAGAGATTCCATTTAATTCTTTTTTGAAATGGCGGTGTAATTCTGAGTAAGAAAATTCTCAGTTTCCAGTACTTATCTTACCACTTCATTAAATGCATTTGACCCTTTGATATAATTAATTCATATAATTAATTCATTTATATGCTTAATTCAATGTTTGTACATTTTTTTCTGCATGTCTGTTCCATCTTAAACTCTTGCATATGACTTATAAAATGCCATGTGCTCATTATTTTTAATTCTAATTAGTTCAGTTCAAGAAATATTTAAGTACTTTGTATTTGCTTAGCATGGTGCTGGAACCCATGAAGCAAACCAAAAAACTCTTAAGACTTAGTCTCTGTTCTCAGAGCATTTCTGAGGTCATTGGGGAGACTCAAGATGCCAAGAATATGGTGTGGAGTCGAGTCAGAGGAGCTGGGATTGCATTCTGGCTCTGCTGCTTACTCCCTGTGTGACTTTGGGCAAGTCACTTTACCCTTGTAGTGCTCCGTTTCCTTTGCTGCAGAATGATGAGGTTGAACTAGATAACCTCTGAGATCTCTTCCAGCTCTGAACTTGTAAGTCTTTGTAAGTCTGTGGTCTTAATTCTTTTTTTTTTTTTGTGAGGCAATTAGAGTTAAGTAATGTGTCCAGAGTTACACAGCCAGTAGTGAGTGTTATGTATCCCAGGCTGGACCCGAAGTCAGGTCCTCTTGACTCTAGGGCCAGTGCTCCATCCACTGTACCACCTAGCTCCCCCTACGGTCTTAATTCTTTCACCCACATGGAAAGTTGACAAACTTCTTCCCACTTGAGTTGGTCTTTGGGTTTATTTTAACTTCATGTTCTGCTGCTTAGGCCTTCTACTCTCAGTCTTTTATTTCTCATTGATTCCATTCAGTTATTCCTTTGTTCCACTGCTCTTTTCATGCTTTTTAAAAAAAAAATCAATTTCTCTTGTTCCGTTTTTACTGACGAAAGGTCTCTCTTAATAGACCCCAGATCTTCCTGTACCAATGAGACCTTTCTTCACTGACGCTAGATCTGTTTATCAACTAGTTTGATGGGTCTTCTTCGCCTTTGGATCTTGGACTTTGACATTCATTTGGGATTTTTAAATATTTATTTATCCTATTGGAGTTTTTCCCCCTTGCTTGCTCACTTTCTTGTCCTTTCTTTTTCCTTGTCTGAGAGAGATTCCTTTTGAGGGTCTTTGGTTGTGCCCCTTGCTTTCTCTCCTTGGCTTTTTTTACTTAATTGCATAGTGAGTATAGGCCTGCCTTTGGAGTTAGGAAGATCTGGATTCAGGTTCGGCCTCTGAAGTATACAAGCTGTCTCACCATGGAAAAGTCATTTAATTTCAAAATGCCCCTAGTCAACTCTCTAAGACTACTTAGAGATTATCTGTATCAGTAGAGGGTATTTACATGCTGAAAATCCCCTAAACTGATTAAATTACATGTCTGTACTCCCTCTCCAAACCCTTCCCCACAATGGTTATTTTGGAGGTGTTTTAATATATTCATGCAAGGGTAGGTGCAGATAATGTGTTGGGCTTTTTCATGACTACTCTGCCATCTTTCCTGAACTCCAGTGCTGGAATTTTTAAGAATAGTTTTGTCTTGTGTACTATACATCTGATTTCCATTTTTTAGCAAAACATATAAAAGTGGGTATTGCACCCCCATCCCTGCCCCATGGGCAGGTGGGTAGAACTTGAAAGTGAGTGCTTGGATAATTATTTGGTCTCTGTTCCACCCTTTTTGAGGGATCCTTGATTATTTATACTCAAAAAGTACATGGTAGAGATAGGTAGTTTGGGGTAGTGAATGGAGAGTCAACCCAGAAGTCAGGAAGACCTGTGTTCACAAGGGCCACCTCTGATGTGTACCAACCGTGTGACTATAAGCAACTCACTTAACCTTTTGGTGCCCTAGGTAACTCTCTTGAACTATGAATTGCAGGTGTGCATTGGTAAAGGGTATTTCCTCCTTGTCTATGTTCTCTATACCAATGAAATCACAAGTCTAGTCCATAAAAAGGAGGGGAGGAGGGGTATTTGATAGACTTCACTCTACAGGGTTCCTGTATAGTACAGTCCCCACTAAATTCGTGATCACTGGAAAGATTCAGTCTTTCCAAATTGGTGTGTAATATGTTGTAATCTTTGTATTTTTTTTTTTAAAGGCAATTGGGGTTAAGTGACTTGCCCAGGGTCACACAGCTAGTAAGTGTCAAGTGTTTGGTCTGAGGACGGATTTGAACTCAGGTCCTCCTGACTTCAGGGCTGGTGCTCTATCCACTGCGCCACCTAGCTGCCCCTAATCTTTGGTTTTGTAGCATGAAATGCTAACTCTGTTTTGTATTTGCTATATATATAAGGGTGACATCTTTTGTGATTGTAACAATGCATGTGCCTAAGGTGATTCCTTTTGCTGCCTCTTTGGACTTCGTTATGTATACCCCCGTAGTGAGAAAAGGTGCAGTACTAAGTTATAATTAAGATTATTAAGCAAGGGCTACTCATAGTCAGGCTTACATTACAAAGAAATGCCTTTAAATAGAAAATTCCCCTAGCACATGTGAGAGAGAGCCTCGTGTCCAGGAAAGTAGAGGGAAGATTCTGGAGAGCAGCAACAACATGAAATGAGAAGGATGGCTCTTGATGTATTTGTCTATCATGTCTCACATTTTGCAAACACACTGTTTGTCATAGTAGTTAGCCTCAAGGATTAGTTAAGAAAATTACTAAGAAGATGACCAAGAATTCTAGAACTTGTTTCAAGCAAGCATAGAGGGTGAGAAAAATTTAGCTGTGATCTGTAGAATATACTTTTGTTTATTTTGTTAGTACTGTGTATTGTATATACAAAGTACACACCAATCTTTGTCCTATAGGGGAAATTGAAGGGGCTGATAGAATACCTCTCTCTTCTTCAGGTTATCATGGAGATTAAAGTTTTCTTTCAGTGAAATCAAAAAGTACTTCAAAGAGGAAATAAAGAAATAGGATATAAAGAGCCATTTCTCCCTCCACATCTGGTATCCAAGTCTGATGGCTCTGCTTTCTGATTTTTTGAAAGTTGATTATAAGCATTTTTGCATATCTTTTCCATTTTTCTTCTGTTTGTTATCCTTCCATTTTGTGTGTGTCCCTCACAGTTTTATGCTCTTCTCATTTTGTGACTCCTCTTCTCTTCTCTTCTCTTCTCTTCTCTTCTCTTCTCTTCTCTTCTCTTCATCTAATCCACTCCTGTGGCTTCAATGACCCTTTCTGTGTAGATGACACTTGTTTGTCCTTTGTTTTTGAAGAGGACCAATGACATCACGGGTGATGTCTTGTCACTTGTGTGAGCATAGGATTAAAGTGAGGCGCAGATTTGCACAAAGTTGTCAGCCTCACTCTCTTCTTGAGTCATTGAAGTCCAGTGGCAGGACAAAAGTCAAGATGACTAAGAATAGCAAGAGATGCAGTGGATGACCTTAATGTTTTCGAAATCTGACCAAGCTCTAAGCGTTCCACAACAACTGCCTCAGTTGCCACTGCGAATACTACAGCTTCTCAGAGCCACAGGTGAAAGTTGGATGAATCAGGTTAACAACAAAGGTAGATGAGCAACCCTGAAAAGGGCTCGGCAAGCCCCCACACCAGGGGTGCTAGTCCTCTTGAACACCCCACACACCCCAGATGACACATAGCTAGTAAGTGAAGAAGGATTTGAACTCAGTTCTTTCTGATTCCAAGTTCATCTGTACTATCCACTGCACAACCTCGCTACCCTGTATGAATATAAAGGGATACTTATGCTGTAAGAAATGATGAAAGGGATGGTTTCAGAGAAACCTTGGAAGACTCATATGAATAGATGAAGAATGAAGTTAGAAACAGAACAATTTATACAATAGCAAAAAAAGAAAGACAAAAAACTTCAAAGACTTAAGAACTCTGATCAATGCAATTACCAATCATGATTCAAGAGGAGTCATGATGAAGTATATTACCCACCTCTCGACAGAGGTGATAGACACAGGATGTAGAATCAGACATATTTTGTGGACATGGTCAATATGGAAATTTGTTTGGTTTGATTCTGCTGTATTTGTTACTGTGTGTGTGTGTGTGTAGGTGAAATGAAGAGAAATGAGTTTTTATTCATTGAAAAAATGAAAAATAATAAGCATTGCTGTGGATTATGAAGTTCAGGGCAGAAGAACTGAAGACCTTGGGGGGATGTTTTCATCAGTACTGCTGACTGAGAAAAGGGAGGCAAATTTAGGAAGCGAAGAAGATAAGAAGATAGTGTCTTGAGAATAGACTTTAGGTTTCTGGACCATAGAAATGACAATTTTTTGTTTTATTTCCCTAAATTAATGGATGGAATATACCTAAAAAGGGCCAGCAAAGACATTTGCCTGGAGTCTTGTGAATTTAATTAAAAGGGCTTTAAAATAAAAAAAGAAAGAAGAGGGAGAGGGCTGTCCACATATATCTTATTATCCCAGAAGAAAGTTCAACGTAGGAAGGAGATACGGTGTTGCCATCGATTACCTGGGCAAATGAGTTCATTTTTCTAAGCCTTAGTTTTTCTTCTTTAAAATGAGACAGTTTGACATAATCAGGAGTGGGGACCCTGTGACCTCGAGGCCACATGTGGCCCTCTAGGTCCTCAAGTGTGGCCTTTTGACTGAATCCTTGAGGCCGCAGGTTCCCCACTCCTGAGTCATAGATGGACTCTAAAGGCTTTCCTAGATATCAGTCTGTTCATTTGTGATAGGATTTCAATCGTGATGGATCTAAGAAGGGAGGCAACATTAAAACTCAGTTGCCTCAGATGTCTATATACAGAAGTCTGAATAATAATAAACAGAGAGAACTAGAAATCTTCCCTGCACAGATCCAGAACTGTCTTCATATGCATTGCTGAAAATTGGCGAGATGGGACTTAAGACAGGAATTTGACACTGGAAGGATGTTTCCTATTCAAAGCAATAGAATAGAGAAAATTGGCATTTGAGTAACATTTTGTGTTAAGGATGTATACTTGTGTGGGGAAATTTAGAAATCTGAGAGGAAAAACATGATAATTAGGGGAAAGATCAGTAGATATAGAAGTAATGTTTTTGTAAGTATTCTATAGATCACCTAGATAGGAGGAAAAATTAGATGAGGAGTTTGTGAAACAAATCAGAAATCTGTCACAAAGAATATTGTAGTGATGGTGGACTTCAGTTATCCAGAAATGTGCTGGGATTCTCTCTTTTAAAAGTAGAGGAAGTGATAAATTTATGATTGGCTTTATGATAATTTGGTATTTCAAAAAGTAGAGGAAAAAACAAGGGTAACTTCTATTCTGGACCTCATTTTGACCAAGTTTTCTGAAGTAGAAATGACAAGAACCTTGAGAACAAGTAACTACTTCATCATGAAGAGGGAAGGAGAGGAAATTTATGCATAAAATGAATGTGTAAAAAAATCCTACTATTTTATTGAAGCTATGAATTCATAATTAATTTGATGATTCATTCTCTAGAGTTCGAGTATAAACCATCATCATTGTAATACTCTAGTGCAGAGGTTATTAACCTGGAGGCCATGAACTTTGTTAAAAAATTTTCTTTGATGACTATATTTCAATATAATTTCCTTTGCATTCCCATGCATTTAGTTTTATATATTGAAAAACACGATTCTGAGAAATGGTCTGTGAGTTTCACCAGACTGCCAATAGGGTCCATGACACAACAAGGTGAATCTGTGATCTCACTGCTGTGGTTACTCCCTCCAGTGCTGTAAATTGTAACCCATCCATGCTTGCTTAATCTTTAAGCACTGCAGATGCAAATAATAACTGAGACTATCTGTATACAAGGAACTCACATGCTAATTGGTAGAGATGACAGATATAGTTTTGTGGATAGAAAGGCCAGAGGTCTTGATGGCAGAGTCAGTCAATAAACATTCATTAAGTGCCTACTATGTGCCAGATACTGGAGCCACTGTGCATTTTTTCTGACTCTTGTCCATGTCTTCCCGTAAAGCCATGACAAGGGGAGTAGTCATTATGCTGGAGGCTTTCTGCTCATTCTCACGTACACCATTGGTATCCATACATTGTCAGAAGAATGAGATCTGTGCTTCCTGGTGATTTTCAACTTTTTTTTTCATAATTTAGATAAAGTCTTGGTATACTTATATCAAATTTACAGTTGATAGCATTGGGAAGGATTGCTAGCATGCCAGATGACAGAGTCAGGATTCAGAAAAGTTCTGTACTAGTACTGATGATATGATGATATAAGGCATGATAGTTGTCTTTAAGTATTTCCAGTGCTGTCATGTGGAAGATAGAGTATAGAATTAGCAGCAGTGGGTGGAAGTCACAAAGAGACAAATTTAGGTTTGATATAGAGAAAAACTTGCTGACAGAGCTACCCAAAGCAGGATGGGGTACCTGAAGATATAGTGGGTGCCCCTTCACTAGGTGTTTTCAGGTAAAGGCTGCATGCTCATTTCTTCATTATGATGTAGAGGGAATTGTTTTCAAGTACATATTGGACTAGATGACCACTCAGGTCCTTAAAATTGTTACAATTTCTGGGACTCTTTGATTATATAGAAAAGATGACCATTACCAATCATCTTACAAATACTGTTTTTTGATTGGATGCAGTAACAGTCATGCTGATATTAATATCAGATCATTTAATTGGAAAATAGCTGCAACTATTCCTTCATCATTACATAATTCCATACTGATTGATTATAATGTTCTTAGTACCTTTCCCAGTTCATCTTATACCCAATTATTGTTCATCTTGATAGTTCAGATTCTCAAATGTCTAACATTTTGGCCTGTACCTCCCCTTGCTCGTTATCTTACTCTTATATCATAATTATAGTTATCTGTGTACTTTTGTTCTTTGCCCCCCACCTCTACCTCCACCCCCCCTCGGTTTTTTATAAACTCTGAAATCAGGATACTGTGTGCTGACTGCCCTTGCATACGTATTTAATATTTTTTTTTATCATTTAGTTATCTGTGATGCTTTTAACTATGATATAGCTTCCTTGTCTTTATCTGTTAACCACATTTATTTTTTTTTTTTTACTGCCTTGGTCATTCCAGCTTTTTTATTTATCTGAGGTATAATAAATTCTACTTTAACTCTTTATTTTAAACTCTTTATTATCTGTTTTAATTGTGCTTCTTATATACAACCAATTGTCATGTTATTTTTTAATCCCATTCTACTATTCTACTTTTTATTGACAAATTCATCCCATTCACATCCACTGTTATGAATGTTTCCTTTTCCCTTCTTCAGATCCTGTTACAATATTTCTATTTTAAAAGAATAAAAAGACACGAAACTGTATTAGATAGTTCTAGTTGCTAAACTCTTTCTCCTCCCCCTCTCCCCTAAGCCAGCCCTAAATGACTAGGTCTTGCTTTTTATTTTGCCTTCAGTAGTTGTTTTTTTTTCCTGAAAAATGCCAGCTTCCTACCCAGGCTCCCCTCCTCCCTGCCCCCGGAGGTAGGCCCTTGCTTATTTCACCACTCTTCCCTTCTCTCTGGGTTTCTCTGTTTCTTTCCCTTCCTCTCTCCCTCCCTGGTTATTTATTAGAATAAAATTCATGAGATTCCCTTCTCACTTCTATTTCAAAGATCTATTCCAGTTACAAGAAATAGCAAATTTGTCACTGTCTCTTCCTTCCTTAAGATATTTCTTTGTTTGTTTTTTGAATACCCAACCCAGAGCTCCTCACTTTGGTCACTCACTAATCTTTATTGTCGTTCAGTTGTCTGACTCTGTGACTCCTTTTGGGGTTTTGTTGGCAAAGATACTGAAGTGTTTTACCATTTCTTTCTCCAGCTCAGTTTTATAGATAAAGAAACTGAGGCAAATAGTGACTTGTCCAGGTACACGCAGCTAGTAAGTGTCTTGAGGCCCAGCATTATCCACTGCTCCACCTCGCTGCTTCTACTAAACCTTTAATAGAGGGTGGAAGGAAATCTGAAAGGGCTCTTCCCCCTTTCACAAAGTAAACATTTGATCTTTACTTAGTCCTTTCTAACCATTCATATGTGTATTCTTTTTTAAAGTTTATTTGGCTACTACATTTTCATTTGGAAGACTGTATAGTTCTTTTTCACTAAGTAAAAATGCTTGGTATTTATCAATTATGTTAAAAGTCCAATTTTTTTTCCCCTGTAGAATATATTCAACTTTGTAGGAAGTGTTTTTCTCTGGGCATAAGCCATTTTCCTTTGCTTTTTAGTGACTAATTCCATTCTTTGCTTTCTTGGTACATAGTCTGACTGGGATCCTCTGGTATAATATCTGCTCTTCCTATCTGCTTGCAACATTTTCTCTTTGACCTGCAAGCTCTGGAACTTAACAGTCTCATTTCTCTTTGCCCTTTCAAGTAATGTCCTGTGGATTCTATTCATCTGTACTTTGCCCTCTCGTTCTAATACTTACAGACACTTTTATGATTTCTTGAAATGTGGCATTCATATTTTTTATTTCATCATATTTGTCTGTGATTTTCAGATTATTTCTTTGAGTTCTCTTTTTCTGGTCAATTTTTAAAATTGCTGATATCTAGAGATCCCTTTCAGCTCTAAACCTGTGACACTATAATTTCACAAGTTTTTGCAATTTTGCTTTCTTTTAACTTTGTTCTTTTATTTCTTTATCAGTGAATTTTGGAGGTTTGTTTCCTCGCTTTTCAGTCTGCTTTAAGGTTTTCTAGCTTCTTGTTGTAAGACATCTGCTTTTGAGTTTTTGGTTAAGAGCAATGTTACTAATTCCTTATCTCATCTTTGCATTCTTTTATTAGGCTTTCTGACCAGTTTTGTGGCCATTTTATTCTCTTTTTTGAGGTTCTACTTTTGTTATTACCGATGTATTCTCTTCTGCGCTTTTTATCTTTGCATTTTCTTACCCCATATTATTTCTTAATTTTATGAATATATTCAGTTGCTTATTTCCTCAGTCTCTCTGCTATTTTTCCTCTTATGAGGCCTTCCTTTCCTTCCTTTTCCTTCCCTTAGTTGTTTTTAGCTTATTGTGTACATTTCTAGTTCTCTTTGGTTCCCAAGGGGGAACTTGGCTTATTCACAATCTCTGAATGAGCTTTCTTGTCAAAAGCCCCTTCTTCTCCATTCCTTCTGCAGCAGGCCTCTTTTCAGAGCTTTTCTTTCCTTCAAGGCTGGCTATTCTCTCTTGTCCATGTCACCAGGGCTGTGTGAATTTACTAATTCAGCTTGGGCCAGGTGCATCACTGCTCAGGGGAGTCTCTGAGAGGCAGTGACTGGCATCGGAGTGGTTGGTGATGGCCCTTGGCAGGGACCCCTATAGCTTAGAATAGTCCCAGAAGCTTCTTGCCTCAGACACTCCACTTGCCACTGTGCAGAGCCCAAAGAGGGGAGCGAGAGACCAGGATTTCAACCAACTCATGAGAACTGAGAATGATTTTGGAAGTCAACAAGCAGGTCCTTCCCTCTTTGTTATGGGGCGACCACCTTATGGACTTTTTTTTTCATCTTTTTTATTGTTTTGGCAGAGTGTCAGGGGGAGCTGGTCTTAGATGCAGTCTCTCACTTGGGGGTCTTGCCAGAAGCTCTCTGCAATAGTCTTAAGTAAAACATTTAGCATTTAAGAAAGTAGAAACAAATGAATTGGCACACAATAAATAAGCAAAAAGCTTTTTGTTCTGTGTCCCCTTCCAGTTCTGTCTCAAGTTCTACTACCTTTGGCTTTGTTTTCTTTATTTTGAGAAATTCAGATTTGAAGTAAGACGTAATTAGAATGTAAAAGCAAAGGTAGTGAAAATAGTGGCTACAAAAGAGTACCCTAGTCCCACTACACCCTACAATGGGATAATGCTGGCAATGAATGCAAATGACCACCAAAAGGGCTACTTTTTAGCTCAGAAGAAGCTCACAGAAGGCTTGTGGTATATGGGATGAGCATTATAGCATCCTAGGTAGAGTTAATAAGTCCAAGTTAATCAGTTCTTATTTTCATTCTCTTATCTTTCAAGGAGAGTTATCTTTAGATTTGGAATAATAGAACAACAGGGCTTAGGAGGGAGTAGAAACTCAAGATAAGTTAGGAGAATTCTGGCTCTGTGTAGCTGCCTTCCACATATTCAAGTTACCAGACCTGGGCAGACTACATTCCAGATTACTGAAAGAACTAGCTTATGTGATTGCTGTTCCAAGTCAGTAATCTTCAAAAGATGGTAGAGGAGATGGAGAAATGGAAGGGTACTGTAGGACTGGAGAAGGGCAAATGTCTGAATTTTTTAAAAAGGGAAGAAAGTGGAGCTTCAGAATTATGAGCCAGTGAGGTTGACTTTGATTACTGACCAACATATTATAAAAAAAGATGGTTAGTGAACCCCTAAATAAAAAAGTGGTGATTACAAAGGACCCTCATGACTTCATCAAGAGCAAGTCATTCAACCTCCTTTACTTTTTTGACCAGGTAGCTAGATTAGTAGATCCAGATAATGCTGTAAATACAATATACTTGGATTTAAACAAAGCATTTGCCAGTCTCCTGTCATTTTTGTGGAAACGGTGGAGAGATATGGGATAAACAGTAGTAGAACTGTTCCACCCAAAGTGTAGTCATTAATGGGTTAGTATCATTTTGGAGGAATGTCTGTAGTAGAATGCCCAGGAGATCTGTTGGACTGTGTGTTATTTATCATTTTTTAAATCAATGACTTGGATAAAAGGTAGGTATTAAATCCCTGCCAAATTGGAAGATGTTAAGAAACTTGGAGGGGTAGCCAGCATAGTAAATTACAGTCAAGATCTAAAAATATCTTGACAGGTAAGATTGAGATGAATCTAATAAGATCAAATGCAATAAAAATACATGTAAATTTTAAAAATTGAGTGAAAAAAATCAATGTTATATATAGGATGTCTTCTTTGAACTAATGTACTGTGAAGTGTGCAGAACCAGGAGAAGGTAATATGTGATTACTACAATACTGTAAATGAAAATACTGAAAGACAGCTGTACTCATAGGGAATATGTGGGCAGAATATGCATAGGCTCTCAGGTATGATCCTTTTATCAGTTGGTTTTCCTTAGATGTTTTTCTTTGTCACAGGGGAGGGTTCAACTGTGAGCATATGTCAGGAAATGACAGAGGCAGAAAAGGAAAAAGCCTTTGGTAATTTAAAAAAAATAATAATCTATCCAACATGGGAGAAGCATGGGTAGGTAGCAATTCAGCTGAATAAGATCCGGGGGTTTTAATGGACTGCAAACTCAACTTTGGGGTGGACAACCATGATAGCCAAATTGAAGCATTTGAAGGATTTTCACCTAGAAGAAGGAATAGATTTGTTCTTTTTGGCCCCAGATGGCAAAACTAGGAGCATTAAGTAGAGGTTTTAAGAAGAAAAGTTTAAGCTTGAGGTTAAGTAAAGCTTTCCTAGCGATGAGACCAACCTATCCAAAAGTGGAAGAGGCAGCTGCCTTAGAAGCTAGTAGGTTCTCC
Organism: Vombatus ursinus; assembly: GCF_900497805.2. Classification (NCBI taxonomy): domain Eukaryota; kingdom Metazoa; phylum Chordata; class Mammalia; order Diprotodontia; family Vombatidae; genus Vombatus; species Vombatus ursinus. The sequence goes on from NW_020944455.1 coordinate 2,246,544, forward strand.
CTCACTGGAAATCTTTAAACAGAATTCTAGTATGGGGGATTCTTGTTCTGCTTGTACAGGTTGGACCGAATTGCCTCCAGCATCCCTTCTTCTGCTTGAATTCTTTGGGGCTATGGAAATAGAATTTGTTTTTATGAAAGATCTGATTTAGCTGTAACTTTGAAGGAAAACACACATCTTTTGCATAAAGATAGAACTGTTTTAGTATAGTCCTTGCCTCTATTAACGTCTTTCGTGTGTGTTGGTGCTAGATTATAAATTATTCAATGACAATTACTTTGCTATTTCTTATGTACCTCCTTACAGTTCCTAGTACTGTTCTTTGTTGTTTGTGTGTACTGAATGTTGTCGACTGCATGGTTAGCTTCCATTAAGACATAAGGCTTTTCTTAATGATGTTTTTTTTTCACACCACTTTCATTTCTCAATAACCATAGAAGTCCCACTTAGAACAGAGAAAAATTATTTGAGAAAACAAACCTACATAGCAACTTCATCTGGCAGCAATCTGCACCTGTAGTCCCCTGCTTCCCTACCAAAAGGGAGGGAGTTTCTTCAGTTTTGTCTGGAACCAAGCCTTAGACATTATGGGTAATCCGAATTCTGGTGCTTTTTGGTGCAGTTTTCACTTATAATGATTTAAACAGACTCTTACCCCTCAATAGGTCAAAGTTCCAAAGATATAGTTCCTTAAATTCCTAAGTTTCCAGATGAAGGAAAGGCATCCTTTTTCCATCATAGCATGATTTTCAACTCAATTCAACAAGATTGTTTAGGTACCTATTACATGGAGGGCATTGTGATAAATGCAAGAGGTACAATGGTACATTTTTAAAATGAACGGTCCCTTTACCGAGTTTATATTTTAATGAAAGAAATAACATTTATTCGGATAATATAAAGCAAATATAAGGTAATGAAGTGGGGCGAGTCACTGACAGCTTGGAAGATAAGAAAAGAACTTGTGTAGGTTGTGCCTAGTTTGTGCAAAGTATTTGGAAATTAAAAAAAAAAAGAAAAACAACTCTTGCCGCTGGATATAAATGACCTCCCCCCACTGGCCCCCACCAAAGAAAATTTGTCCAGATGGATTTACAAGTTTACTTTATTGAACACTTAATAATAAAAATGCCTGTGATCTATAAAATATTCACAAAAGCAAAGAAAGATGACAACTTATTCCGCTCATTCTATGAGCCTGATATGATCCCAATAAAGAAACAAGGGAAAGATCAAGCAGAGAGAAAACTGCAGACATTTTACTACTGAAATACTGATGCAGAATTGTTAAGTGAAATATTGTTGAAAAAATCCATCAAGTTATTATTCTATTTATTATTCTATTTTTTTTTTTTTTTTGGCAATTGGGATTAAGTGACTTGCCCAGGGTCACACAGTAAGTGTCAAGTGTTTGGTCTGAGGCCAAATTTGAACTCAGGTCCTCCTGACTTCAGGGCCGGTACTCTATCCACTGTGCCACCTAGCTGCCCCTACAGTTTATTATTCATAAGTATTCACTTTGACCAGGTTGGATTTGTACTAGGAATGCAGCAATGATGGTTCAACATTAGAAAAACTATAAGCATCGTCTCAGCCATTACAAGAATAATTTTAAAAGTCATGATTTTATCAATAGATTCTAGAAAGAGCCTTCAAGAAAATTACACTAATTTGTTTTAATAATTCCAAAGAGCAGGAGAATAGGACCTTTTCCTAATTATCATCAAAAGTAGATATTTAAAACTAAGCTAATGTTACTTGTAATGGTGAAACAAATACTGGAAGTTTTGACAGTAATAATCAAAAGTAAATCAAGATGCCCATTGTCTCCACTATTATTTGATGTTATTTTAAATATGGTGGTTATAGCAATCAGAAAAAAATTAAATGAATATATATATATGTAAAGAGGAGGCAAATGATCTCTTTACAGATGATAATGATAGTTTACGTAGAAGAACCTTAGAAAAATGAACAAAAAGGAGATGATTTTTGTCTTCAGAAAAATAGTAATAAAAAAGATAGCCACAGAAATAATTAGAATTTCATATTGTTTTTCTTTACCTATTCCTTTTATTTTTATTTTAAAATAAATTTATTTTTTTTTTAGTCATTGAAAATCTGCTTTCTCTCCCACCTCTCTGCTCCCATTGAGAAAGAAAGAAAAATAAAACCCCTGTTACAAACATGTAATAGTCAAGCAAAACAAATTCCCACATTGGCCGTGTCCAAAACAAATATATCTTAGTCTGCACTCTGCATCCATCATCAGACCTCTGGAATTATGCGTTAATGTACTTGTTTTCCTACAGCCCCTCCTGCATTTCTCATGGTCTTTTTGGGTCAGTTTTGCCAATCTGAATGGGTATGAGGTGGAACTTCAGAGTTGTTTTAGTTTGTGTTTCTCTAATTGTTAGTGATTTAGAGTATTTTTTCATATGATTATTGAAAGCTTGTGTTTTTTCCTCCAACAACTGCCAGTTCATATCCTTTGACTATTTATAAATTGGAGAATGGCTCTTATTCTTGTAAATTTGATTTAGTTCCCTGTATTTTTTTTTTTTTTAGGCAATTGGGGTTAAGTGACTTGCCCAGGGTCACACAGCTAGTAAGTGTCAAGTGTTTGGTCTGAAGCTGAATTTGAACTCAGGTCTTCCTGACTTCAGGGCCGGTGCTCTATCCACTGCATCACCTACCTGCCCCAGTTCCCTGTATATTTAGAATGAGATTTTTATCAAAAAACTTATTGCAAAGATTTTTTCCCGCTTACCTACTTCTCTTCTAATTTTTGCTTTATTGATTTTGTTTGTGCAAAAACTTTTTAATATTTTGTAGTTAGAATTGTCTATTTTTACCTTCTGTTATCCTCTCTATCCCTTGTTTGGTCACAAACTTTCCCTATCCATAAATCTGACAGGTAATTTCCGTGCTCCTCTTTTTGTTTAGTATGTTAAGTATCTATTTGGAGCTTACCTTGCTATACAGTGTGAGACATTGGGCTTGACCTAGTATCTACCTGATTGCTTTCCAGTTTTCCCAACAATTTTTGTTGAATAGTCAGTTCTTGCCCCTATTAGTTGAGATCTTTGGGTTTGTCAAACACTAGGCCATGTACTTATTTGATTAACTTCTTTTATTTAAAAAATGTTTTTATTGAATTTGTTTTTATATTGCCTAGATTTCCCAGTGTCCCTCCCTTAACCCTCTCAGAGAGTCATCTCTTATAACAAAGATGTTTTGGATTTTTTTAGAAAAAGGAAGAGAAAAAAAGATTTTTGTATCCTATCACTTGGAGGAAGGAATAAAGACATTCCATTAGATTACTGCATTATATATCTTGGAATTAACCTATCAAGTCATCTTGGAATACTTCTGTAATTAGAACTGCAAAACAATTTTTTTCCAAATTCAAAAGAATCATAGATTTAGAATCATTTTAGAGATGATGCAACTGACAAATAAGTGACTTGCCTATATTCACACAACTATTAAGTAGTAAAGCTTGTATTTGAACTCTTATTCCAAATCCAACATACTTTCTTCCACATAATAGAAGATGTCTTTAAGCTTTTGTTTTCCAGCTTCTTCCTAAAATATGAATCTTGTCTGTTTCATACAAAGGGGGAAAAAGATAAAATAACATATATGTTTGTGAGGGGCTTTAAAATGAATGTCCTAGATAAACTTGTAGTAAATTATGTCATATACATCTTATATCTGTGGTTTTGAACAAAATTCATTTTCTTGGAAATCCAAGTTTTTAAAACACAACTGTGTCAGAGATAAGTTTACTTTATGAAAATGAAGATCAAGGCTGAAATAATTGGAGAGATATTTAATGTTCATGGCTAGGTTGTACCAATATAGTAAAAGTTATAATGCTACCCTACTGCTCTACAGATTTAATGCTGTGCCAATCAAATTAACAAAGAAATGGGATGAAACAAAATAATTTAAAATTTCATTCATATGAATAATAGGACAAGAATATCAAGACATATAGCAGAAGGTTGTATGATATAGTAGAATGCTGGGTATAGAGTCCAGAAGAACTTGGGTGTAAGTCCTGCCTCTGACACATACAAACTATGGGACTATGGATAAGCCCTTGAACCCAGCCATCTTTCTAAGTAACAAATGTCCAGTCTGCAGCAGGAGAGAGAGTTTCCACACTGGAAGTTTCTTAAACCTGTGAAATCCTATCTGTAACAATAGCAGCAACAACAACAAAATTAAAGTTAAAATAATTGGGGGAAGGGAGAGTGGAAAGCATGGATTTGGTTTGACCAGATTAGAAAATTATTGTTATTATTTTTGTTGTTTCCAGCTCTTCGGGACCCCATTTGGGGTTTTCTTGGCCAAGATACTGGAGTGGTTTGCCATTTCCTTCTCTAGCTCATTTTACAGATGAGGAAACTGAGGCAAACAGGGTTAAGTGACTTGCTGAGGGTCATTGCTAGTGTCTGAGGCTGGATTTGAACTAAGAAAGATGAGGCTTCCAGACTTGCTCTATCCACTGTGCCACCTAGCAGCCTCAGAAAATATATTGCAAAGGAGTAATTGCCAAAACTATGTAAATAAAAGAAAAGTTGGTCCCATGGCATGGACTAGATAAGCAAGACCTAGAAACATATTCATAGCAGTCTAATGTTTATTTAAATTCAGCACCTGTAGTTCTAGGGAAGGACCTCAAGAAAGCAAACGCCATCTCAATGCTGCATTGAGAAGTAGAACTTCCAGTAATAAAGAGGGGCTCATTCCTCTGTACTCTACCTGGGTTGGACCTCACCTGGAGTATGTTCAATTCAGTGGGCCATAATTTAAGAAGGCCATTAGCTATTAAGAGGGGAGCAACAAGAAAGGCCTCAAGGTCAGTATATTGAGAACAAACTGGAGGAACTGGGGATTTTATCCTGGAGACTTGAGGGAGGAGGGGGGAGAATGACACATGTAATGCTGGTCATATTCAGGTATTTGAATGGCTATCTTGTGAAAAAGGGATTAGACTTAGTCTGTTTATCATGGAGGACACGAGGAGGAAGTGACAAAAATTAGTTACAAAAACTGCAAAATTACAAATTACAACAAGGCAAATTTGGTGTTAGGAGAAACTTCAGACTAGTTAATGCTAACCCAAAGTGGATTCGGCGGCTTTTGGGGAAGGTAAAGGGTTTCCCCTTATTGGAGATCTTCAAGGAAAGGTTAGATTTCACTTGGCGGATGTGTTATGGATGGAATTTTTGTACAGATGTGGGCTGAAAGAAATGGCCGTTGAAGTCCCTTCTGACTTTGAAATTCTGTGACACTTTATTTAGCAACTGTTAGGAAGACTAGAAAGTATTCTGGCAAATAATAAGGCTTATATTAACATTTTATACCAAGGGTTTTTAAACCTTTTTGTGTGTGTGTGTGTGTCATAGACACCTTTTGGAAGTCAGTCTGGTGAAGCCTGAGGACCCCTTCTCAAAATAATGTTTTTAAATGCATCTAATACATAGAATTACAAGGGAAACCAATTATGTAAAATGTAGTTCTGATTTATATTTTTAAAAAATGAGTTCATAGGCCCTAGGTAAAGAACCTCTGTCTTATGCCATATACTAGGATAAATTTCAAATTTCAAATGTAAATATAAAATCTTAAAAATTAATAGTAGAATTGAAAGTTATGGCTTTTATAGCTATGCTTAGGGGGGAAAAATGTAACCATTCACAGGACAGAAGAGTTCATAAAAGACAAAAGGACTATGTCAATTGTATAAATTTTAAAAAGCTTTTGAATAAATAAAACACAACTACAGTCAGAAGATTGTTGTTGGGGGGAAAAATCTTTATATTACACACATCTGATTAAAGTCTTACATCCAAAATCCTTAGAAAATTTACACAAATTTATAAGATGAAATGTTATTCATTCCATAATAGACATGTCATCAAATAGTGAGAAGTTTTCAAAAGAAATACAAACTTAACTGCTCAAAAAATGTTCAATATTATCAGTAGAGAATAGCTCACATTTATATAACAGGTTAAGGTTTGCAAAAGACATTATGCATACATCCTTATTTGATCCACAGCACATTTTAAATGTTAGTTTTCCTTCAGGCTCTTCAAGTTAGGAAAGGGAAAACTCATTTTGGAGGGACAGTGGGAGGACAAGTATGATAATTCATAGCTGGTGGAGTATTGAATTAGTTCAACAGTTCTGGAAACAAATTTGGAATTATGCAAGAAAAGTTTTGAAATTGTTTATTCCATTTGACCTAGAGAGTCTATTACTACTGGGAATATACCCTAAGGAGATTATTGACAGTAAGAAAAGAATGATATGCTGTTAAATATTCCTAGTAGCATCATTTGTGACAAAAAGCTAGAAATAAAATGTGTCCAACAATTGGGGGCATGTAATGGTGACTGTTATAGAATATTACTATGCCATGAGAAATGACGAAAATGAAAATTCAGAGACAAAGGAGATTGATGTGAAGTCATGCCAAGTGAAGAAAGCCAGAGCAGTATGCACAGTCACCACAATACCATAACAAGTGGCAACTCTGAGAGGCAGCAGAACTGCCCAACACTATTGAAGTTAAAGGATATAGGACAGCCTTCCTTTCCTTTACCTCTCAAGAAACTTTTGTTTTGTTTTTTGTTGTTGTTGTTGTTGTTGTTTTTTCAGGAAGTGCACTCCATAGGGGGCTTTGTTTGGATGTTTGGGGGAAATGTTGGTTGGGTAGACAAGAATAAAAATATTTTAATAGATTGAAATGTAGAAAGAGTGTGTCTCAGACTTCAGCAAATCCATAGAAGCAAGGGAACAAGACTGGGGAATAGCTAAGATCCAGTCCATCTAGAATAGAAAGAATAGAAAACCAAGCATGTGGAGGAGAGCAGTAGGAAGTGTGCCTGGAAAGAGACATTGTTATGATGTTCTTCTCGGCCTTCAATGCCAGGGTAAGGATTCATTGCTTATACAATAGGGAGTCACTGGAAGGTTTTTAATTTTGTGACTGATACAGTTAGACTTGTTCATCAGGAAGATTAATATGCTAGCTAAATGGAGGATGGATTGAAGGGGGGGGAGCTGGAAGCTAGGCGGACAGTTAGGAGGCTACTGTAATAGTCCAGGTGAGAGTTGTTGAGGGCCTACAGTAGGTACAGTGGTTCCTGTGGGAGAGGAGAGAAGAGATGAGATACAAGAGCCTTTTGTACAGGTAGATACACTAGGACTTGGCAAGTGTTTGGACATGAAGGGTGAAGGAGAGAGAGAGGGATAAAAAAAAATAAATAATTCTGAGGTTTGGAGCTTGAATGATCAACGCGATGGTCTCCTTTGATTCAGTAATGTAGACTACCAAACAGCTATTCAATGCCTCCTGTGTACTACCACAGTAGCAGGTACAGAGGAAACCAAGAGAAAAATGAACTAAACCTTGCCCTCAAGGAGCTTACATTCTCCTGGGGGATAGAACACACGCACAAGTAAGTTTAGTCCACTGAAAATGGAGCAGGTCTTGAGTAAAGGTTTCATGGAAGGGCTGGTGCCTTGGCTGAGCCTTGAGGGAAGGAAAGATTCAGAGAGGCAGAGGAGAGAAAGACATACCAGGCCATAGGGGTTGGCTTTTGAGAATGCAGGCATGTGAGGAATGGAATATTGACCTTAAAAAACAGTCATCTAATTTACTAGCAATGTGGAGTTTGTGAAAGGGAGTAGTATGAAATAAGGCCAAAAAGGGAAGAGGAGCCAGATTTTGAAAGGAAAATATTTGTATTTTATCTTCTAAGTAATGGAAAGCCACGGAAGATTTTGGAGAAAGGGAGGATATGGTCAGAATTGTGCCTCAGGAAGATTCTTTTGACAGCCCTGTGGAGGATGGGTTGGAGAGTGGGAAGACTAGAAGTCAGAAAACCAATTAAGAGTCTCTCAAAAGAAATAGGGAAGTTTGAAGGAGGGGACATTTTTAAAAGAGAATATACATTCAGTTTTGGCACGTTTGAGGTACTGGTAGGACATACATGTGAACATTTGCAGAAAGGTATTTATAGATATGGGATTAAAATTCAGGGAGGAGATTGAGGAACAATGTATATATTTACAAGTGCATAGTTGTGACAAAGCCATGGGACCTGATGAGCTCATTAAAGGCAGAGCTACAGAAGAGGAGAGATTGGCAGTAGGGAGTGGAGGGCAAGGGAGGAGAAAGGAGGGTGAAATATGATGATCCAGTGCAGTCTGACAAGTAGAAGCACCAGAGAGAGCAGTGTCCAAAAGGTGATCATCAGTGTTGTCTGCTGCAGAAAGGGTTGAGGAAAATGAGGAGTGAATAAAGGGTTGGGAATTAAGAAGTCCTGGAAGTCTAAATAAGCCATTTTGAAGAAAATATGTGTCACTAGATTGGTGGCATCAGGGGCCAGATTGCAAGGGATTAGTGAGGAAGTAGAGTCAGTAAATGTCGACTAAGTTGCTGGAAATTTAGTGAAGGGAAGAAAAAAGACAAGATCATCATTTGGAGAAGTGGCAGGGCCCAGGGAAGGTCTATCTCTACCCTTTCCCTAGATTTCTACTGTGGTATTTTGAGCTGCCTACTGGATAGCTTCATTTGACTATCCTGTCTGCATCTCATGCTTAACACCATAACTAAACTCATTATCTTTTCCCCTAAACTGACTGTTCTTCCAGCCTTCCTTATTTTTAGTGAGGATACCATCATCTTCCTAATTACCCAAGTTTATAAGGAGTGATCTTAGATTCTTACCTCTTGCTCACCTTCCCTGTCTAATCAGTTGACAAATGCTGTTGAGGCTCCCTCTCATCTCTCCACTCATACTTCCATCATTATGTTTCAGACTCTCATTACATTTTGCCTGTACTGTTGTGATAACTTGCTAATTGGTGTCCCTGACTTAGTCTTTCCCTTCATGCCACTGTCAGAAATCTCAATTGACTTTCTCTTGCTCACTAAGTAAAGTAGAAATGCCTTCTACAATAGAAATTTCAAACTGAATGTTCCCTAAGGCATCTCAAACTCAACAGGTCCCAAACAATGTGTTCTCTTCTCTCCTCCCACACCACTTGCCACCTTGTGAAAACCAATGAACCAAACACAAATCTCCTCCTCCCTCCTAACTTCCCTTTTTCTGTCAAGGGCTCTGCCAGGTTCACAGCCTTGGTGTCATCTTCGACTCCCCACTCTATCTTTCATCTTCTAGTTGTTTCTATCTATAGCCCCTCCATCCTGCCCCTTACAATCCATTCTCCACAAAGCTGCCAGAGTAATATTCTGGAAACACAAATCTGACTTATTGCGCTGGTATCAAATACAAATTCTTCTGTTTGGCATTTAAAGGCCTTTGCACTCTGGCTCTGTTTTTCCTTTCCAGGCTGATTCCATGTTATTCCTTTTTTCCTCACTCCTTCTTGCTGTTCCTCACACATGGCATTCAATATTATGTCTCCTTGCCTTTGCAGAGGCTGGTCTTCATGCCTGTCATGTACTTCCTCCTTACCTCTATCTCTTAAAATCCCTAGTGTCCCTTAGGGCTCAGCTGAGGAGCCACCTCCTACCTGAATTCTTTCCTTGCCACCATTCCTAGCTGATAGTGTCGGTGCTGCACTCACCCCCACCCCCACCCCCACCACCTTCTATTCACTTTGTATTTTATCTATACTTTTCTTTGGATATGTTGTTGCCCCGGCTAGAGCTTGAGCTCCTTGTGGGCATGGGCCATGTCTTTTTTGTCTTGGTGTCCCCAGCACAGGGCCTGGCATGCATTTGGTGCTTAATAATCACTTGTTGATTGGCTAAGGGCAGGGACTGATTCACTTGTGTCTTTGTACCCATAGTGCCGAGCACAGTGTCTGGCACATGTGAGTCCTGTCATAAATATTTGTTGAACTGAATTGAACCATTCAGACATATGGGACCCTCTACAATCCACCCTCTGTTCAACCTGTCCAGTCCCTATATGCCTTTTTCCATATTCCCTCTTCTAGGCAGTTGGACGACTTGACGCTGCCTCTTCATTCATGTCCTTCCCTCTTCCATCTTATATTTTTCTTGGTCATTTTTCAGATGTCATTATACCTTTGGTTTGCTGTAAAAAGGAATGCTCATTGTCTTCTGCATCGTATATACATATGTGTGTGTGTGTGCACACGCGTGCGCTATCCTGCTGTTATAACTTTATTTTTTAGACTTCAATATAACTTATATGTATGGAGTGATTGAAATGTTGGCTGAGTGGGAGTGTTGGCTGAGTGTTTCTAAAAAGATATTTCTTGACAGATCCTAGTATTAGCAGTACTATGAGGTATGGCAGGTCGCCATAAAATGGACATTTCTAGAGGGCAAAAGTGTGCTTTGTATTCCATACAACTTTAAGAACATTACAGACGTGCAAATATAAGAAGCAGACCAATTTCAGTCTAATTTCTTTTAAAATTTCCTAAAAGTTGTAGAGATTAAAATAACAAAGTTGCTTGTGAATAGAACAGGACTGTTCTTTATATGTTAACAATTGAGAATAAATACCTAAAGCATTTTATGTCTGTAAAAAATTTTATATATGCATACATACACAATACCCTTAGTCATGTGTGAAGTTTATTGAGAAATATTGCATTCCTAGTCACTAATTGGTCTCAAGTTCAGATATATTAATGAAGTAAAGAAGTTTTCAGAGAACATGCTTAATCAGTTAGAAAAATTTTTCAAAGACTTTTGCTTTCATGTAAATTAATCTGCTAATCATGTATATCTATGATGTAGTCATGAAAATAGATTTCTAGAAGGACTTGTACATGGAGATAATTTGTTAACATGTTTTAACGTAGAACATGTGCTTGTAAATAACAAAATGGCCTTTTCAAAATATTTCCTTCATTCTACATTTCCATTCATTTAGATGAACCCTATTTAGTCTGAATTTATAAGGTTTTATTCAACCCATTCATTTATTAGCCATAGCCTAGATTATGGTGTACTGAAGGATAAGGGCAGTAGGGGGAGCAGAGAAGGGTCGCAGTTCTAAATCTGTACACGGTGGATTCCGTAGGATGGAAGAGGTTAAAATGAAAGATTTTAGAACTAGAAGGGAGGTAGAGGTCACCTGTTCTATCTCCCTCATATTACAGATGAGGAAACTGAGCCCCACAGAGGTGAAATGTCCAGGGTAATTCCATGGGTACAAGGTTTTGCCAAATCATACCTCTGTCTTCCTTCCAAGTTCTTTTAAAAACTTAACTTTTTCCATGAAACTTTCCAAGATTTACCCACTTAGTTTTAGTCATTTCCCTTATTCCAGCAGTCTCAAAGCACATGTGTACACAAACACGCCCATATTCAGGAAGGAAATTTTCAAATGGGCCCATCACTCTGCAGAGCAGAAAGTAGATAGTGCCTGTCCAAATGCAGAGAAAATCTTAAAAGAAACCGAAATACACTAAAATGTGTTTTTAAAAAATATTTTGAGTATAAAGTCATATTCATGTAGTACTGTCATTTTAAATTTATTTTATGGTTTTTAAATACTGCTAAACAGCACTTTAAAACGTTGGTTTTTTTAATTTATAATTTTTTTTAAATATACAATTTTGAACTTGTTAAATGTGTTTTATTTTTGTTGATACCTTTTTTTAAAGCCATGAGCCAAGCTGGATGTAATTGTCTATCAGTTTATAGATGGGTTTTTTTTTCTATATATGGGACTTTGCATACATCTCACCTTAATCTGCACATTTATGTTCCTCTGTACAAAACCATTATAACCCTGCCTGATTTCTTTTTCCTTGATCCTAAGGTGCAACTCCATAGTCCAGCCTATCGAAGTGGACTGAAGGCCAATCTACTAGGGACAGAAGCTAGGAAGAAGAGGAGAATAAGAGTCTAGGGAGAGAAACCTGTGTTGGGCTCAGGATGATGGAGTAGGTCTGGTCTCTGAGAGTACAACTTTAGGAGGCCTAGTCCCAGCGCCACCAGGCCCAATGCTGACTCAAGGCTGCCCACTATTGTCTGAGTAGTAGAGATAGGGATTGTTTTGTTCTTTGTATTGATATCCTTGATGCTTCACAAGCATTGTAGTTGTCCAATAAATGCTTATTTGGGGCAGCTAGGTGGTGCAGTGGATAGAGCACCGGCCCTGGAGTCAGGGGGACCTAAGTTCAAATCCGGCCTCAGACACATAACACTTAACTAGCTGTGTGACTCTGGGCAAGTCACTTGACCTCAATTGCCTCGCCCCCCCCAAAAAAATAAAAGAATAAGTGCTTATTAATTGTTGATTCACAGTAGGGTATGGGAGACAGAAGAGCTTGCTTCTAGCTTCTCGAGAATGGAGATCTCTGGAAGGTCTTGAATTCCAGCTAAGAAAGAGTTTCAGCAGGTATTCCTCTAGGCTCATGGCCACCGAGCTCAGGTGAATTATTAAAGTAGTCTGAAAGCGCAGTGAGCTGCCTACAAAGTAGCAAGTCCCTCAGCTCTGATGGCCTTTGGCCTAAGGCTAGATAACCACTCATTATGGGGGTGATGCTGTTGAGCTATGGGTGGAAACAGCTGCCACCTGAGGTCTCTTCCAGCTCAGAGTCTGATCTTCTGGTGTCATTAAGGTTACTGAGGACACTGCGACACAATTTTTCTGAGGCTGCATATGAAACTTATATGACAGTAGTAATCAGAAGTTGAATGCAGGAAATATTTGCAAAGTCAGATTGAATACTTCTGTAAGCTGGATTTTCTGTTTCTTATCACAGCCCACTGTTTGTTACGTGGAAGATTGGTCGAGATAAACGATTACGTGGATGCATAGGTACTTTTTCTGCCATGAACCTGCATTCAGGACTCAGGGAGTACACACTTACCAGGTAAAGATCCCTTTTTAAAAATAATCGCTTCTACATTTTAAAAAGTGAATCTAATATTTTCTAACTGGTCAAAGTTCTTCAATCAATTTTCTTCAAAAAATATTCATTGTCTAGTATGTGCAAAAGGCATTGCATGAAACTTGGAGCGTCTGTACATAGAGATAAAGGCATGTTCAAATGGCTGTGATACAAGGTAGAATGGGAAAGTGTAGTAAATGTTGTACAAACAGAATGTGGTGAGAGGGAGGCCAGAAATGGGGGAGTGCTAGAGTCAAACTTTGTCCAACCCTTTAACCACCTGCCTTATCTTTAGAGATTGATGACGATTGGTTCACATTGTCTAAAATGTTGTGATTCTGTAATCCCATTTGCTCTGGCAAATGGTGCTTCTTAATGGGCCTTTTTGTTGGCTTTATTTTCACGAACGACTTGTATTCAATATTTAACTTGAGAGCCGAGGACTGAATGTTCCTGAGTTCTCAAAATTTATTGCTTTCAATAACAAACATTCTCACCTCTTCCCTATTAGACTTTTCAATTTGGTTGCTATTAATTTCATCTCATAAGATTGGGTTCTGCTCTTTTCAAATACTTTTGAGATTGCTGGGTAAACCTCTGGACTAGGGAAGGAAATGGTACCAAAGGCTGGCAGCAGGATCCTTCACACCCAGCACCCAGAGTTAATTGCAGCTTAATATCTTTTGTTTCATCTAACACAATAACAAAGTCCTGAATGCCTCATTAAAGTTGTGAAAAGGCTCTTGTCCTAATTTCTAGTCTCTGAAAAGCTATCTGCTAATGACATCTGATTTTTTGTTCTGTTTTGATTTCTAGCAAATCATGTTCCAAAATTATTTCAAAAGAAGAAAATTCCTTAAATAAGCAAGAAGTAAAAGAATTTCCTGTTATTTTTCATATTCTACAGCAATTAATATGCACATGGCTTTTTTCTTTTTTTTTTTGGAAAGACCAGTGACCCCCTCATTGTAGAGTGAGCTTGTGAGAACACTCCCTCTACCAATGTAAATCAGCACCTGCTCTGTAGTTTAGTGGTAGAACGCAGGCAACCAATCAGGGTCACACACTCAGTATGTGTCAGACGTCGCCTTCCTGACTCTAAGGCTGGCTATCTGGCCATTATGCAGCTGATTATGGCACTTAGTGTGAATCACTTAGTGTGGCTCAGCCTCAGATTTTTCGTCTGTCCTATACATTTAATAAGAAGATAAATGAAGTGGAGGTAGTGTGGGCCAGTGGGCCAGTGAACCAGCGCACTGGATTTGGAGTTAGAGGACCTGGGTTTGAATCCCATCACTTCTGCTTACTACCTGAATGATCATGGGCAAAATATTTAACCTCTTGGGGCCTCAGTTTCCTCATCTTTGAAATGAAGTTGAACCAAATGATGTCATAGACCTCATTCAGTTTTAAATCTGTGATCCTCTAGGCTTGTAAAATACTATACAAAAAATTCCCTTGATGCTTTTTGGAGAAAGGCCCTATAGAGTACTGGCCTTAAACTAGCAAATCTAGCAGTCCTCTCCAGTTCTAAGGCCTGACCACGGTACCCCAAACTCTTAGTTGTCTCTGGCCAAAAGCACATTTTAAACACATTAATTATTTGTTGCTTAGATTCTTAGAATTCTTGAACAGTGGCTTCATCTTTTTTTTTTTTCCTAATCTATTCTGTCACTCACTTGATCCATTAACATTCAAGGTCATAATTGTTACATTTGTGTTGCCATCAAATTCTGTTGTATTACTTTAAAGAAATCAGCACTACATCCCTGCAGTGTTTTTGGTTTGCTATAATCTAATTCCGACCCCTTCTCACAGAAACAACCCCTGATCCTACCCTTTCCTGTGCCCAAACTCTTTGATTCTGCTTTTGTTGTATAAGCTGTGGCCTCAAACCGCAATTTTGGTTTTACATGGACCAAGTTCCCTCAGACAGTGGAACCCAGTGGCACAATGAGTTTGAAAACAGAATTAAGTCAATGTTCAAAAATAGTGAAACTCTAATAAAAAATACCTCATGTTTTTAAGGAATGTTTGAGGCCATAAACAACTTGGGGGATTTCCTATTCATCAGCCTTTGGCTCATATACCCCTGCCCAGGGTGTCTCCTGGGAATCTCAGAATATAGCTCATGTTTGAGTTTCTCTGATTAAGATAAGGGATAGAGATAGGGACTGGAGCTGTGATTTCAGTGGTGTTAGGAATTCCCACATGAGGAAACTGCCTCTGCCAATGCAGGTTTGCAACTGCCCTGAAACTTAGAGTCTTAAGGAGATCAAGGAACACTAAGAGGTTGAATGACTTAGACAGGGTCACAAAGCCAGTGTGTGTCAGAGACTTTGAGGTCACTTCTATGCAGCTTCTACAGATGTGGGTAAAAAATGCCCTTCAGCCTCCATGCTAGCACTCAAGCTAACAATATATACCAGATACCAAACAAAACTACCCAGAAGATCATAGGATCCCATAAACAGTCAGGGGAGCTTTCCTTTCCTCTATGGTGAGTCCAGCTTTCCCTCCGAGGACCTAAAGAGCTCTTCAAATTCCCCCTGCTACCGTGTGGTTGAGACCTCCTCAGAAGGGAAACACAATTGAGACTGAGAGATGACCCTTCACCTTCTTCTGGGGACCTCTACAGTCCTCTAGATTTGGAGTGATAAACAAAGGTTTGGGGGTCCCCTGAAAGGAAATATTGTACTTTGCATTGCTAGAAAGATAGTCCCCGTTGCTGTCAGACCATATAAGTAATTCTTGGTAGCAATAGTAAAGTCAAATGTCCAGTAAATATCATGTTCTTCCACACTGTCCATGACTATTCTTTCAGCTCCAGAGCCACATGATTGCTCTTTTCAGAATGCTAGGTTCAGGAATTCAAGTGGAACTATTATTCATCTCTCTAGAAGGCTAAGTCTAGGAACTCATTGTTATTGTTATTGTTCAGTCGTGTCCAGCTCTTTGTGACCCAGTGGACCATAGCATGCCAGTAGTGTCCATGGAGTTTTCTTGGCAAAGATACTGGAGTGGTGTGCTGTTTCCTTCTCCAGTGGATTAAGGGAAACAGAAGTTAAATGACTTGCCCAGGGTCACACAGCTAGTAAGTGTCTGAGGCCCGATTTGAATTCTGTTCTTCTTGACTCCAGGCTCAGCACTCTATCCACTGAGCTACCTAGCTGCCTCTAGTGGACTACTCGATGTAGTCCAGAACAAATCCCATTTTTCCATAAGAAAGCAAGTCTAGGAACTCTGCAGTATCTGGGACAAATCTCCCTCCTTTACTCCAGGCAGCCACTGGCTGCCCCTATCTCTATGATTGAGTGGGCCCCTGCAGGGCAGGGTTGTTCAGAAGGCATTCTCTCCTTCCCCCCCAGGGACTTAAGTCTGCTCTCTGGTCTCTATCTAGCCTCATAGCTCTCTCTGGATCTCTGACCTCTCTCCTAGATCTGACTGCTCCCTTTCATAGGCCTGAGTCCAAGGGTGAGGCTCAGATCCACAATAGCCATGAGTCAATAACTCTTCCCTGCATTCCCCCTCTCCCTCACTCCAGTGTAATGACTTAGTCAATCATCCACAATGAGATGTCAGTGGGCCAAGGGAGGGTCACTGGCTCTTCATAACTGCACATATCCCTGAGGCTAAGATGGGCGGTAGGCTAGGAGAGGGAGGGACTGTGTATGCAGTTAACCCCCCTAGGGACCAAAGTCTATCAGAAGGTTTCTGGTATGTATACAGCTATCTCTGGCTCTCTTCAACAAAAAAATTTATCTGGAGACCCATTCTGGGTTTAATTCTGGGAGATAAATCAGAAAAACTAAAAGTTAAAGTTTTTTAAAGGTGCTATAATAAAAGTCCCTGTGTGGGTATGATTTCACTTGTGTACATATAAAATGTGTGTGTACATACAGGTAATGCCTCTGTCAATGAAACTAGATTATTTTATGTGAGTCGCAAATCATTGGCCACAGTAGCCATACAACATAGAATTTTCTTGACACCACCTTTTCCCATCAGTCAATTGTGCCTGAGATTGAGTTCCATCCCTTTCTAGTCTTTACTTTTGCCCTTGGCCAGGGTAGGACTCGTTCTGTCTCTCCTGGGCAGCAGGACTATCAGGAGTGACAAAAGATAGTTTTCTTTATTCAGAAATGCCCCACTGCTTCTCCTACCAGCTATACTTTCCATTGGCAGCATCCTACCTTTTCACCACCCCCTCCCGTCCCAGGAGGACTCACCTTAATAATAGGATTTGTTCTGTGAAACTTGGACTGAGTCAAAAGGCCACACCCAAGGACCTAGAAGGCCACATGTAGCCTAGAGGCCAAAGGTTCCCCACCCCTACCCCACACCAGTCTTCTCCACTCTACCTTCACTCCTGTGATGAAATGCCCAGATTGGGCTGAGTGTATTTTTCCTCAAAAGATATAAGTGAACCTGACTTGAGTCTTTTATATAGAATGCTCTATCATTTGTTTCTCTTCCTATAGGGATATAAGTGAAAGAAAGAGGTGGGGAAATAAATAGGAGGCAGTGTTTTTATTTCCTGCCCATTACTTCTTGTTTAACCATTATTAATTAAAAACAAAACAACAAAAAAATTTAGAAACTTAAAGGGCAGTGTCCAGATTCAATTCTATAGTAGGCCAGAGAAGAAGAGAAACACTGGGCAGAAACCGTGATTAATGGTCATAGAAATGGGGAAGCAAAAGGGCCAATTCCTGGAGCCTGTTGAAGAAAAGAAAAGAAGTGAATAGGAGCCCAGAAGACCATACTTCTGTGGGGGTTTCTCTGGGTAGGAGCTCCTTCTCCTCCCTATCTTTACCTCATCCTCTCCCAATCTGCATCTCTTCCTTCTGTTGAACCAACCACTTGTAGTTGGGGGAGGCCTTTGGCACAGTGAATAGAACACTGGACCTGGAGTCGAGAAAAGCTGAGATTAAATCCAGCCTCAGACATTTAATTACTGTGTGACCCTGGGAAAGTCACTTCACCTCTCTTTGCCTCAGTTTACTCATCTATGAAATGGGGATAATAATAGCACCTACCTTCCAGGATCAAATGATATAATAATTATAAAGTGCTTAGCATGGTGCCTGGCATGTAGTAAGCGCTATATAAATGTTAGCTGTTATTGCACTGATGATCCATTCTGATCTGCCCTCTTTCATTTTATGTAAATTTATTCCATTCACATTCATGGTTTTGAATGTTGTTTCTTTTTCCTTTCATAAATACTGTTAATATTTCCTTTTATCCCCCTCTTTAGAAGAAAAAAAGAAAGGAGTGGAAAAAAAGAATGAAATTAGCACTAGGTTTCTGTAGTTTATTACTTGGAACATTATAATCTCAGTTTTCTTTTCTTCCCCTCTTTTCTTAGCCTAGACTCAGATCAGCCCAGGTCCAAGCTTGGAGACCTAATCCAAAGGGTCTCTTGGCTCACGACTTTGCCAGAATTTGTCCTGGAAGGTTTCTAAAACAAACCTTAAATATAGCTTATACCTAGCATTTCCCCCAGAGTTGGTACCATCTCCCACAAAGGCACTGAGTGTACAATATGGGTCTTGGGTATAAGATAGCCTTTATTGTACTCACAACAGAAGATACATAAGCAGCAAAGGGCACAAAGGGACCCCCACTAATAAATACAGAAATAGAGAACACTCAACCCATTATACTCATTAGATTCCTTCCGAAGGTAAAGGTACTGTGTAGGACTGCTAAACAGAAATTCCCCCTTTACCTTGGGCCTGCATCATCAGAGAAACTCAGCAGTGCTGTGGAGGGTTGACAAGGTTCAGATCTTCTAGCCCCTCGTGGCATAGCTTTAGGCCTTAACTTGCAGAATCCTCTTCTCTGAGACATGTGCAATTAAGGAACTCTTCTCCTTGTGAGAGGCTGGTGCTCAACTTTCAAACTCAGGATTACCCATGAGATTACCTACCCATTGCTGGAAATATCCATTTGCAGGATTACTGACCTATGCTCAAAAAAGTAAACAAAAAAGCATAAGACAGCCAAGAATTTGAATTCCACAAACTCCTTTTTCAGGCCTACTACTTGGCCATGTGCATTTCTTTCAAGGTATCATTTTCTGCTTTTAGGGGCAGGATAAATCCCCTCCCTGCATCCATCATGGAAACACATATGCAGAAGTCCTAGGGCAGAAAGAGCTCTTCAGTCCATTAACAGGAAGCTGCCCCAGTCACTGGGATCAGTCAGGAATTCTCTGTCCTCTTAGCAAGGTGCTAGGGCACATGCTCAGCTCTTTTGGAGGCACCCCCTTCTAGGAAATGTCCATGAACATCAAGTTGATTGGGAGATCATGTCAAATGGGTCAGGAACTCCCCTCATTTGTGCCCTTAGATGACACAAAGCTGGGAGGTATAGTTAATGTGTTGGGTGACAATCAGAAAGGATACCACCAAACTGAGGCCTGGAGAGGTGAGATGACCTTGGCTCTGATGCTGTGGCTAATAATTATCAGAGGCCGGATCAGAGCCCAAGCCTTCCCAACTCTTAAGTAGAGCTCCCTATCCACGAGACTGCCCTACCTCTCTTGCACAGAGAGGACAATCAGTAAATACTTGTTGGATTGGATTGGATTTTGTCTAATTCTTGAGAATATTTATTTGGTAATTTTGTTGATGTAGTATAAAATCATTTAAGTAATTTGATTAGCACGTCATTGCTACTGTAACAGTACTCCAATCTAGGACATAGGCTATTCCTCTAATTGTTTTGGTCTTTTATTTCTATAAAAATTGTTTTGCAGTTGTATTTTTGTAAGTCCTGCATGTGTCTTGTTAGATTAATTCCCAGATTATTTAATGCATTCTGTTTTTATCTTAAGTAGAATTTCTTTTCCTGTCTCTTCTGGATTTTTTTTTTTTTTTTTTTTTTTGCAAAAAATGTGATGATTGAAATGAAAACACAGGAGACAAAAGAAACTTAAGGAAGGTAAACCAATATGAGTAATTTGAAATGACTAGGTGAGGAGTCCAGTGCTTAAATACAGAATAGGGAAGATGCTGATGATAATAATAGTAACAACAATACTACTACTACTAATAATAATAGCAACAACTAGCATTTATATGGTTCATTCAGGTTTGCAAAGTATTTTACAAGTAATTTCTCATTTTGTCCTCACAATAGCCCTGGGAGGTAGGTACTATTACTGTCTCCACTTTACAGATGAGGAAATTGAGGCAGATAGAGGTCATATATATTGCATGAGGTCACATAACTACTAAGTGTCTTAGGCTGAATTTGAATACAAGTCTTCCTGACTCCAGGTCCAGTTCTCTGTCCACTGCGACACTTAGCAGAGGAGCCCTGCTTTGTCTAAATATCTCAGAAGAAATAGGGATATCTCACTTTCCTTTCATGGCTAAACTTCTTGGGAAAAAACAAAACAAAACATGTATAATCTGTGTTTCCACTTCTCTTTGCAGTCTGGCTTCCAGCCTCATCGATTCAGCTGAAACTTCTCTTTCCAGAGTTACCAAAGATCTCTTAATTGCCAAATCGAATGGCCTTTTTCAGTTCTTAGCCTTCTTGACATGTTTGCATCCTTTGACACTGTCCATCACCCTCTTCTCCTTGCTATCTCTTTCTCTTTAGGTTTTCATGGCACTGCTGTATCCTGGTTCTCCTATCTGATTGCTCCTTCTCGGTCTCCTTTGCTCCATTTTCCTTCAGGTCTGCAGGGCATAGGTATCCTGCAGGGCTGTGTCCTTGGCCTTCTCTCCCGATAGTGTTACACTTGTGATCTCACAAGCTCCCATGGATTCAGTTATCATCTCTATGCAGGTGATTCTTAACTTTATTTATAAAGTCCTAACCTCCAGTATCACATCTCCAACTGCTTTTTGTACATTTGGAATGAGATATCCCATAGATATTTTTAAATCAACATGTCTAAAACTGAACTTGTTATCTTTTCCCCAAAACCTACTCCTCTTCCTAGCTTCTCTGTCACAGTCAAGGCCATCACCATTCTTCCAGTCACGGAGGCTTGAAATCTAAGTGTCATTCTTCTCCCTCCTCATGCTCCTTCACCACCCATAGCCAATCTGCTACCAAGTCCTGTTGTTTCTAACTTCACAACATCTTCACCATTCGGCTATCAAAATTATCCTCCTACTATGTCACTGCATCTCCATTCAGTAAACTCCAGTGGCTCTCCATTGGTTTTTAAAGTCCTTAATGACCTGGCCCCTTCCTACCTTTCTAGGCTCCCCTCCACATACTGCTTCTTTTATACAGAGTAGATGTTTAATAAATGCTGGTTGGATTAAACAGAATTTTGCTTAATTCTTTAGAGTATTAATCTTTGGTCATTTGATTGGTATAGCACACAGTCTGTTGATTAATTTGGGTAATGTCATGTTTACTTAGCAGCCAGTGCATCCTTAAATACTGACTGCCATGTCTTTTTTATCTCTATAAAAGTAGGTGACACTGCCTCATTATTCATTGCACAAGAGACTCCATCTCTCAGATCCAGGTATTTTCACTCCCTGTTCCCCATGCCTGGAATTTTCTCCCTCCTCACTTCTATCTCCTGGCTTCCCTGGCTTCCTTTAAATCTTAACTAAAGTCCCACCTTATGCAAAAGAAGGCTTTCCCAGCTTCCCTTAATATTAGTGCCTTTCCTCCGAGATTACCTCAGAGTTATCGCGTGTGTGTGGTGTGTGTGTGTATGTGTACATAGTTGTTAGCATGCTGTCTCCTCTGTTAGTCTTTGAGTTCCTCTAGGGCAGGGAGTTTTTTGTTTTTTGCTTTTCTTTGTATCCCCAGAGCTTAGCACGGTGTCTGACACACAGTAGACACTTAATAAGTGCTTATTAACTTTGGGCTTTGCTCAAAAACAAGAACCTTAGAGAAGGAAAGAAGAGAAAGATGAAAGGATTTAATATCCATTCAGGTTGGAGTTCTAGATGTATAGGTTATTCAAATGTAGAAGAAAGGATATTATGTTGGAAGCTATTTGTGCCAGAAGTTGAGATTTGAGAGGGGGTTGCCTTAAACAAAATGAAATATGGCTATGGAGGGCCCATTACAAAAGGAAAAAAAAGGACAAGACCCTTTTGGGCCAGGTGAGGAGAAGATTAGGGAGAAAATTGGCATCTGATTGCCCTAAGAAGTACAAACTGCAGAAAATTCTTGCTGATTTTTTTCCTTTTTCCAAAGAAAAATATCATAATAGAATTTTATGGGGAAGAAAATGATCATAACCAGGAATGTTAATGACTGAGCTGCCCATAAAATGATGGATGGTGACAGAATGTACTACAAAGCAAAACCCAACATTTCACTCCATAAAGAAATAAACTTTCATGAATAAAATAAAAACACTTCATAGAGAAGTAAAGTGAAGAGCCAGAATGAAATTTATTATGTCTCATTCAAATCCAAAAAAGTAGTAGTCTTATTCATGATCTCAGACAAGGTAACAGTAAAAATAGGCAACAGAAATTACATTATACTTAAAGAGACCATATAGAATATGTATGCACCAAACTGAATAGCTTCTGAATAATTAAAGGAAAAGCTAATTGAATTACAAAAAGGCTTAGATAACAAGCAAATACTTTTAGGTCACTTCAACATACCCCATTCAGATGTAGACAAGTCTAACAGATAAGAAAAATATTAAAGATTTAAACAAAATAATAGAAAAACTGGGTTTGATTTACCTTTGATATCTACCGAATATAGTTTAGGGAATGTATCTATTCTCTTTAGCATCACAAAACCAATATCAGAATTGCTTTTTTGGCCTTTCTTTGTGCTTAGCCAATGCTTAGAACAGTGCCTGGCACATAGTAGGCACTTAATAAAATCTTGTTGACTGACTGACTGAAAGGCAGAAATGCTCAACACATCATTTATAGGCCATAACACAATAGAAATTGTAACCTTTAACAAAAACATAAATGAAAGACAAACAACAATCATCGGCTTTTTAGCTGTTTACTAATAAAATGCGGGAGGAGGAGATAGGAAGAGAAACTTCATTTAAAATAACAAAACCTATTAAGGGATTAACCTAATAAAACACATGAAGGACTCAGAGAACTATAACTATAAAACAAATTTTAAACTCTTATACTGGGGGCAGCTAGGTGGCGCAGTGAATAGAGCTCTGGCCTTGGAGTCAGGAAGACCTGAGTTCAAATCCAGCCTCAGACACTTAACACTTACTAGCTGTGTGACCATGGGCAAGTCACTTAACTCCAATCGCCTCACCAAAAAGCAAAAACAAAAAACAAAAAAACTCTTATACTGTGTTTACATGTTGTGTCCAGCTGTAGTTTGCCATTCAGTTTACCAGGCATTTATTAACTATGTGCCAGGTACTGGGGATACAAAAAACAAAGTCCCTCCTCTCATGTAGCTTATATTATACATGGGAGAAATGGTATATACACTGAAGTGGAACTGAAGTAATGTCAGAGTTGAAGGGACCCCTGAAATCTGTCGGGATCAGGAAGAATCTTGTGTTCAAATTGACCCTTCAGTTGAGCCTTGAAGGGAGTTAAAGGGTCCAAGAGTCAAAAGTATGGTAAGAGAAAAGATCTGACATTTGTTTAGCACTTTAAAGTTTTTAAAGCAACCCTTGGGAGGTAGGTACCAGATCTATTCTTGCTCTTTTTTTTTTTTTTTTAACAGATAAGGAAGCTGAGCCTCTGAGAGATGAAATCACTAGTGTGGGGGGCATTGAAACCAGTGTCTGAGGCAGAATCTGACCACAGGTCTTTCTAGCTCTAAATTCGACGGTAGCCACTATACAACACTGTCTCTTTTACACAGAGTAGATGTTTAATAAATGCTGATTGGATTAAACTGAATTTTGCTTAATTCTTTGCACACAGTCTGTTGATTAAGTTGGGTAATGTCATGTTTACTTAGCAGTCAGTCCATCCTTAAATACTGACTGTCATGTCTTTTTTATCTCTATAAAAATTGAAAGTGAATTCAGATACAACCTTTCACTTGCCTGTCTTGCCAGAATTTGATAGGTAGACTCAAAACTGGTTGATTGGCTAGATCTAAAGAATAGTCATTAATAGTTTGCTGTCACCTTGGCTGGAGGTCTCTAGTAGAGTGCCCCTAAGGATCACTTTGTTTGACTAAAGGCATTAATACTATGTAATTACCTTCTTTATGCAGATGATTCCCAGATCTATATATCCAGCTTTATTCTTTCTGTCAAGCCCCAGTCCTACTAACTTATTGGGCTACATATACATATATATATATATATACACACACACATACACACACACACATATATATATATAGGACCTATATTATGTACCTTTATTGGACTATATAACTACCTACCTATGGGATATTTCCAACTGGATCTTCCATAGGCATCTCAGTCTCATGTCCAAAACTCATTAGCTTTCCCCCCAAACCTTCTCCTCTTCCAAAAATGCCTATTTCTTCTAGTCATTTTGGTTCACCACCTCAATGTCATCTTCACTTCTTCACTTTCACTCACCCCACAGATCCATTCAGTTGCCAAGTCCTTTCTGCCACCACGTCTCTCGCTTCTGGCCCCTTCTCTCCACTCAGAATCACTTAAAGGACAACATAACAGTTGGCCCTCAGCCCCTGCCACCTGGACAGTTTCAGTAGCCTCCTAACGGGTTACCTTGCCTCAAGTCTCTTCTGTCTCCAATCTATCAAAAGTGATTTCCTAAAGCACAGGTCTGACCCTGTCTCTCCTATGCTGAATTAACTGTCGTGGCTCCCTGTCACCTCTCAGATGAAAAGCAC
Source organism: Vombatus ursinus (assembly GCF_900497805.2). Taxonomy (NCBI): domain Eukaryota; kingdom Metazoa; phylum Chordata; class Mammalia; order Diprotodontia; family Vombatidae; genus Vombatus; species Vombatus ursinus. Next base: position 2,271,207 of record NW_020944455.1, read on the forward strand.
ATTCTTAGTGGGGAGCTCTTCACAACCTAGTCACATCTGACCTTTCCCTCTTCATTCCACATTATTCCCCTTTATCTACTCTGCAGTACAACCAAACTGAAACTGACCATTCTGGTTCAGGGATTTTGTACAGGCTCTCCCTTATCCCTAGAATGCCCTCTCTCCTCAGCTCCACCACTCTGACTTTCTAGTTTTCTTTAATACTCAGCTCAAGTACCACCTTCTGCAGGAGTCTTTTTTCGAACCCAGTTGCTAGTGCATCCCCCTCCAAAAACATTATCTCGTATCTTTTTTTACCGGTTTGTATATTCCTATAATGTGTGTGTTGTTGCAGGGACTGTTCAACTTTTGGATTTGTAGCTCTGGCAACTGACACATAAGTGCAAGTGCTCAGTAAATGCTTGTTGATTAACTGATGTTTATCTAATTGCAAATGACTTAGCTATGGTGGGGGGGGGGGATGAATATCTAACAGGTGAGATAGCAGCTTCAGAATCCAGAAAGATATCAACTGGGTAGAACAGTGGGGTGAATTGGAGATAAAATCTAATTGGTCAAAATTCAAAGTCTTAGGTTGGCTTTGAATATTAGGAAAGCATCCAGTGACTAGGAGAGTAAAGAGTTTCAAGATGATGCCATGTAAGTATTGACTGAAGGTACTGAGAACCTCTTGCCTAGAGATGTGAACACTTAGGGGTCAATATATTACCTGTTTCCAAGTGCCTGAAGGGCTGTCATTTGGACAAGTTGTTGTGTTTGGTACCTGAGAGGAAAACTAGTAGCATTAGATGGAAACCGTATCTAAATATAAGAAAATCCAAATGATTTTTTAATCCCAGCTATTCATTTGGGGGTCCCTAGTTAGAGGAGGAGTAGAAGAGGTAGATTTAGGCTCCATATGAGGAAAAACTTCCCAGCAATCAAAGTTATCCAAAAAATGGAATGGGTAGTCTATTCCCCTGAGTACAGGTCTTCCAGTGGGCAGGATAACTCCTTGTTACGGATGTTCTGGAAGAGATTATAGTTGATACCCCTGGGACTAGATGTCTTCTGAGGTCCTCTTAGATTTTGGAAGCTATTCTGAGCCTACCAGCACTTACCCAGTACCTGGCACATAGTAGGCACTTAATAAACGTTTATGGACTGACTTATTGACCTTTGAAACATGTGGAACTTTGCTGCATAGTAGAGCTAAGTCCAGTTAACTCAGTTGGCTATGCTTCACTTTTACATTTTGCTTTGTTCTTGGGCCATAAACAAGAGTGTAGCTCTCTCTCCAGAGAGAGCCACACAGTACACTGTGTGCTAGTTCTTATGGAGGAGCCAGGTGTGAAAATGACATGTCCGTGACAGCTTGCGCGGAAAACACGCTATGTCCAAGTTTTAGTAACATCATCTTTATTGTTATTATCAGTTATTTTTAATTCAGTTAACTAACTTAAACATCTAAAAACATGCACATTTCATTATGCAAAGAACATAACAGATTGTATATGAAACTGAGAACCCCTGCTTTGTGCAGTTTCTTGAAAGTGTTCATTAAATTTAATGCAACATTAACAAAATTGCCCTATTTGTGTCTGTCCCCTTTTGAACTTTTTAAATTTTCTTCTATATGCTTTTTAATGTTTGCTGATTCTTTTTTGTGAGAGGTGGAAGAGAGGCATCTATTTAAATACCCACTCATTCTCCCTCTCTCCACCATGCCCCCGAGCCTTTCCTTCTAACATGGATAGTCAAGCCTGACACATACTAAGCACTTAAGAAATACATTTTTGAATGATAGCTGTAATTGAACATTATAATGCAATTGAGAGGGATAAGTATGAGATATAAAGTGAAATCTGCAAAGACCTTTATGAAGTAAGAGATAGGGAAAAAATGAGAACCAGATGAGTTGGGTACAGGCTATGATTCTAGGAGGAAAAATACATGAGAATTAATGGACGTAGGGTCCTGATGGAGACTTAGAGGGAAAGACTATCATGAGAGTTTGGATGGGAATCAGTTAATTTAAATGTAGAGAATTAGAAAGTAAGTTTAGTTGTTCGTATTGATGTTTAATGTCCAGTTTCTAGTAAAAATGTTTTTAAAGAGGCCTAGATTCCAAGAATAAACAGGTGGCCATCTAGCCGTACTATGCTCCAGTGAGACTGCATCTGTAGTGCTGTGTTCAGTCCTGGACACCACATCTGACAAAAGAGATTGATAAGATGAAGGACAACCAAGATGGTGAGGGTATTGGCTTTTTGCCTTGGAAGTTCAGGGCCTTGAAATGAGGCCTGAGGAATTGAGGATGTTTAGCCTAAATTATGGAAGATTCAGAGGGGACAGGATATCTGTCTTCAGGTAATTTGAATGGCTATTCTCTTTGGCACTAAGGGCAGACCTCAGACCTTTAGGCTTGCTCTGAAGAAAATTTCCTAAAAATTGAAGCTACTCAAATGAAATAGATTTCCTCAAGAAATAGTGCCTTTCAAGCAAAGGCTGGATGACCACTGGCAGGGTCTGTTTTTGAAGGGATTATTTTTTGCCTATGGGTTGGACTAAATGGTCACTGAGGTTCCTTCCAACTCTGAAATTCTGTTATTCTGTGAACTATTAACCAATTTCACTAATGAATATTGATGCACAATTTTAATACAAAACTTTAGCAGAGAGCCTACAGTAACATATCCAGTTATTCACTATGGCCTAGTTGGAGTTATACCAAGGATGCAAGGATGGTTCAATGTTAAGAAAACAGTGAGCATAATGAATCATGTAAACAACAAAAACCACATTAAAAGTTGCAGAAAAATAGTTTTTAAGGAAATACAGTGCTCATTTGTGTTAAAAAAAAAAAACCTAAAAAGCAGAGACAGACAGGAAAGGACCTTTCTTTAATATGATCAAAAAATATTTTTAAAACCAAGAGTTTGCATTCTTTGCAATGGAAAAACACTGGGGACTTTTCCATTAAATACAGGGGTAAAACTAGAAGGCCCAATTTCCCCATTATTATTTTTTCAACTAAATGTTTTGTTAAAAACTTAACATTGAACATCAATGCAACCAACTATATTTATAACTGTTTGCATTTGCATTCATCTCAATACATAAAGTATTATAAAAATGTTCAATCACTTCTTTTAAGGCTCCATTAGCATTCTTTCTCAATTCATACTCATTGACTTCCTGTAGTCATAATCTGTATTCTTCCTGTGGATATAGTGGGTTTTTGGTTTTGTTTTTTATTTTGCATTATTGCATTAAAGACTTTGCAGATTTCTTTTTATTCCTCACTCTTGTCCATCTTACTTGCATTGTAGTTTTCTTTTGCATGAATTACCAAAATTTATTTAACTTGTTTCGCTGTTGTTAGATTTTTAAGATGCTTCTTTTTTTTTTTTGCATCTTTATATAATGTGGCTGTGAAAATCTTTAAACATATAGCTTCCTTTTCGCCATTATTATTTGACACAGTTCTTGTTCATTCATTTCAGTTATGTCCAAGTCTTTGTGACTCCATTTGGGGTTTTCTTAGCAAAGATACTGGAATGATTTCCTTCTCCAGCTCATTTTATAGATGAGGAAACTGAGGCAAAAGGATGAAGTGACTTGCCCAGGGTCACACAGGTACTATACACAGTACTAAGTGTCTGAGGCCAGATTTGAACTCAGGAAGATGAATCTTCTTGACTCCAGTCCGGACAATCTACCTACTGTGATACCTAGTTGCCCAACACAGTTCTAGAAACTCTAAATATAGCAGTGAGATAAGAGAGAGTAAAGGTACAAATATATGCAAAGAACAGCCAAAATATCCATAATTGTAGATTACATGATGATTTATTTAGAAAACCTCTGAGCGAATGATCTTAACATTTTGTGTGCCATGAATCCTCCCTTTGGCAGGCATTCAGGAAATTCTCTCCTTCCCTACCTCACCCTCCCCGCAAATGTTTTTAAATGTATAAAATTAAATACATAGGATTACAAAAGAAATCGATTATAGTGAAATGCAGTTATCACAAAAAAAAATTTTTAAGTTCACAGATCCCAGGTTAAAAATGTTTGCCCCAGAGAATTAGTGAAGGAGCTAATTAATTAAACAATGATTGAGGGCTTCAGTAAAGTAGCAGGAGACAAAAGAAATCAATAAAACTTATCAGCATTTTTATACAGTCCTAACAACAACAACAGCAGCAACAACAACAAAAAAAAAACAGAAAGAAACGATAGAGAAGTTCTCCTCAAAATAAGTTTAAAATGCATAAAATATCCTGGAGCTAATTTACCAAGATACACTCAAGATTTAAATAGATCTAACTATTAGTCAACAAAAATTTATTAATCAACTTATGTGCTAAATGAAAAGGAAGCATTCCCTGCCCTCAAAGAACTTATATTTTATCGGAGGACCCAACATATACACATATACAAGGCAGTTTCAGGGGATGGTGAGAGAGGCAACTGAGGGACCCAGTAAAGGTCTCAAATAGGAGATGGGGCTTGAGCCACAGAAATAAAGGAAGATACATAATTAGATATTCATTGTTCATGGTTAGGCTTCACCAACTTAATAAAAACAATGATACTTAAATTCAGTTACCAGTTGAATGACTTTGAGCCAAGATGGCAGATTAAAGGCAGTCCAGCTGAACTTCCTCAATATTTCCCTCCAAACAACTTTAAAATAATGCCTCAAACCAAATTTTGAAGCAGCAGTGCCAACAGAAGGTCAGAGTGAAACATTTTTCTGGCCCAAGAAAACTTAGGAGGTCGACAGAAGTTTGTGACACTGGAATAGAAACCTATCTGGAGCCCATACACGCAGCAGCAGCAGCAGCAGCTTTGGGAATTCTCAGCCGAGAGATGTTAAGGGGGTTAGACAGCTGGTCAAAAAGAGATTACAGGGGACCCTTTGTTGGCACTGGGTACAGCTGGTGCTGATTGGCAACACTGTTGCCCATATGCAGCTCTAAAACACAGTTCCAGGGCAGAGAGGAGCGCTGGGGATCAGTCACAAGAGAGCAGGGATCCTGGTCACACCTCCAGAGCAAAGAGGAACACTAGTGCTTGTGGGTATAGGGGACCACAGACCATTCCTGGGTAAAGGCCAGAGCATGGATTAGGACATCAGTGATTGTACCTCTCCTAGGATCACACTATCTTGGAAGCACCAAAAACTTGCGGACCCCCAGAACTAGCTGTGAAAACAGCAGCAGAAAAAACTCTAAAGCTTAAGATAGTGTTTCTCCACCCCCAGGTGAGTAGAGCCCAACTTTAACATAAAGTTCGAAGTGAAGAAATAGGCTGGGAAAATGAGCAAACAACAAGAAAAGAATTTGAACATAAAAAGCTATTAGGTGGCAGGGAAGACCAAGACATAAACTCAGAAGAAGAGAACAGCTGTGACAACAGCTACAAACAAAGCCTCAAAGAAAAATGCTAATTGGACCCAAGCCCAACAAGAATTTTTGGAAGAATTAAAGAAAGCAATAAGAGTAGTAGAGGAAAAAATGGGAAAAGAAATGAGAGTGATGCAAGAAAATTATGAAAAAAATATGAAAAGAGAATTGGTAAAAGAAGCTTTGTAAAAGAGGCAAAAAAAAAAAAAAACCCTGAAGAAAATAATACCTTAAGAAACAGAATTAGTCTAATGGTAAAAGAGGCACAAAAATTCACTGAAGAAAGGAACTCCTTAAAAAGCAGAATAGACCAAATGGAAAAGGAAGTACAAAAATTCACTGAAGAAAAGAACTTCTTAAAAAGCAGAACCGGAGGGCGGAGCCAAGATGGCAGAGTAAAAGCAGTGACTTGCTTGAGCTCTCCCCCAAACCCCTCCAAATACCTGTAAAAAAATGGCTCTAAACAAATTTTAAAACAGCAGAACCCACAAAAGACACAGAGAAACAAATTTCTAGCCCAAGACAGCCGGGATAGTTGATTGGAAAGGTATATCGCATCGGGCAGGGAGAGGAGCGCAGTTCAGTGTGAGCGAGCAGGCTGCAGCGACCCTGGAATAGGCCTCAGAGGACTGAATTGCAGGCAGCTGTGGCGGTTTCCAGACTTCTCAACCCATGAATGCCAAAGACAACTTAGAAGGTCAGTGGGAAAAGTCTTTGCGGTGAGAAAGAGAAGCCGGTGGTCTCAGCTCCAGTCCCCGAGCTTGGCCAGGGCAGCGGCTGCCTCCTGAGATAGATAGATAGAGGGCACAGGGTAAGTTGAAGATGAAGGAGTGATATCTGGAAATAAAATTAAGGGGTGAGAGAGGATTAAACTGGGAGAAGGAGAAAGGGAGAAGTAGAATGAGGTAAAATATCTCACATGAAACAGACAAGAAAAGGCTTTTACAGTGGAGGGGAAATGGGGGAAGGTGAGAGGGAATGAGTGAATCTTATTCTCATAGGATTTGGCTTAAGGAGGGAATAACATAAACAATGGGGTATGGAAATCTGTCTTACCTCTACTTCTCTTACTTGCTTCTCAAAATCCCTTTTGAGCTCTTCCAAGGCCTGGGACTGATTCATATTCTCCTTGGAGGTTTTGGATATAGGAGCTTTGGCTTCGTTGTCTTCTTCTGGTTGTATGTTTTGATCTTCTTTGTCACCAAAGTAAAATAATATAGTCTGACTCTTTTTGCGCTGCTAACTCATGATCCCGGCCAATTACTTGAGTTTTAACCTCTTTGTTAAGGGAAAAGTCTGCTTCCAATGTGAAGAGTGTACTGTCCCAAGCTTCAGGGGTTTGTACAGCTGTTTTCAGAGGTACTACTAGGGACCTGTAAATTTTCAGTTCTTCCAAGGTGCTATGATAAGGGGCGAGGTGTTTCCTCTACACAGCCACAACAAGCTCTACCACACCAGCGTTCCTCCTTGCCCCGGGGACCACCCCTCAGAACTGTGACCCAGATCCAAGCACTGGTAAAGCAAGAGATTCCTGCCTCAGCATTGGCAAAGAGATCCCTGCAATCCCCTTCTGATCAGCCACTCGATTTCCCCTCAGTCTGTGGGCTGGAAACTCAGGAAAAAGCCATGGCCCCGGGCTTGTGGCTGAGACCTAGCTCCTCTCTCACCGCAGTCACAGACTTTTCCCACTGACCTTCCACGTTGTCTTTGGCGTTCCTGGGTTGAGAAGTCTGGAAACTGCCACAGCTGCCCTCGATTCAGTCCTTCGAGGCCTGCTCCAGGGTCGCTGCGGCCTACGCGCCCACACCTCACTGCACTTTTCTCCCGCCTGGCGCGATATACCTTTCCAATCAACTATCCAGGTTGTCTTGGGCTGGAAATTTGTTTCTCTGTGTCTTTTTGTGGGTTCTGTTGCTTTAGAATTTGTTGAGAGCCATTTTTTTTTTTACAGGTATTTGGAGGGGTTTGGGGGAGAGCTCAAGCAAGTCACTGCTTTCACTCTGCCATCTTGGCTCCGCCCCCTCCACCCTGTGCATACCTTTTGACCCAGCAATACTGCTACTAGGCCTGTATCCAAAAGAGATCAAAGAAAAAGGAAAAGGACCTATATGTACAAAAAATATTTTTAGCAGCTCTTTTTGTGGTGGCAAAGAATTGGAAATTGAGAGGATGGAAATCATCCCCTCATTGAATCATTGGAAACCATCAATTGGGAAGTGGCTGAACAAGTTGTAGCATATGATTGTGATGGAGTACTATCATGCTGTACAAAATGATGAGGGGGTGGTGTCAGAAAAACATAGCAAGACCTATATTAACTGATGCAAAGCAAAGTGAGATAAGCTGGGAGATCATTGTGCACAGTAACAGCAATGTTGTAATGATGATCAACTGTGAAAGGCTTGGCTGCTCTGATCAATACAATGATTCAAGACAATTCTAAAGGATTCATGATGAAAAAATGCTGTCCATCTCCAGAGAGAAAACTCATGAACTTTGAATGCAAGTTGAAGTATAATTTTTCTTACTTTATTTTTCTTGCTTTTTTTTTGCAATATGGCTAATATAGAAATATGTTTTATATTATTTCATATATGTAATTGATATCATATTACTTGCCTTCTCAGTGGGTGGGGAAGGGGATGGTAGGGAAGGAAATAATTTGAAACTCAAAATTTAAAAAGAAAATGTTATAAATGATAAATTTCTTTAAATTTAAATTAAAAAAAGAAAAAGAAAACAAATTGAATGACATTGACTACCAAGGAGTTGTTTTCTTGAACTCTGAAAGATAACAACCAAGTAAACTTGCATGACATGAGAATACAAGGTGAGTCTATTAGTTCATATGAGATGGCAATTTTAGGAAGCAGACCTTATTACAATAGGTTGTAGACTGTTACTAGACTGCTTCTTTTTTGTTTAGTCAGTTGAAATTTAGTAAAATGTATTGGAATCACCAATCTTTAGCATACCATTCCTTAAGTCAAATAACCAACAGCGGTCAAGTAACTGAATGTCCAAGTCACATTTGAGACTTAAGTTTAATATTGAACATGTTGAATTTATTATTTACTTTAAAACAAAATACAATCTGTCTATAATAGAGATTTGTGGATTCATATATAAAACTTTTTCTTCTTTACATATGGAAATACTAATGTTTATTTGTATTTGGTTCAGAATAACAAAAAAAATTAATTTAAAAAAGTATAGCAGTGGCAAGACAATATGCAAGTTTTCCACCAGTGTTCTACTCATACACTCATACTTCAGTTCTCCATCCTTTTACCACTAAAATATTTAAAGCTTCTGCTATCAAAGCAACCACACACTATAGGCATGCTTGAGAGGGGAGTCTAGGACTGAACTAGGAGGAAACCCAAGGTTTCTGGGACTTGAAGTTGAGACTAGATTGTTTTCTGCTAATTATACTTGACCCTCTGTAGAGATCTTTCCAGAGTTCCTTGTATGCATTGTATTTATCAGGTTTTCACAATATAATCCTATTCCATTACATTAATATACCATAATTTTCCTACCATTTTCCATTCAGTGGACATATACGATTTTTTTTTGTAGTGGTGTTTTGTTTTGTTTTTGTGGTGGGGTGGAGTGTGCTGGATGATTTCCAATTTGTAAATAAAGCAGCTTGGAAGAATCTAATTTTGAAGAGCTTCAGTAATTTCTTCACTCTGTGATCTCATCCATCAGGTACTCCTTCCAATCACGAAAATCTTTTTTTTTTTTTTTTTGTTACAGTGTTCTTGTATAGATCTTCTATAAAGAATTTTCCCAATATACTAGAACCTTCCTCTAATTCAGGGGCTGGCAAACTACTTCCAGAGGCTTAAATGTGGCTGGCATTCTGTTTCTGTACCTCTCAAGACCTGAGAATGGTTTTATGTTTTAAAATACAATGGGCAGGAGTTTGCCAACCCTTGCTGTAATTTCAGAGGCTCTGAACCTTTTTGTGTATCCTGGACCCTCTTACAAATGAGTCTGGTGAAGCCTGTGGACCCCTTCTCAGAAGAATGTTTTTATAAACATAAAATTAAATACATAAAGTTATAAAAGAAATCAATTATAGTTAGTTTATAAAAAAAAATTTTTTTAAGTTTACAGATCCCAGTTAAGAATCACTTCTCTTTTACCATTCTGTGGGTAGTCGGGCTGTCTGTTATTTTATCCTTCACTCTCATGACGTGAGTGGCTACACATCATTCTGTGATCATACATTTCCTGCACAAGATCTTTTATGCCAATTCTGACACATAAATCATCATTGGTAAGATACTACAGCCTGCTCACACCCACCATCTATTTCTCCATGGCCTTTGGGTTTTCTACAGTTTTGCATATTCAAAGATCGCTTCATGATACTCCATAGAGTATCACTGGAAGAATATTCATGTTTGAGATGGATTTTTGTGTCAGAGAGCGGGCTTAGAATCATTTAAAGTGCTACATGATATCTCAAATGAATTTGAAATTATTTTGCATCCATTTCATTCTTATCTATGTACATATTGTTTCCCCTTAATGCAGTGTAAACTCAAGGGCAGAAAGTTCCATATTTGTCTTTGAATTCTCACCAGCTAGCGAAGTGCCTAGCATGTAACAGGCATTTAATGAAATGCATGTTGAATTTTATTGAAATACATGCCTTACAGTGTTTCAGCAAATTAACAACAGTAAGTCAACAAGCATGTCCTAGGCACCGTGCTAGGGGATAGAAAGAAAGGTAAAAGATACCCTGTCCTCATGGAAGTCACAGTCTAATGGGTGAGGCAACATGCAAGCAGCTATGTGCCAGCAAGATACAGTCAAGATAAATTCGAGATAAACAACAAAGGTAAGGCATTAGCATTGAGAGAGATAGAGAAGGGCTTCTTGTAAGAGGGTGGGGTTTTTAGCTGAGTTATTTAAAGGAAACCAGGAGGTAGAGATGAGGAGGGAAGGAATTTCAGGCATGGGCAACAACCAGTGAAAAGTCATGGAGTCAGGAAATGATGTGTCTTGTGCAAGAAAGATCAAGAAGGCCAGTGTCACTGGATTGTAGAGTGATAAGGTGACAAGGTCCTATACCAGCGTGGTGGCAATGTCAGAGTAGAGAAGTGGAATTATATGAGAAATGTCACAGAGGTAAAAATTGACAACACTTGGCAACAGATTGGATGTGATGGGGAGAGGTGAGGAGTCAAGGATTACACCAGGAAGTAGAATATAGTTCTCCTACCTCTGGTTTTCTCAAGATGCTTTGAAAGTTTATAGATTTCATTTTTGTAAATTAGAGGCCTTCAGTTTTGTGCCCAGGACTGATGATCCGCAGCAGTGCTTTCTAGGTTCCCTCTGGCAGTATCATTTGTACCCACTTGAATAACCAGATTCATATAGTAACCATCAGACTTGACCAATCTGGGAAGGGTCACCGTCATATCCAGAATTCGTGATGAGGCCCAGCCACTAACTGCACTGTTGTTTGAAGAAAACTGACCAAACCTAAGGGTGGAGTGTTGATCAACTAGGTGAAGGACTGCCGTGTGGGGAAAGTGCATGGAAGCAAACTCAGGATTGATGTCAGGAAAAAATCCTTAACAAGTAGAGGGGCATAGATAGCTCTTGCAGGTAATAGGTTACTCTTCACCAGAGGTCTTCAAGCAGAGGCAGAATGACCGCTTGTCAGGTATGTCAGAGTGGAATTTCCTTTCAAATATAGGTTAGAATGCATGGTCCTTCCCAACTCTCAAATTCCATGATTCTGTGATCGCTCTTCTCAGTTTACCTGTTTTATAAATTTGAAGATTTATATGTTGTGTTATCTTAAAATGAGAAGCAATTTTACTTATATACAATTTGTTTCTTTTTTTTTTTTTCCAAATAGAATTGTCTGAGTAAATGAAAACCACTCTAACTCGTAGTCTGTGTTCCCTGCCTCTCTCTCATTCCTCAGTCCCTGGCACCCTGTTTTCCATTTCTGTCACTTTTCTGAAGGAATTCTCTCAAAATGATCACTGACATCCTGAGCTCTTGCTAGATAGGTCACACTATCCCTTCTGCCAATGACATTTTGTTAGTTTTCATCCTTTTGGACCTATCTGAACCATTTGATATTGTGTATCACTTGATATTCCACTTTTTTTTCCTACTGGGATGCATGATTTAGAAAGAGCACAGGACTTGGAATCAGGAGATTGGAATCCTGCCTTCCACACTTTGTGACCCAAGCAAATCACTTAACCTCTCTGGGCCTCAATTGACTTATACTTAAAATAGAGCTATTAATACTTTCACTTTCTGCCTTACTGGATTGTTGTGAGGAAAGCATTCTCTCAGCCCTAAAGTACAACATAAAGGGGAGTTGTTGCTGTTACAGGGAGACTCCACTTCACCTGCCTCCCTAACACCTCTTCCTTTTTTTTTTGTCACTGGCTCCTTTTTTCTCTGAAGAGAGGCATTTTTTTTTTTTTTGCTCTCTCTTCTCTTCATACACACCTCTTCCTTGGTAATCTCACCTGCTCTCCCAGTTTCACCTGTACCCTCCAAGAAGCTGACCCTCAGATCTAGACCTCTGGTTCTGACCTCTCTTCTCAGCTCTAGAATTTTCAGTGGCAGCTACCAATTGGGCATTTCCACGTGGACGCCCTATCATCATCTCAAGATCACCATAGCTAAAACAGAACTCATTATCAATTCCCCCTTTAAGGATAGTCACAAGCATTCTGTGAGGAAGACAAATGTCAGAATCATCAATGTCTGGCCATTCTGAATCACATAACTTACTATCCTATAACCTACACCTAATCATCTTATCCATAAGAATAACATTGTGACTTTGTCAAATGCTTTGCCCTCACACGATGGCCTCATCTTCCACTTCACTTTCCTCCTTCACTTCAAACTCTTTCTCTCTGCTTGCCAAGACTCATCTCTCCACATGCTCCCTCTTGGCTTCTCTGAGATCTTGCCATATCAATCATTCCATGTTGTTCTAATGCTAACTTCCCTCACTACTCCGCACTGTATCTACTTCTTAACTCCTTGCAAGCTGAATTTAGCCCTGCACTCTACAAAACAGCTCTCTCCCAAGTCAGCCTTTAGCCTCATCGATTTTTCTGTAGCATTTACCATTGTCAACACTGCCATATACTTTCCCCCCTCACCTTTGGTAGAGTTATTCTCTCCTGGTTCTTACCCTACCTGTCTGACTCTTTCTTCACTGTAGTTCATTTTTCAGTGCTTTAAGTATGGGGGCTTCCCAAGGCTTCAAACTTCTGTTTCGATATTTTCTCCTTTGGTGATCTCATCTACTTCAGTGACTTTAATTATCCCCTCTGTGGGGATGATTCCCAGATCTTTATCTCCCCCAGTGCCATTCCTGCATTTTCCATTGCCCCTGGACATTTCTACCTAGAGATTCTTCCAGTACCTCAAACCCCCATGGTCCAAAATTGAGCTCTCTCACCCTTCACCCTATATCTATATCTAAGCAGTTTCCAAGGCCTGTCCATTTTTACCATCTTAATAGCTTTTACATGAAAGGTACTATCACTCCCTCCTCTGACCTGGCCAGCACCCTGGTGTGGGCTCTCATCTCCCTTGATCTTTAGCCTTCTCCCAACTCCCTTATTTCTGTTGATGAATCTCCTCTACATCCTCCCAGTCACCCAGTTTCCCAGCCCAACTCATATTCATTTCTTCCCTTCCCTTTCACAGTTCATCAGTTGCCAAGTCCTATATAGGACTGATGCTTACTAAATGTGTGTTAAATTCAGTCATTTGATGGTAATGATTAGGGACTCGGCGTTTTTAGTTGTCCTCTCCTCTTGTGTTGGATTATTTAATAAGAGATTTTAATTGAGCACCTATGTGCCGGCCACTGTACTAAATAAGCACTGTCTTCAAATGTACTCTTTCATTGTTTATTTTCATATGTTCATGGTAAAAATGAATTTGACAAATAATAAAAGAGTGCATAGGATGGTGTCTGGATCTTCTTTTCCTAAGCTAGATGTTGAGAGGAGTGAGGGGAGGGAGACTTATGATACACATTGATCTGTACATTCATCTTGTTCACAGCAGGCCTTTTGTATGTACTTGGTAAAAACATCTGGTGGGAAAAAATGCAAATAGGACATTTACTGGAGTTACAGAATGAGAAGGGATTTACTGTACTCACCAGTTGCCAGTAGTCTGACCACTTCCAAGATGTGATTTTGTCAGACTTGGAAACTAAGAAGGGTCAAAGCTACTCAGGATGTCAGTGGGAGAAATTCCAACTGTAGCAGGGGAGTCGTGATTGATTGAGTACTAAAGCTTCAACAGCGCCTTCTAATTTTCATGCTTATTATGCTGAGTATTTGTCTTTTTATATTTTGTACAAAAAAGACTGCCTTTGTGATTTGTTGGTTGAGCTTCTTAACCTGAACCTGCTATTAAACTTGATTTTTTAAAATAGGCATTCCATTTCGACAGATTTCAGTGTTCTTGCTGTTCTATTCATTTCCTTTATAAGGTAATTCAGACTTTGAACAGTTACCGTGGTTTTGAAGCCTGATTGAAAGATACATTCAGTATTTCCCCTAAATATGCGGCAATTATAACAACACAATTCTAGTTCATTATAAATCCTGACTCTCTCAGCTTATAAATTGCATGAAGTTAAAATTTGGTTAAATAAACTTATTAGTTACATGGAATCATTAGAAAGCCTTTATGTAAATTAATTGAGCCACTTTTAATGTCAAAGTAATTTTGTCTTACTCAGCTTTCCAATTTTGAGAAGAATGAGGATTTTTTTTAATTGGATTGAAAAGATGGTAATGAGAATGGAATATATTGTTTGTTTTAAAATGTAGCAAAGGATTCAGTGAACAAAAGATACCTTTTAGGTCTTTTTTCTTTGTCTATTCCATTGTATGAAGCAAAAAGTAAGAAAAAAGTTTTCTTTCTAATTTTGACAAGAAGGCTTTTGCTTAAAGAAATGTTGATTTTGAAATATTTGTTTTTAGCAAATCTGTTCTCTCAGTTTCCTTCACCCAATCTGTGTGTTTGTGTGTGTGTGTGTGTGTGTGTGTGTGTGTGTGTGTTAGAAATAAATAAAGAAATAAACATCTGGAAAGCATTGGCTGTTGTTGAAGGATTTATGTATCTGCTTTATTACTTAAGACCTTTTAGATGTTGGGACTGAATTAGGCAGAACTTCAAGCTATGACAGATTTTAAGTTCTTTGAGGTTGGGGACCGTTGTCTTAGTTACTATAAGTACTTTAGGACAGTATTTTACAGTGGGGGCATCATAATATAATGAAAAAAAAATCTCCAATTGGATGTCCTGTAGACATCTTAAACTTAAAATGTCCAAAGTTGAACTCATTATCTTTCACCCCAAACCCTCTCCCCTTTCACACTTCGCTATTATTGTTGAGGACAATACCATCCTCCCAGTCCTCCAGACTCACAGCCTAGGGGTCATCTTGAACTCCTCACTGTCTCTCACCCTCCAGATCCAAGCAGTTTCCAAGACCTGTCAATTTTGCCATCATGACATCTTTTACATGAGAGATGCTATCACCCCCTAGCCATTATCACCTCAAGCCTAGACTGTTGCAAAAACTGCTGATGGGGCTGCCTGCCTCAAGTCTCTCCCCACTCCAGTCCATCCCTAACTCAGCTGGCAGATTGATCTTCCTAAAGCTCAACTCTGACTGTGTCTCCCCCTCCTCCCCAATGACTCTCTATTACCTCTAAAATAAAATATAAAATTTTCTGAAGGAGGGCTTTTAGAGCCCTTCATAACCTAGTTTCCTCCTGTTCGCCCTCTTTCCAGTCTTCTTACACTTAATCCCCTCTTCGCACCGTATAATCCAGTGTCACCAGCCTCCTCACTATTCCTTCCATAAGACACTCCAGTTCTTCATTTGGTGCATTTTCACTGATTGTGTCCCATGCCTGGGATATTCTCTCATCTCTGCCACATGGCTTCCCTGGCTTCCTTTAAGTCCCTGATACAATCCCATCTTCTGCAGGAAGCCTTTTGGGACCTTCCTTAATTCTCCTGCCTTCCCTCTGAGACACTTCCAAATGATCCTGTCTGTAGCTTGTTTGTCTATAGTTGTAGCATGTTGTCTCTTTCATTGGTCTGTGAGCTCCTCCAGGGAAGAGACTGTCTCTTCCTTTCTTTGTATCCCCAGTCCTTAGCACAGTGCCTGAGACATAGTAGGTGCTTAATAAATATTCATTGGCTGACTGACCAGAGTGATGGTTTGGGAGTCAGAGGATTGGGTTTAAGCCCCACCTCTTGACACTACTGATGTAACTGTGGGCAAACTGTTTTGCCTCCTTGACCCTCAGTTTCTCCATCTGTAAAATGAGGGGATTGGACCAGATGACCTCTGAGGGCCTTTCTAGCTCTAGAGCTATGATCCTATGGACATTCAAACCTTGGCAGAATTTTTAACGGATTTAATTTATTTGTGAAACAGAACAGTGTCCTTGCTGCCTTGTGTTTACTTTTTGTCATTTCCCCCCTTTGGGGTACACTTCAGATACTTTATGGTAATTAATCAAATTTTCATTGAATCAAGGGATTTAAAGTTAGAAGAGACTTCAGAATCCATCTAGTCTAGCCATCCATGCCCTTAAGAATCCCATCCACAGCATCTTCCCCAAGCGGTCATTTAGCCTATGCTTGAAGACCTCCAGTGATGGGCCCCACAGCCCCCCTTCTACTACAGTTTTACAAGTGCTCTGAAGTCAGATTTCAAAAGAATGGAAAAGCTCACAAGTGGTTCTTTTACCTCCCCAAAAAAAGGTTGACCAAGAAGGCATGCATTTTTATGGCTTCCTGTTTCTCCTTCAGAATTCCATTATTTGTGCTGTGTTATAGCCTGTTCATGCCCACCATGTGCCTTTCCCTTTCAGTGATCCTTAGTTTCAATTCTTCAAAGTCAGTGTTCCATGACTTCCAATAATACAACAAGAGTGCTGATATTTTTAATGGGATTTTGTTTCAAAGAGAAGCTTGAGGTTGTTAAAAGAACTATAGTTTGCTAAAGACAGTTCAGCTAGCTCTCTTCCTCCCATTCCCCTCTCTTCCTTGCCTATTTTCAGTGTTTGTCCAAGATACACATACTGACAGATGAGCTCTCTAGGTTGTCTACCCAACTATGTGTCATAGTTTGGACAATAGACAGTCTTCATCTTAGTTTTTCTTAAGTAGATAGTTATGCCAAACCCTTTGGAGTGCTGCTAATATATCTCATTAGGAAGAGTCTCTACAATGCCCTGGGCTTGGATGCAATCAGCACAATGTTGTCTGCAAACCGGAGCATCTGGAGGATCTTACCTTGATAGGAAATCCCTCTTCAACTTGTTCTCTGCACTGGATCTCCTCCAGGATTATATAATTTAAGTTCCTTGATGACAAGGAATGTTTCATTTTTACCTTTGTATTCCCAACACTTAGCATGGTACCCAGAACATAGTTGCTTAATATATATGTATTCATTGATTGATGACAGTGGTGAACACTTTTGGTAAGTATATGTCTCCCTGTTTACAACTTGATAGTAATGATCAGAGGGTCATCAAACAAGGCAATCTCTTTTATTATATCTTTCAAGGAATTTTGTATGATTTTGATGTATACGTGAAAGGAATGACTTTTCTTCCTTGTTGGAGGGAAACCTTTAAGATGTTTTGCTTTACTGAGTCTTACTTTTTTTATAGTCCACAAACATCAAGCACAGTGGTATCTTTATTCTCTCTACATCTCTAAATTGTATGATGATAAAGATGTCATCTACCAAGGAATGTCACTTATGAAGACCTACTTGTTCTTCTAATACCCTCATCAGGAATGTCCTCAATCTGTGTGTGGGCTATTTTCATATAACTTTTGTGTTGATAAGAATGTAGACATACAAATTGGTAGTTGTTAGTGTTCTCTTAGTCACCTTTTTCTGATAATAATATCTGATATTTTTTCCTTGCCCATAGCATCTTCCCCTCCTTTAGATACCTTCAGAATCAATTCCTTAACAACCTCAAAATTGTGTTGCTTCTAACATGGACTTCTTCTGTGTCTATTTGGTCTATTCCAGCTGTTTTTCCCATCTTTGTTTTCTTCAGTGCTGTTTCTGCTTTTTCTAGAAGCACATCTGGAACTGTGGTGACTCCACTGTCTTTGAGGGTGAAGAGGGTTTGTTACAAAAATCTTTGCAGAATTTTCCATCTTTAGGCTATTGTTCTTTCAGTTTTATTCTTAAAGCCGTAGGGATGACTTTTAGTTGGGTCTCTTGCCAAACTTGCTTTAAACTAGCTTTTCTTTCCACTGCTTCTTGCTGTCTTAAAAGCCAATACTAATCATGATCTTCCACTATACTTCTACAGGTTTTACAAATGAGTTTATATTGAAAACAGGCTGTCATCTCTTGCTTGGTCAGTAAGACCACCACTTTCTAGATCCTTTTGCCCTAACAAGTGTGTCATTTGATTTACTTTGGTTCAGCTTCTATATAAAAGTATTTTAAATCCATGTTGTTTTCCTTTCCTCCATCTATTTCCCATTTTTTGCAACAATAACTTGTTTAGTTGCCAAGTTGGAGTTAGTTTAATTTTGCCTCATATCGATTTATCGTTTTTATTCTGCTAACTTTGTATTAACTTTGATCCTTCGTCTAACAAGTCAGTGTGCACAGTGATGAATGACTCCCATATCAGTAACATGTCATTTCCTGTCTGCTAAAATATAACCAATTTCAGTTTTTGTGATACTATTCAGTGCTCATTATGTCTAGTACCTTCCAATTCTTTTCTTGAAGAAAGTGTTCATGAAGGATAGGCATGAAGTTTCTGCACTTTCTACATGTTTCTCTCATTCCTTACTCCTGAACCTTGTTTCCCAACAATTTTTTCACCATATGCCTATCTTTCCATCGAAATAATAATAGCAACAAAAACTTTAACAGAGTGCAAAAGGGGACCTGGAAACAATGTTTTTTGCTGTTATTTATGCTATAGATTTATATTATATATATATATACAAATTTCCTTTAACAAAGTGAATAATTTGGAGTTTATGGGGTTTTTTCTTTTTACTTTTCTTGTTTATTTGAATAGGTTCTTTTTGGTGATTGTTATTAAGTTTAGAACCTTAAAATGAAAAAAAAATGCTTATTATCCAGAGTATAATATGCAATTGGAGAGAGCCCATTGAACTCTAGCATTCAATACATGAATTTTGGACAAATGATGCAGGTGAATGAGTTGGGCCTGGAATTAGGTAGTGGGAGGAGATCAGGCGGGACTGCACTGGGGAAATTAGGAAGTGTTTTCTGTGATCAAAAATTATATACCACTGTATAACCAAACTAAACACCTTTTCAACAGCAGCATTTTCCTAGTGATGCTTTGGGGCATGATTACCAAGGAACTAAATTACAAAGAAGTCAAAGGACAGATATGTGGTGGAAACAGGTTGTTTAATGTTACCAATGACAGCATTTATGTAAGAATTGAAATAAAAGATATCAAGGGTATGGGCAAATGCATGTACTGTAATGAAAAAGAATTGATGGGCAATCTGGAATACAATGGTAGTCTTGGTTTTTTTTGTTTTTTGTTTTTGCAAGGCAATTGGGATTAAGTGTCTTGATACTTTGGATTGCCACCTACTTCTGAATTTCCTCCTTGGCTTCTGAGACACTTCATTCTCATGGTTTTCCTTTCTTTCTCTCTGATCACTTCTTTGTATCTCCTGCTGGCTTCTTATCTTTTCACATAAATTTGAGTATTCCCCCCAAAGTTTTATGCTAAGATTTCTTGTCTTCTTGGCTCCCTTCTCTTCTCTCAGTAATCTTACCCATTCTCATGGCTTCAATGACCACTTTTGTGTTTTGTGTGAAAGACCAATACCTTAACATAGCTCATAAATTAGACATATCCTTTACAGAGTTCAATTATAGGTGGAATTATCACAAAAGTCAGAAAAACAGAATTGTAATGCTTTTGTGTAATTATGAGTTCATTTGAGTCAGAAAGGCAAAATTCACAACCAGAAACAGGCCTTCTCTAGTCCATTGGCTCTATGATTTCCTCAGCATGAACACTTTCTTCGGTGATACATTTATGAAGGCCTTTAGGGGCTAAGTCTTAGGTTCCCAAAGTGGACAATATTGCCCCGTGGGGGGCACTGGAATGATGGGGGGGAGGGGTGATAGTAGCCTTGGGTGTAATTGGGGGGGGACATCGAATAAAAATAAGGGGGAAGTGGAAGCATAAGGAAAGAAGAGAAAAAAATTTTGAAAAACTGTTCGTACATGTTTCATCTGTTGTGTAACAGAATTAAAGTTGTAGTGATTACATCATTCCAAATAAACACACAAAATGCAAGTTATAACCAATCAGTGGTCAAGTCTGCCGACAGATCTTAACAAGCAAGTGTTGGCAGGTGAGTCTGTCGCTCATTGTTGGGAAGTCTACCATGAATCAGTAGGAATATGTGCATGTAATGACTTTTTACAATATGATACCATATGGTTACATGATGCAATATTGCGTCTTCAAAATTTCAATGCAAGAGAAACCTCACAGATTTATAATAAATTATTACATTTAAGATGTCATTTAAAAAGATTTTGATATGATGCAAATTTCAAAAAACAAACAAACCAAAAGCTGTTAAAGGGTTAAAGAAAGTAGATTTCCAGGAGGGTGCTGAGAAATTTTTTTTTAAAGGGAGTGGTAGGTCAAATAAGTTTGGGAACCTCTGTGCTAAGTGATATGATACAAACCATAGCCCATTCATGCCTTTGCTTGTCCATGTCCTCCCTTAAATGGTCCCCAGGAGGCCCAGCCAGTCCATTGGATACCTTATTGTAAGTCTCTTGACGTTCTGTGGCAACTCCCTGTGTAGTACATGGGCTGGCCCACTCTTACCTCCTTCTCTCAGTATATAACCTGAGTATCTCCTCTTTTGTTTTTATATCTGTTGATATATTTTATTTATTTTTTAAATGTTATTGATAGGTTTTGTCTTAATGAAACAGACATTTCCTAACAAACATCCCAACAGTGCCCCCTACCACCACCACAGAGTTAATTCCCTGAAAACAAATGAGTTGTAGCAAAATGGAAAGAAATGCCCTTTCACTTTGATAGTATAGTACTCATGTCGATCATTATATTTGACCAGAGTTTTACTGACTCTCAACATTGATCTCTTTTTACATTGCTGTAGTTGTGTATTTTGTTCTTTTGGTTCTACTTTCTTTGCTCTGTGTCACTTCATGAAGATTTTCCCATGTTTCTCTAACTTCTTTGTATTCATCATTCTTTACAGCACAGGTATATTCCATTACATTCATATACTAATGTTTGTTCATCCCTTACCCAGTCATTATACAGTATTTTATTTCTAGCTTTTTGCTATAATAATTCTATATAATATAATAATATATAATACTGTATATAATGTAGTAATATGTGGTTTATTAATTATTATGTAATAATATAAATAATATATAATAATTCCACTGTGAATATTTGAGTAAAAGGTTATAAGCATTTTAGTAACATTTTTTTGTTTACCTCATAATTGTTTTCTAGAAGTGCTGATCCAATTCATAGTTCATCAACAATTATTTAACACCAGTGTCTTCCTAGAGCCTCTCCAATAATGGATCCTTCCACTTTTGTTATCTAGATGTCAGAGATTAATGCAAAGCTTGTTTTCCTGATCCATGCCTTTTCTTATCCTATCTGTATTTATTTTTTAAAAACTTTTTATATTAAAAAAATTATTCATACATATTGTTTTTACCCAATAGACACTTCCTGAAAAACAATCAAATAAATGGTATGTGGCTACATTCTTGAACTTTCATATGTAGTACTAATATTGGCTTGTATTTCAACAGGAAGTCACCTATGATTATTGTCTTACTCTCTAGATCTTTTTTGCAGTTCATTTACTTTTCATGGCATTTCATGGATATAGAAATACTTTTGATATTATTTCACTTTATGTTGCCTTAAGCATAATGTAGTTTCCTTGTATGTCTCTATTGAATATATTTGTTTTTATTGGTTTCTTGACTGAAATCATGGTCATTATTCTTGATATAGATTATTCAGACATTGGTGTCTAGGAGAGGGTAGTGGTGGTAAAATTCTCATGAACCTCCCTCTCATCTGGTGGACTAAATAAAGGAAGATATTTTTTAAAAATTATTTAAAGTAAAAAGAATATAGCAGTAGCATTTGGGTTTTTTTTTTGGCGGGGGGGAGGGAAAGGGGAATAGAATCCAGACCTCTGATTTCATTAGTATAGAGAACTTCCAGTGAGAGTACCTATCTAGCAATGCAGATCTGCAACTGTTCTGCAATTTATAGTCTTAGAGAGTTGCCCAGGACACTAAGATTAAATGACTTGTCCAGGGTCACATAGCTGGTATGTTTCAGAGCATCTGACGTCAAGGCCAGTCTCTATCCACTGTGTAAAATAAATGAAAGAGTAGGCTGAGGCAGGAGGTAGGAACAGGAAGCTCTCCTCCTTGGGGAAGAGTAGATTTGATGAACCCTAACCCTAACCTTGTACTATAATGAACAGAAAATATCAGTAAAATATTTCCCCAAAAATGAAACTTATATTTTTATCAGATAAACTGATACCTTGTAGTTGTGAAGTTGATTTTTTTTAACTCAGTGCACCCTATTAAAGTTTCATCTTATTCAGTTTGTCCCAATGTTTTAACGTGTCAGAATCTTTTGTGATCTTCATTCTGTCATCCATAGTTTCAGCTGTCCGTTTCAGCTTTATACCAGCTGCAAATTTGATAAGTATTCTGTCTCTGCCTTTATCTAAGTCATTGATAAAACATTAAATAGCTCAGGGCCAAGCACAGGTCCTTGGGGCCTACCACCAGAGACCTCCTAATTTAGCACTGAATAGCTACTCTTTGGGTCCAGCCATTCAACCAATTCTAAATCTCTCATTATACTATCTTACAAACCACCTCCCTCTATCTCTTCCACAGCAATGGCATGAGATATTTGATCAAACAGTTTGCCAAAATCTAGGTCAACTTCCTATAGCATTCCCTCCCCGGTCTACCAAGTTAGCAACCCCATTAGGAAAACACCATTTGTGCTCCTATTTGTCTTCAGCTCCTTGCACAAATTATTCATAATCTCCTTCTGTTAGTATTGTTTATGCTTCTGTGCATCATCAAAAATAGGTAGTAGTCATCCATTTCTACAAAGTTCGGCAAGTTTTGAGAGGCATTCTCTCATGTAGTGGATATGTGCCCAGGAAGACAATAGGCTTCCCTAATTGGTTGTTACCAATTTGGCCTCAGTACTCCTGGACAGGAAGTTACCAGCCATCAGTACTCTTCTCCCCTGATTCTTACTGAATGATCTCTCATTTGTTAGCTTCTGTAGATTTACTTTATCATTCCTTAGAGGACATCAGCTCACTCCCTCCTCAAAACATCTCGCTTCTTCTTCAGGAAGTATCTCAAATTTGTTTTTGTAGCTCTAAATATATTTTCTTTCTATATTTGTCTACTCTGACCTCTAGTATTTCCTCTACTATTTTGGGTAATTTAATTTTTTATCTTCACATTAAAGCCCACTTCCAATTTTTTGTTTTGTTTTGTTTTAAGAGATCTTGCTCTGTCCCTGTTTACCCATAATGTGGAGGGGTAGCCTCATGCTCTAATCAGGAGACCATAGAACATAGCTAATAATCACTTGACTGACAGAAATCTAAACATCACACACTCAGTACAATTCATTGCAAATTTTTCTCTGATTTCCATGTTGATTGAGAATCTCAACTTTTTTTTTTAAGATTGTAGATATCTACAATTCACTTCCTAGTTACTTCCTTACTGTCTTTAGAGCCCCTCACACCTTCATAGTCATACTAAAGTTCCTTTTCCTTCTCTCATTAACCTCTTACCTGGTTTACCAATTTACTTTACCAATTTGTTTTACCTTTTTTCCCCCTCCAAACATGATTTTATAGGTTTAGGAAACTCCCTCCTCCAGTGCACATTGGCAACTTTTCTGCAACCAATAGAACTTTATACAATATAATGTATTCACAGTTTCCTGTGCTTACCTTTTTTTTTTTTTTTAAACTTAAGGGATTTGATTGATTTTGCTTTTTCTCTGTGTTTCTAGTCCTTAGCCTGAACTGTGCTTTCCTTGCCTTACCAACTACCTTTTTCTTCTACTTGAGTACTTCGTTTCAGGCCTTCTTCAATCCTTTTCTTCCTTTAGATTCATCCCTTCTTCAAAATCAGTCTCCTCCCTTTTTCCCTCAGTTTCTCTCACATTTCCCTTCTCTAAACTCATTCTCTAACCTTCTTCACAAGTCAAAAGTTTCCCAAATCACCTTCACAATTTTCTTCTTATTCAGCTCAAGTCCTTCTCTCTTTTCCTTCTCCTTCTCCTACAATCTTCTCCTATGGAAGCCAGGGATGTCAAATGGTGAGATCCTCCAGTTTCTCCTTTGTTGTGGTTGAAACTACACTGATTGCATTAAGGCCAGGAACACTGCAGAACCTCCTAAATAGCACCCGTAACAAGTGGATGAAGACTGTATCTTGTCCAGACCATGCTTTGCAGTTAGTTGGACAACCCATATGGTTCATCCATCAGTATATATATTTTGAACAGACATGGTGTATACACAATGAACTGACTCAAGAATGGAGGAGAGGAGCAGACTGGATTGCCTTTGAGATATTGAGCAATGGTTTTATGATTCCATGCTTCTTCCTGAAACAAAGATCCCACTCTTTAACAACAGCACTTTCCTGGTAGTGCTGTATGGCCATGAACAATAGAATACCATAATGATCTATGAAAAATTAAAAGGAATTAAGTAAACTGTAACGTGTTGTCGATTAAGAATTGTGCGAAACAAATGTCAAAATAAAGGATGTCATTAGAAAGGTATAATGGTTTAATGGATAGGTACTGAATTTGAAGCCAAGAAGACCCAGATTCAAATCCTGCTACAGATACTAGCTTTGTGACCTTGGACAAATTACTTAACATTTCTAGGCCTCAGTTATCTCATCTGTGAAGTGAGAGGGTTGGATTCAATGACCTCTTAGGTCCCTTCATGCTCTAAGTCTATGATCCTATGTATGGGGGAAAAAAGTAGGTTAGTCATGAGATAACTATGAGTGATAACTGATGAACAGCCCACATGTTTTATTGGTATCCGTTCCATGTCAAGAGAACTAGAGGAGTGGGGCAGCTAGGTGGCACAGTGGAGAGAGCACCGGACCTGAAGTCAGGAGGACCTGAGTTCAAATCTGGCCTCAGACACATAACACTCACTAGCTGTGTGACCCTGGGCAAGTCACTTAACCCCGATTGCCTATAAATAAATAAATAAATAAACAAACAAACAAATAAATAAATAAAGAGAGAACTTGAGGAACCTTCATGTTAGGTTCACCTCTCTCTGTAAGATTCATAGAGACATGAGGAAGAGTCATACAGAAGGAAAATAGAGAGTCATTATCCAGTTTGAACTAATCATTGGAGTGATTTCTTCTATAGACACTCCCCCTCTTCTTCAGGAATAGTTTCTTTTTATTTCTTAGCTCCAAATCTTCAGAGTTTTTCTTCTGCCTTTCTCTTCCAACTTCTTGATATAGGATCTCTGCTCTTAGGATCTTTCCTCTGCTGCTTCATATGCTTTTTCTTCTTTATTTTCACATTGAAACCCATCTTCCTTTTTTTTATAAAAAAGAAAGAAAGAAAACTTCCTTCTCCCTGGTATCCTGAAAAGTAGACAGGGGATTTCTCAAGCCACTTTACCTTCTTTCCAGAAGTGGGAGACTCTACACTGTTCATCATTTATGACAGTGGCAAATACCCTTGACAAACAAAAATCTTCCTGGTTTTTTTTTTTTTTTGCTTTGATTGCTGGACGAAGTTATTTCAGATGTGTCTATTGAGAAATCTTGTATGAAATTAACGTATGCAAAACAAGAGAAGAGCCATTAAGGCTCTAGTTTGCTGTATGACATAAAATATTCTTTCCCCTATAAGTACTGTGGAATGTTGTATTCTCTGTACCTTTCAGTCAACCATGTGACCATAAAAATGAAATCTGCTGTAGAATATAATTTGTAAAAGCCTATATATCCCTTCCTCATATTTTCATCAAGAATACCTTCAGCATGTATGTAAATTATTCTCATATAGATTTTGTGAAGCTGAGAAAGTAAGCATATGTGTCAGTGATTGTTGATGTCTTCTCAGGTATGTTTTTTCAATAGTAGTACCATCCATACCATGGTGTAGTGGATAAAGAAAAGGCTAGGGTCTTTAGAATCAGGAGGACCTTTGTCCAGTTCTTCTGACATATACTAGCTTTGTGACCAAGGGCAGCTTACTTAAATTCTTAGTGCTCCTAGACTGTAAATTGTAAAAAGGTTGCCACTCTGCATTGATGGAGGAAATTTTTACGTTGGGAGTTGCCCACACTGATAAAGTCTCATCCGTGATTCTTTCCAATCATTCAATAACCTACCATTTTATAAATATCTTGACCATTGATCCCTCAAAGACCTAATATTGTTTCACTTCAGGCACAGGCCTCTTCTATGACTGTTTGGTCTGGTCCAGTTATCTTCTCATATCTGTTGTCTTTAGTTTCATTTCTAATTCCTTGGACAGACCATTGTGAGACTGTGATGTTACAGTTCACATTTGGTTGTGTCATTGTCATTGTTAAAGAAAATGCTTTGTTATAGAAATGTTGACATATTTTTCCTATTTTCTGCTTATTTTTCCTTCAGTTCTATCATGCAATGCTCTCAGGATGAGGCATTTTAATTGCATGTCATATGAAATATTCTGCAAACTTGTTTTTCTCTCAACTGCTTCTTGCTGTTTTATGAAGTATTGCTCATAATCTCATACAATCATTCTCCATGATAAGATTTTACAAACATATTCATATTCTAAACTGATGATGCCATCTCTCTGCTTGTCAAGGATATCACATGTTTGCTAAGCAAGGCCGTTTTCTTGGCTCTCTTGACTTCCTTTTGACCATTTCTTTATACCAGATGAACTTTCATGGTATAAGAGCATCATTTTAGAGTTGGAGGGAACCTTAGAGGTAATCTATTCCAGCTCCCCCAATTTTACAGATAAAGAAATTGAGACCCAGAGAGATGATGTGACTTGCCCAGAATCACACAGGTAACACTTGGCAGAGCTAGGATTTGAAGCCAGGTTCTCTAACTCTGTAGAGTCAATGTACCACAGTTTCCAGTGTACCACTTTACCTCTTGGAAATGTGGCATTGTCTGTTCCTTTATCCATTTCTAATTTTTGGAATGTCAATATCTTGTAATAAATAGGTCACATTGGCACTGTTTTAATTTCACATTTCATCTTTATTCTTTCTCTTAACAGGATATTAATTTTTATCTTTGATCTAATAAGTCAGTGGTCTGACTGTACACCAACAGCTGATTCAGAAATGACTGCCACATCACTAGCTATCTGTTTTTTAAGATACAGTCAGTACCTCTTTTTTGCGGTATTACTCAACATTTGAGTGCCTTCCTACTTTTTCTTGAGATTTATGATACATAGGCAGGAGACTTATGTATAGTCTTTGAACATTTGGCTTCTTCTTTCTTGATCCTGAGTCATATTTTCTAATATTTTTCACCATCCTCTCCAGTATTTATCAGTCATGAAGTATTAAAATGGAGGGTGTTATCAAGTTTTCTGTGTAATTTCGCTACCTCCTCGTTCTCTGCAACAGATTTTGTTACATTTTTTGATTTTCATGGTGGTCTTTCTGCATATGATCATCATAAGTCCTGCGTATTAAATTTCAGATTGTGAAAAGACTTGAGAATAAAGGAAGACTTAATATGCAGCTAATAAGACTTTTTAAATTAAGAGGAAACAGATGTTTTTAAATTACAGCAGCTCTGAATCACCAATATCAAACTGGGGAAATAGGAGAGAGCAAAAATAAGTGAAAATATGCCCTTTACTTTTGTAAGAAAAAAATCAATTTTATTCATATATTTTGTTTTTATATATCCCTCTACCCACTCCATCCAAGAAAGCAGTCCCTTATAACAAAGAATTGGGGGAAGGGGCAGGGACAGGGAGTGAAGTTTAGCAAAATGAACCAAAGTACCAGAAAAGTCTGATATCAAAGGCAGTGTTCCACACTCATAGTCCCATCTCTGCAAAGAAGTAGGAGGAGGGCCCTTTACTTAGAATCTACTTATATCCATGCTTAAAACATTTAGCTAAGCATTGAAGCATTGACCCCCAACAAAGCAGCTTCAAGCTGATAGGTATGTATCTATTATCCTTAATATGTAAAAACATATTTGAAAAAAAAAAAAAATATCCGTCATGGACCTGTGGAGTTGGAAGAATTCCCTCCTCTGATGCAGATTGCAAGCAGTCTATAATGTGGTCTTAGAGCCTGCACTCAGAGATGTGAACTCATCCAGAGTCACACAGGTAGTAGTAGATGTCAGAGGTGGGATGTGAACCTAGGTCTTCCTGACTCTAGGTCCACTTGGTCTATTCTGCCACACTGCCTCTCATTTAAGGAAATCCATGGTATAATTTTACAAGGCTGTTAAAGAGTAATTAAGACCATTAGACAGGTAGGTTGCTCAGTGGCTAGAGCACTGGGCCTGGAGTCAGGACGAGTTGAGTTCAAATCCAGCCTCACACATTTATTAGCTATGTGACCGTGGGCAAGTCACTTCACCCTATTTGCCTCAGCTTCCTCATCTGAAAAATGAGCTGGAGAAGGAAATGGCAAACTACTCCAGTATCTTTGCCAAGAAAACCCCATGGATGGTACTGGCATGCTATGGTCCATGGGGACACAAAGAGTAGAACACAACTGACCAACAACAACAAAGACCGTTATTCTCCTTCAACTTGTTTATAAGCATCACTTATTCTTGGGATAACGAAAATGGCTGCTCACTGCAAGTCATGTAGTTCTTTCTGGCAATGTCTTAGCCTTTGGCTTAGCACAATGGTTGTAGTCCCTTGCTTTATACCACAGGTGGCTTCCTAGAAAATTGTGCTTAAATTGAAATGCTGTAATTTAGCTGTCATCAAGTCAGATCTGAGCTTATTAAAATAGTATTCCTTCCATTGCTGAGCCATTTGCTCCAAAGAGCACTTTCCCTAAAGATACCTTGCTTAACTCCTCCACCCCAGTCTAGACAGACCCTCACTTGACTCCCTCCACACACACTTAAGCTATCATCCTTTCTCTCTTTTACCCTTTTCAGCCAAACTCCTAGAAAAAGTTGTCTATACTCGATTCCTCTATTTCCTCTCCTTTTATTTGCTTCTCAACCCACTGCAATCTGTCAGTCCAGAAGCATTTATTAAGCACTTACTATATGCCAGATATACTACCAACCTCATCATTAAATCAAAACTGCTGTCTCCAAAGTTACCAGTGTCCTCTTAGTTGTCAAATCTAATGGCTTTTTCTCAATTCTCATCCTTTTTGACCTCTCTGAAGCCTTTGACACTATTAACTACCCTCTCCTACTGAATACTCTCTTCTCTCTGAGCTGACACTCTTGTCCTGGTTATCCCCCTACCTGTCAAGTGCTGCGTGCTGCTTAGTCTCCTTCATTTGATTGTTATTTCTATCTCACCTCCTAATGGTAGCCTTATGCTCAAGGCTCTGTCCTGGGCCTTCTGTTCTCTTTGTATGTATCCTCTCACTTGTGGCCTCATAAATTCCAGTGGGTTTCGTTATCATCTCTGTACAGATGACTCTCAGACCCATATATCCATCCCTAGTCTCTCTCCTGTGCACCAGTCCTGCTTTACCACCTGCCTATTGGACATTTCGAACTGAATGTCCCAAAGACATAAGATTATTGAATCATAGGATCATAGATTTAGAGTTGAAAGGAATCTTAGAGGACATCCAGTCTAACCTACTCATTTTACAGATAAGAAAACTGAGGCCTAGAGATGTTAAGTGACTTGAGGCAGAGAGGTGACACACTAGATAGAGCACTAGACCTGGTATCAGGAAAATTTGAATTCAAATTCAGCCTCTGATACTAGCTGTATGACCCTGGGCAAGGCACTCAGTCTCTATGTGCCTCAGTTTCCTCATCTATAAAATGGGGATGATAATAATAACACCTAACTCCCAGAGTTGTTTTGAATTGAGATAATATTGTAAAGCTCTTTGCAAAGGGCTGTGTAAATTTAGGGTCGAATTACCCAAGGTCACACAGGTAGTAATGACAGAGCTGGGACATTAAACCCAGGCCATCTGGTTCCAAATCCAACAACACTCCTTCCACTACTCCACACTACCTACCATTTCAAACTCAGCATGTCCCAAATAGAACTCATTATCTTTCCTTATCACAAACCATAGTCCTCTTTTGAATGTCCCTACTTCTGTCAAGAGTACCAGCATCCTTCATCACCTTTACCATCCTTCATCACCTTCATCATCCTTCATCAGCTTCATCACCTTCATCACATTGAGTTTTGCAGCCTCGGTGGTAGCCATGACTCCTCACTCTCACCTTACCTAGCTCATCAGTGGCCAGATCTGATCATTTCTGCTGCCACATCTCTCCCATCTATCTCAACTTCATAACCACCTCCTAGTTCAAGACCTTGTCCCTCTCTAGTGGACTATTGGAATAGCCACCTAATTGATCCCCACTACCTTAAGCCTCTCTCCATCCAATCAGTCCTTTATATAGCTGCCAAATAGATTTTCCTAAAGTTTAAGTCTGACTATGTCACTCCCCTGTCAGTATACTCCAGTGGTTCCCCAGTATTTCTGAGATCAAATATACAGTCCTCTGTTTGGCACTAAAAGCCCTTCACAAGCTGACCCTATCCTACCTTTGTAGCTTTATTACACATTCCTCCCCATGACCCAGCCAAACTAGCTTTCCATTAGGTCTCCAGTATACTCCCATCTTATCTCTCTGTGCCTTTGCACTGGCTGTCCACTATGCCTGAGATGCTCCCCCTTTTTGCCATTATCCCTTAGAATTTCTTGTTTGCTTCAGTCCTTAGCTCATGTGCTACCTTTTACATGACGTCTTTCCTGGTTCTTCCCAGCTGCTAATGTCTTCCGTGTACCTCCTTCCCCCTTTATGTTGTATTTATTTAGTATATAGTTGCATATACATATTGATGTCCATATTTTACCCACGCCACCCCCCAATAGACTGTAGAGGGCAGCTAGGTGGTGCTGCAATGGATAGAGCACCGGGCCTGGAGGCAGGAAGACTCATCTTCCTGAGTTCAAATCTGGCCTCAGATACTTACTAGCTGTGTGACCCTGGGCAAGTCACTTCACCTTGCTTACCTTAGTTTCCTCATCTGTCAAATGATCTGGAGAAGAAAATGGCAAACCGCTCCAGTATGTCTGCCTAGAAAACCCCAAATGGAGTCACAAAGAGTCTAACATGACTGAAATGACTAAACAACAACAAATAGACTGTAAGTTTTTTGAGGAAAGAGACTGTTTCATTTGTGTCTTTGTATCCTCAGCACCCAGCACAGTGCCTGGCACAAAGTAGGTGCCTGCCAAATGCTTGTTGCTTGATTACTGATTTCTATCCATTCTGTAATCACATGTGTAGCAAACATGCCCTGACCTCACTCTCCCTGAGCTAAGCCTGCTACATCTCAAGGTTATCTCTTAGTACCTTGGCTAGAGCCCCCAGCAGCTGTGCCCTCCCTGCTTTTAGGTACCAGTGATTAGCACTCCAGTTTCATTTAACCACTTAACATCAATCGGCTGTTATAAAGGGATATAACAAGAACAAAAGTGCATCTATTTCCCTCCCCTCCTTCCCCCCCCCAACTTTCTACCACTGCCAACCCCTTGGGAACACACTTTCCCCTATTCCACCTCATTTTCTGAGGCTCACCCTTAGCACAATTTCTATGTAGCATTGATCCCACCGAGTTCATATCCACATGTGGCATGACACTAGGATGAGTCCCTATTTCAGCTGTCACTGGGCTGGGTCCTAAAGATCATTCTTTGTTCCTTGGCACATTGATACTGAGCTGGCTGCAAAAACCCCATGGCATCAAAAACCAAGGCTCTCTCGTGACCTTCAAAACCTATAAAGTTGGAGTCACCAATCTGTTTACCTAAAACAGAACAACAAATGCTGAGACCTACAGTGAACCCACACCTCTGTTCACAGGGTGCCTGTCATCCTTGGTGGGGAGAGTCAAAGCCCTCTTCATATAGCATTGTCTCTCACCAGATGCCATCATCGAGAGCGTTTGAGGTATCCATCAAGAGCAGCCAAAGAGAAAATGTCTGAGGTTCTTGTCATTAGTGCCTTTTCAAAGGTACCCCCTCTGGTCCAGCTACTCAGCTGATCAAAAAGCCTCTCTCTAACCACATGGTTAGCCGACAGCACCCAATTATAGAATGTTTGCACTTGTTCCGACGTCTCTCCAAATCACTTCCATTATACATTATAACAGCTCTCCTAGAAACAGACTCCCCAGCTTCTCTGACATAGAGAATTTGGATCAGCCAAGTGTATCGACACCCTGCTCATGCACCAGTCCTCCTTCCATGCACATGCTTGAACTTTATAATTCTCCACTAGTTACATAGAGAGTACATTTGGTTTCTTCAACTAGGACCTGGACTATCATTTATGTCTCCCGCTGTGCCTGTACACAATGTTGGACCCATCATAGGTATTCAGTTAGCTTTTGGTGAATTATAGAGAAAGCGTGTCAGTATCATGTCTTTCCTCTGCTTCCAGGATTTGCTAGACTGGGGCAGCTGTGTCCAGAGGCTGAAGACCAGGGGATTGTGAGGATGAGAGAAATGATTATTAATAACTAATGATTTAGGGGGAATCAGTTCCCCCCCTTTTTTCTATCCTCATTTCAAGACCTCAGTCTCTGAAGGTTGAGCTAACCTTCTCTATGTTTAAGGTGACTTCCATTCAGTCAGGCTTGGGTGGAGATAGATCCTTTTGTCTAGATTGCCCTGTTGTCTGGAAGGCTAGGGATGACCTGGGTATAGGGATGGTCTCT
Organism: Vombatus ursinus; assembly: GCF_900497805.2. Lineage (NCBI taxonomy): Eukaryota > Metazoa > Chordata > Mammalia > Diprotodontia > Vombatidae > Vombatus > Vombatus ursinus. Next base: position 2,303,716 of record NW_020944455.1, read on the forward strand.
CAGTCCAAGAGTGGCATGATGTCACTCTCAGCCGCTCATTGGAGTAAGCCCACTTTTCTTTGTAAAGTCCAGCCCTCATTAAACCATTAGCCAATTAGAATTGATTGCTGTCTGATGGAACACCTCTTGTCCAAAGGCATATAAACCTAAAAAAGTAGCCATGCAGTCTCTTTGGTCGAGAGGGTAGCCGCCTTTTTTGTCAATCATATGCTGGCCGTGATTGATGAAATTGATTATAATTTACCCCAAAACTTTGTCTCTTGAAGTTATTTTATTTGCCACAGGGAGAAACCAGACTATGCTCCTTCTGGGAAGCATGTGCCCTTCACATGAGGGTGCCCACCCACATTGGCTGTTCTTTGAAGAAGCATAGTTCCAATGTGCAAGTGTAAGGGAAATCTGGCAGGCCCAGAGTTGAGGATAGTTTGAATCATGTACTCACTTCCTTTCCTTCTTGAGTGTATCACCTCCATAGAACTGCTCTGGCTGCAGTTCAGGGATAGGGAGCAGGCTTGATCTGGCCACTACACAAGTGCTTTCTCACAGAGCAAGTTATTGTTTTGTCCAAGACTAAGATTTTTCTCAAGGAACATTTATAGAGCCATGTAAATTAGTGGCCTCTGTGCCTATAGTTTGGGGTCCCATCGTCTTCCTGTTTGTTTGAGTTAATGTTATTTCTCTGGCACCTGCCTCCAGTGGGTTCTGGGTCCAAGAAGCAGTATTTTCCACTTACATTTCTTGGGAGACCAATTTGTCTAGATACCTATGTGGGGCAGGTCCCACTAATGAAGATGACCTGCAGAGTAGGCAAGGCTGCTCCCCATCTCCACATGTATCTGTTAAAACACCCGGGGAAGAAGTAAGAACAGCCACGAAACCCTGTTAAATACAAACACAAATAAGGCGGAAAATTTGCAAAGGTGGTTATTTTACTGACACCACCTCAGTGAAATCCTATAGACCATCATTAACCATGATGTGGGATAAGAATTCATGGATAGCACCTATATCAGATACTTTGATGTGAGTTATTTCCAGAGAAGGCATTGCCCTGTGGTTAATGCTTAAATGTTAAGGTTGATCTCTTAATTGCATTTTTGACACTAGATTTATTGACGGGACTTCACCAGAATCTCACTACTAGTCACAGCTCTGATGAATTTTTGGTGTCCCAGGGCTCTACTGAAGTTTCTGAACATATCATAGCCAAGAGATTTGCATAGCATTCAATGAAATTAGAGATGGTGGAGGTCATGAATTTAAAGCTGGAAGGGACTTTTGAGGTCAGCCAGTCCAACCAACTGCATCATTTTATAGAGGAGGAAAATGAAACACAGAGGTGAAGTGATTTGCTCAGGGTCAAACTGAGGTTGGAACTCCCTATCCAGCGCTATTTCCAATACATAGATATAGAGGCTTAGTACTTAACAAAAGAAAAGAATGCTAATTGTCCAATTTGGAAAATAAAGTTTATGTGTGAAGTGATTTACTCAACCCCACCCCACTTAAAGTAAGTGATAAGATGCCCAGTCAGCCAGCCAATGAGCTTTAGATTAAGTCCTTGGAAGCATAGTAGCTTTGCACTAAGAATTGTGTTGATGTAGGCCAAGAAAGCCTGACTGTGCAAGGTGTCATCTATAAATTATCAAGTGAGATGAGAAGAGATTCATTTGATGGATTAGAGCACAAATGACCTTCTAGCAGCTCTTAGAAGGAATCATCTGGGGGAGGGAATGGAATGAAGAGGTCTCAGCTTTGGCCTTGACCAGCTCTTCTTTCTCTCATCCCCTCTGGCCAGAAGTTGCTGTACCTCCCATTTTCCCATAGGCGTCTTAGCTGCCCATTTCTGAAAGCAGTGTCTCTATCAGGAACCAAAGACCTATGGCTACAGATTCATGATGTTTAAGGAGAACTTCTTGAGCACCTTATGAAAGAGAGAAGACTTCCAGTAGCTATTAGCTACATGTGCTTTTCTAAGCTTGAGTCCACTTTTCCCTGGACTCTGTACTTGTGGTGTCACAGATTTTTGGGTACATATTTTGTACCAACTCTGCTTACTGTACCACCATAGTAAGTACTCATTCTCAAAGGCTACTTAAGGTGGGCTGATGAAGTTGATTCTTGGGGGAAAGCACACCAGTGGGGGCTCAAGTAGATGACATTGATTACCCCTCAGTTATACCCCTAAAACTCTGAAGGAGAGATAGAGCCAAAAGTGGAAATGGGACTTGGAATAAGGATCCTCTGAACCTATCTATGTTATGAAAGTAATGTGTTTGCGATGATCTCTGAAACCAAAAGCAAATCCACATAAAATTGGTCTCCTTTCGCAGGCAGCAAGATGCTTTTTGACTTATTTCAGCATATGATCAGTATATATAAGTATAGTTGAAGTCTAAAATAACTCTTAAGTAAAAATTTGACGTGGGAGACAGTGTGCTGGACTGGAAATTGGGAGACCTAGGTTTTGATTCCTGGCTGTGATATTGAGAAAGTCAGTTCCCCTTTCTGAGCTTCAGTTTCCCTCTCTGTAAGATGAAGAGGTTGCACTAGATGATCTCTAGAGCCCCTTCCCGAACTAAAATCTTTGATGATTTTTTTTTTCTTTTTGGTGAGGCAGTCGGGCTTAAGTGACTTGCCCAGGGTCACACAGCTAGTAAGTGTCGAGTGTCTGAGGCTGGATTTGAACTCAGATCCTCCTGATTACATGTGTGATCACATTTGTGATTACATGTGTGATTGCAATCACACAAATAGTAAGAAAAATATTATGAAACATTAAGTCAAAGAAATTAATCTTAACTTGTTATCTGTGAGAATTGTTGTGCTTGGCAAATCTCAAAGAGTAGATTATCATAAATAATGTATCTAGCTATTGAGGGCATTTTAAAATTTGTATTTGAAAATGGATAGGATGATTTAAAACTACTCCTGAGTCTTTAGCTCCAGTCCCAGTCCTAATCCTAAACCAGAGATTGGGATTTCATAGCATAGAAACCAATAAAGAAAGGTCCTGCAACTTCAAAGTGCTTTCTGACCACAACTTCATTTTGGTGTGTAAGTCACAAAAGACTGTCTAATTATAGATGTGACTCTAAGTATAACTATGGACTCTTCCCGTAAAGGGAGAGGCTGGACCCTCTGAGGACGAGCATCTGGGTATGTGCCAGGGATGATGATGTGAAGCCACAGGTGCTACCAAGAGGAAAGAACGTCCAGTAAGCGTTCAAGGAAGCAGAAGTGAATAGTAGCCGAAGGGACTGAGACATTTATTTATTGACCTGACATTAACAGTAGAAGACTCTGCTGTATTCCTGGGGCATGTATCTATGATACAATACGGGCTTTAGATGCCTTGAGTCCAGCACCCCCTTATTTTGCAGAGGAGGGAAATGTGGCACACAGAGGTAGAATGGCCTGCTCAAGGCCTTGCAGATCATGAGCTTCTCAGGCCATCCAGGCCAGTGCCCCCCAGATGACGAAATCCTGCCAAGTCCCATCCAGCCCAAAGACCATGGACAACTTCTAGTGATTCCTTTCGAGAGAAGTGATATTGCCAGAAGGCATCGAGACAGCCAGGGCCTGAAGACCTTGGCAGCCCACGTGGCATTTTCATCAAGGGGCTTTGAAAGAGAAAAGCAAATTTGGGACATGGACAGTCGGTTAAGAAGATGCCATCTGAAAATGGAGTTTTGGCCATGGCTTCAGTATAGGCATGATGCGCTCTGATCGAGATGAAGCACAACTATATGAAGCCTTTCTTGATTCCTCTAACTGCTAGTACCCTCTTACTTCATGTGTACTTGTATTTATTCACTTTCCACTTCTGCTGTATATACGTATAGGTGTTCTTATCTTCCCCATTAGAAGATATGCTCCTTGTAAGCAGGTATTGTTACCGTCTTTATACTTTATACATCCCCAGAACCCAGCTTTGTGCCCAGCACTTAACAAATGCCTGTTGATTGTTTGAGTCCTGCAAATCTAAGCCAAAGAGGGAGGAAAGGGGAGAGAGAAGCCTACATAAATCTGCCAACCTCTGCCAATCTATACATCTTAGAGAGTAACTGCAGTCTAGAAAGAGGAGTTTTGTGGATGCCCAAGAATTCACAGGATGTGGAGAGTGAGAGAGAAGCCAGCAGTAAAATTCATGGCCTCTGATATCTGTGTAGAAATGCACAGAGGATGGTCAACAAGCAGAATGGCCTAAGGAGCCCTGTGAAAAAACCAGTAGGTTGATTTATATGGCTTGAGAAAGGCACAAGAATTCAAAACAAACGACATATAAAAGAGGGGACAGGGCTACAGATTGGCATCATATATTAATAAAATATATTAAAGTAAGGAAATCCTGGAACCCGAGGGGGAAAGCCCAATGGAGAGCATTTGGATAATTATGGAAGGAGTAACAGAAGCAATATTTTCATTGGACTGGATTACAGATCATCGAGGCTGGAGGAGGAAAGAATTGAGGATCTGAGGAAACAAAGGACAAGCCTGACATGAAAGCATAATATAGTAGAAATGGGGGGGAGGGGCTTCAGTTATTCAGACAATTGCTAGTATTCTCTCTCTTTACCAAAAGCAGAACTAGTGCACTTTTGGCTTACCTTCCTTAATGCTAAATTAGAAGTAGAGTGCTTTAGGGACTTTGGTGTCAAAGGCCTGTGTTCAGATCCCAGTTAAAATCTGTGTGACCTTTGTCAGGACTCAAAACTTCTTTGAACCTCATTTTCTCCATCTATGGAACTTGATTGGATTAGATGACTACTAAGGACTCTTCTAACTATAATTCTATTATACTATGAAGTTCATCCTTTAAAGGGTATAGGAAGTGACACTGTTATTATGGAACTGATTCTGATTCACAAAAACGACTGGTTTCTCGAAGAAAAACAAAACAGTGGGAGCCTGGGGGGTGAGAAGAGTGAGAATGATCTCTCCATCCTAGAATTCATGACAAGGAAAGCCAAACATAATCTGACATGCATCCTACATTTGGGAAGTATAAAATTCAAAGTTCAAAGAAAAGCATATATAAGATCCCATGGCTTCAAATTCTACAAAAGAAATTACTTTAGGACAGAGTGAACAGTTCTCAAAAATGAAGTTCTGAAGAGACAGAAACAATTCTAGTGAGGAGAAAAAGGAATTGTTTAAAGATAGATGTGAATCTATAGAAAACTCATCAACCAGCTTCAAATTGTAAAAGATTATAAAAGTATAGAAAATGGAAGCACTGATAGGAAGGGAGGATGAATACAATCCTGCAGCTGGGCCAGCTTGAATAGGGTCAGGAGTGCTAAAGCACAGAATTCAGAGAACAGCCAAAGACAGGGCTTTTAAAGCTATCTTGAGGAAAAGAGGAGGATCCAAGAAAGGAGAGGATGACTGCTAAAACAAGGTAAGGGAATGAAAACACCACTATTCAACTCTCTTTTGCTTGTTTTCTCTGCCAAGGGACAACGATCTTTGGACTGGAAAAGATTAAAGAAAAAAAAGGCTAACAGGAAACTGAGATCCAGGAAAAATAAGGAAGAACAATTAGTTGCACTTAATGAGGTCAAGGCCCATACCAAACTTAACCCTTGTGTATTGAAAGAACTGGTGGGTGAGATGGCCAAACCACCATCTCTTCTCTTTGAACAATCTTGTAGAATAAGAGTGGTAACACAGGTCGAGAGAAGGGCAAGGATTGTCCAGTTGAGTTTGTTTGGGTTTGGTTTTTGTTTGTTTGTTTGACCTTGACGTTTCTATATTTGTCAGAACATTTTCTTTTAACATTACTATCTTTGCCAAAGTATAGTGAAAATCCAGTATAATGTGATTTATTTGTACTATAAGGAGGATAGCTGTTTAGCAGATCCATTCACATCTACTGATTTACCACCCAGCACATTGCAACTAACCCACAAAGTACAATTATCCCTTCCACATCACGGGGGTTAGGTGCATGGCACCCCTTCAATCTGGAAAATCTGTATAAAATTTTTTGGTGGTATCTGAACTGTCTTGAAAGAAGAGGTGAAGGGGCAGCTAGGTGGCACAGTGGATAGAGCACCGGCCCTGGAGTCAGGAGGACCTGAGTTCAAATCCGGCCTCAGTCACTTGACACTTACTCTGTGTGACCCTGGGCAAGTCACTTAACCCCATTGTCTAGTGGAGGGGAGAAGAGGTGGAGGTGAGGAGGAAGCTCAGGCCAGGCGTGAAAGATACCCAGTGCACAAGCACAGAGATGGCAGATAGAGTGTTAGATATGCAGAGCATATCGAACTAGAAGGAAGCCAGGACATAAAGAAATTAAAATGTTAAACAGAAGGAGTCAATATTTGAGCCCAAGCCATTAGAATTTGTTGAGCAGGCACGTGGGCTGTGATCAGATTCGTGCTTTAGGAAAATTGCTTTGGCAGCTGTGAGATCAGGATGGCAGCTTGTGAGTGGAGACCAATGAGATGTTACTGTCTTGTGAGAGGTGATGTGGATCTAGAAATTATAAGACTTGTCAACTAATTAGTTATGTGGAGCAGTGAGAGTTGAGATGACACGAAAGTTGTGAACCTGGATGATTTAGAAGAGAGTGGTACCAGATCTGAAAAGGGGTGGAGGTGGGAAGATGATGAGTTCAGTTTGGGACCTGTTGCATTTGAATTTGAATTGCCTGCAGGATGTCCAGTCGGAAAGGTCTGTAATCTAGCTTATGATACATTGTTACTACGAACAGATAAAAATCATGCCCTCTGTTTCAGATTTCCAGTTTTTTGAAAAGCCAAGAGAGTGGAGTCTCAATTTCTGGCAAAATTCCAGAACATAACATTAATGCTAGATGGCTAGGGAAGCACAGAGAATGCCAGAGTCGCCTTCTTTTCTTTTTTGACGGGGCAGACCAGTAAGTAAATCAGTGGAGTGCTATAGATTGGTTTCTCTAGGTTTCAGCAAAGCATTTGCCAGTGTCCTTGTTTTTTCTTGTGGACCTGGTAGGGGAATAAGAGAAGGGAACAAGCCCCCTTTGCACCAGCGCTGTGCTAAACACTTTATAGATATGGTCTCATTTGATAGAGCAACGCCGGGTACAAGGCAGTGCAGTGAGCTGCATTCTGAATTTCTGGAATGACTGGAGGCAAAGGACAGTCATGGCTGGATTGGCTTCAGTTTAGAAAGTGGTCTCTACACACTGTGTGCCAAGTACCCGAAGAACCCATCCATCTTTCATCCATCCTCCCTACCCCTCCTAGATAACTACTCAGCAAAACTAACCAACCCATAGCAAAAATCAGATGTCATGTGCAGTGTTCCATGCCTAAAGCCCCCCCACCTCTGCAAAGAAGGTGGAGGAGAGACAGGCAGTGCATTCTCATATTTCCTCTTTGGAGACAGGCTTGGTCATTACAATTTCACAGCATTCAGTTTCAATTGATTTTTTTATTGTCCTTCTTTCCCTTAGTATTGTTGTAGTGTCTGTGCATATTGTTCTGCTGGTCCTGCTTACTTTATTTGGCACTATATCTTTATCCACAACTTAGATGAAGGCACAGATGGTGTGCTTATCAGATTTTCAGCTAAGATGTTGGATGACAGAATCAGAATCCAGCAAAATTGTCCAGGCTGAGACGTTGAACTGAAATCTAATAAGATGAAAAATTATTTAAATTATTTGAAAGTTAAGTATTAATGATTAACTTTTAACTAACTATTAGCTAATTATTATAGTTATTCCACCTGTCACTACTGCCCAACTTCTCCCCACCTAGACCAGTACCCACCTCACTGGAACTGGACCCCCAGAACCTATGCCTCCAGTCCCTGGGGAGATTAATTTACCCATCTTTGGAACTCCCACCCTAGGGCTCAGCCGTTTTGATCGGTGCCTGAGTGAGAACAAACTAATACACTTAGCCTTCTTTATCTATTCATTGGTCCTAGACCCTGTTGGACTTTCATATCTCATACAGCCATCTTCCAAGCTTGCCTGGCACCCTATGTTCTGGATACAAGAATCAAATCAATACTACCATTGCTACAGGAAAGGGCATGCCAATCAACTGCCCATTGGTTCCAGTCACTATTCCTATAACCTTCTAAACCCAAATCCTCTCTAGCCATCACTCCTCTAAAGGAGTTGTCTCTCCCAATTAGAATATAAGCTCCTTGAGGGCAGAGGTTATTTTTTTCTCTCTTGTACTTTTATGCCTGGTCCTTTAAAGAAAAATCCACTTCACCAATGCAAGATAGGGAAAATGTGGTTAGAAGTTTATCGAAAAAAAGATCTGGGGTTTAGTGGAGTCTGTATGACGGAGACAAGAGTGTGACATAGCCATCTAAAAAGCTCACATAATCTTAGCCTTTATTAAGAAAGGCACAGTGTCCAGAACAAAGTCATTAAGTAAGGAAATCAGGAAAGAACAGCTCATTGCCCTTCATAAATTCAAGTCCCACTGTCCTCGCCTCAGGTCAGATCACATCTAGAAGTTTGGGTACCAGAGTTTAGAAAGGATATTGATGAACTGGACAACAACCAGGTTAACAGAAGGCCTTGATATCATAACCATATATGGATTGCTTAAAGGAATTTAAGATGTTTATCCTGGAAAAAGAGAAGACTTAGTGGGGAAAACGATAATTCTTTTCAAGTATTTAAAAGACTGCCATATTGAAGAAGTCTTGGGTTTATCCTATTTAGTTCCAGAAAGCAGTACTAGAAGTGCTGCCTAGAAGTCTCAGAGGCAGATTTCCTCCCTGTGGAAGGAAAAACTTCCTAAGAATTGAAGCTGGCCAAAATTGGAATGGGCTTTGTGAGGAGGGAGCGGGCTCACCCTCATTTGAGGTCTTCAGACAAAGGCTGGATAATCACTTTTTGAGGATGGTGTGGACTGCGTTCTTGGTCAGGCGTGGGTTGGACCAGATGGCCAGCCTCTGAGGTGCCTTCCGATGTCTGGGATTCTGAGTGTCTGCGATCCTTCCAAAATCACTGACAGTGGCCCATTTCCTGGAGCTTCACAGCTTCTGAGTCACACACTGAATGATCTATACTTGACAAGATTGATTTTCTTCAAGCAAAAGCAATCAAAGTTAAGGGAAAACTAAAACAAACTTTAGTCTACCTCTTTTTCTCCCAACATGACATTTTCCTCTAGTACTTGATCCAAAAATCTTCCCACAAGTTTCCACTGGTCTTCCCCCCACCAAAATGAATTATTTAATGTGAAATCTTACATTATCAGTTTATTACAGTACTAAGGAAATCTCATCAGGAAGTGACTACACAGAAAATGTAATTGATCATTTTCATTTATTTATTTATTTATTTATTTATTTATTTATTTATTTTGGGGTGATTGAAGTGGCTACAGAATTAGCTATCTGAGAAGTCTGCAAGCAAGCAGTATTAAGTACGGGAAATGGGGACTTATAAAATCTTTATATTTTCCTGGGGCCTTAGAATACATTTGAGGATGATTAGTGTCAGCTCCAGAATCTTAAAGTTTTTATCATGTCTTACCTTTTTTTTTATGATTGCTGCATTTGCAATTTTTGAAATGTTCTATTCAGTTTTTCTTTTAAAATGTGTTTTCTTTTCAACAGTGCCCTTAAAGATAGCCGTTTCCCCCCAATGACAAGGGAGGAGCTGCCCCGGCTAACCTGCTCAGTGTCTCTGCTCACTAACTTTGAAGATGTCTGTGATTATTTGGACTGGGAGGTAAGATTGTGAAAATCACTTAGAGAAAATTAGAGATGAATTTGCATTACACATAGATCACCATGACTATAAAATTCTCTGGCAGCTTTTTTTTTTTTTTGGTAGTAATGGAATTGAATATAAGATGTATAATTAAAACCCAGGGATATTCCAAAAACCCAATTTGTTTGAACTTTATCCCCAATTAGAACTTCTTACCAGAACTTTTCTGGAGGTTTCTTTCTCTTTTTTCCCTTCTCGGACAGTTTGTAGTTGCCTGGGAGTGATGATGTGGTCAAAAGGTGGACTCGAGAAGAAGGAGAGCTAGAAGGATAATCTGTCGGGCAGGTAGTTTAGCCCCTGGGGAATGGAGTGATGGCTGAATAGAACAAGTCTGTCTCTCATTCTTGACTATGTTAATTTATATAATGTGTACAGCTAGCAAGTAAGTCTGTGGTTAGAGCTGTATTTTTTTTTTCCTTCTCTTTCTTGGTGGATTGTGGGCTTATGTAGCCACTGTGATTTGCAGTGGTGCTCGGGTGGGTGGTATGGCACAGAGGGGGGAGTGTACTTCTAAGCCGTCTTATTCCATTGTTTGGGCAGTGACCATGTCTTAAGATTTCAGTAGTTCTCTTGAAAAAAAGTAGTAAGAGTAGGTCTCTCTTATGGAGACCACTGACTGTCGGAGCCTTGTGGGCAGAGCGCTGCCTTGGCAGCGGATTGGCCTGGGCTTTTATTTTGGCTCAGCCACTGATTGGCTTGGGCAGTTCACTCTGCTGTACTTCAGGTTTTTTCCACATACAGAAAAAGGCATTTATAAAGTTCCTAGTCTTGATTTGAAAGTGTCTGTGATAAAAAATTGTTAGGCCCGAGTAATTTTGGAACCTTCTAACATTCCATAATTTTGGGATCTGCCAGGAAAGAGTACAAATAACATCTTTTTTCTTTGTGAAAAGACAACCTAGACAGTGTAGGATGAAATACAGCCTTCTGGCTTTGTGGGCTTTTAGGAGGGGAGAGTATTAGCAGAGCAACTTCTGGAGATTTTTCATAAGGGAAAACAAAATCAAATAGTTAGACTATACCATAAATGTTTCCTAAGATGCTTCTTGAAATGAGGTGGGATGAGGAAGGAGGCCATCCCAGTAATTGTATTTTGAGTGGCTCCAAATCTCCTACCAAGCAGCAGTAGCGACTAGCTCGGCGCCTTGGAGTGGTCTTTCTCCAGTTCTGGAGCCAAGCCCCCTGAGTCACAGTTCACTTTCCTGGGTGGAAGGGAGTGACCCAGGGCTGGTGGACATCACTAAGAACAAACAGTTCCCCTTTCCTCACTTGTCACTGAGCTTGAACTGCAGTTGTGGCCAGACTGGGGAGGAAAAGGGGATAGTGGTACCTGGGGCAAAGGGATATTGGTAAGCCCAAAGCATACCTATCACCCTCTTTAATCCATCTCCCAGCCTGTCTGAAAGGGAAATTACCCTTTTGGCTGTTGAGTTTTTATATATTTGGGGCTAGTCTTATGCTTGGTGGTAGAAAGAGCCTCCAGAGGTGGGGGCTCACCAAATGTTTGATAGTCATGAAGGGGCTCTCTGTGCCTCATCAATCAGCATCTTGCCTTTAGCTCTACTACCCTGTGGCATTGGGCCCCTTAGGTTGTTATGGTTGTGCATTATGGGAATTTTGAATCTTTTTCAAGATTTATATTGAATCAGGAGCAGCTAGGTGGTGCAATGAATAGAGCGTCAGGCTTGGAGTCAGGAAGACCCTAGTTTAAATACATCTTAAGACACTTAGTAGCTGTGTGACCCTGAGCAAGTCACTTCACTTCTGTTTGCCTCAGTTTCCTCAACTCTAAAATGGGGATAATAACACCTACCTCCCAGGGTTGTTGTAAGGATCAAATGCTATAATTTAAAGTGTTTAGTGCAGTGCCTGGCACAGAGCAAGTGCTATATAAATGTTATTAATATTATTTTGGAGCCTGTATTGATATCCCTCCTATGATCCTTACCCACTTGTGCAAAAGCATGCTATATTTTAAGGAATTTAATCCAAACACTTTTTTTTAAAGTCTGCACCTTTTATTTATTTGTTTGTTTGTTTGTTTATTTATTTTATTTGTGGCTAGGCAATACGGTTAAGTGACTTGCCCAGGGTCACACAGCTAGTAAGTGTCAAGTGTCTGAGGCCAGATTTCAACTCAGGTCTTCCTGACTCCAAGGCCAGAGCTCTATCCACTGTGCCACCTAGCTGCCCCTATTTAAACACTTTGAATTGAATTGAATGGAGATTTAGAATGGCTGTGGTGGGGGAAAATATCCTTCCTTTCCACCAAGCTTAATGTCAAAAGCATATCATGTGAGATGGTTGTTACCAAGAGTAATTGTGCCAATCCCATTAGTTAAGTAATAGAACTTCGGGGTCTTAAACTGAGGATGAACAAATGCAGTGGCTGAAAGTGAACTGTGTTTGGGGCACATGGAAACAAGCACTTGCCTTGGAAATGGCAGACAAAAGTGTTCATCCCTCCCTCTTCTGTGAGCGAGGTTGGTGAACTTCCAGTTAGCTCAAATAAGTGCCATGGCTTTGATACTAGTTAAATAGCCAGCCCCAAGGCAGCTCCAGGAATGATCTGGTGTCAGCTTAGGAGGTCCTTAGTGAGGGCCCTCAGTGACCTGTGTAAAGGTATAGACGGCAGGGGACACAAAGTGTACAGAGATCCTGAAAGCCTCAAACACAAGTACAGGCTGGAGGAGAGGCCTGGTCAGACAGCAGCTAATCTGAAAAAGCTATGGGGGTCTTAGTGGCCTGCAAGCTCAGTCAGAGTCAGTAGTATGAGTTGGCAGCCAAGAAAGAGAATGAACACCCAGGGATTGGTCAAAGCTTAGCAAAGCTTAACATAGCCAAGGCCCATATTAGCTGCTTAATAAATGCTTGTTGACCTGACAAAGAAATTAGGGTTGTTTAGTCTGGAGAAGAGAGGATTTGGGGGTCATAAAAAGTATCATCTGGCCAAGGGGTTAGACTTGTTCTCTTTGGCCCCAGAAACAGAACTAGGAGCCATGGAGAAGTCACAGTTGCAGAAAGGCAAATGTAGATTTGATGCCAGGCCTAGCTTCCTAATGTGGAGGAGAGCTACCCCCAAAGGCAATGAGCAGTCAGTGGCAGGGGGTAGTGCAGAGGTGGAACTACCACTGGGTATATGTTTTTTTTTGTTTTTTTGTTTTTGTTTTTGTTTTTTTTGGAGGAGACATTGGAGTTAAGTGACTTACCCAGGGTCATACAACTAGTAAATGTCTGAGGCCAGGTTTGAATTCAGGTTTTCCTGATGTCAGGGCCTGTGATCTATCCACTGCGCCACCTAGTTGAGATTTCTTCTTCCAATATGTGTCTAGTAACGGGTTGGCCCTTTTGCAATATGCATAAAGTAGTCTATAACCATAAAGTGCTACGTCCACATAAGCTCTTACTGTTATAAAGCATCATGAGGAGAGGGCTAACCTTGGAGTCAAGTCCTGCCTGTGACACATACCAGCTTGTTCCCAGGTCTAGTCACTTACCCTCTCCACATCCCAGGTGTCTGACTAAGACAGAGCAGATGCAGATCTGCATTGATAGAGGGAGTTTCCTTACAGAGAGTCCCCTATCTACACCAGTGAAATCCCGGGTCCAGTAAACAGTGAAATATAGAATTTTAGTGAGAAGCAGTTGTATGGCATACCAGACAGAACCAGCTTTGGCATTATTGAGTGTGAATCCTGGTTAATTCTGACCCAACCTCAGTGCCCTCAAGTAACTTTCCCTGTGAGACTTTAGTAACGGATGAGTTGCCTGTGTATGTATGTATGTAGAAAGTTCTTATACCCATCCTGACAAAAGTAAAAGACAGGAGACAAGATGAGAAAGTGGGAAAAAGTTAGTGGCATCTAACCTGACTCTTCTAGTGAATAGAGACTTTGGGTCATAAAACCTGAAGGATTTTTTCAACTGCAGTATATTATGACACCAGTAGGTGACACCTACTGGTGATGTATGTTATTGTAACCTTATAGAATGAGATTTTGTGAATTCCTAGGTCAGAGGACCAAGAGAGTCAAGTTCTGGCAGCTTTGCACATGGAATCAGTCAGTCCCAAGAGAAATTGCTAGGATGTGGGGAGAGGTAGGGATGATCCTAGAGTCAGAAATCTCCTGCCAGATTGGCCCACGCACTTTTGCACAGTGGGGCCAGGCCCTCCTGGAAGGCCTTCATGCAGGTGCTGGGCTGGGATGCACAGTATCCCACACAGTGGGCTTCCGACATAGCAATTTCTTTTCCAAATTTTTTGATTTAGTCTATGTTGGAACCTTTTCCATGGGAACAAATCTCTATAATGGAAGTCTATCGAGAGAATAGGATTAATTTCCAGGCTTTGCTGGAATACATTCTGTAAAGTAAGCAGTTTTGTTTTTGGTCTGGACCTGTGATTTCATCTATGTAGGGAGCTCCTGTTTAAAAAAACAAAAAAAAACAACAACAAAAAAAAAACCAACCCTCCCTCTATAAATGTTGATGAGTATCTAAGTGAGTGCCCAAGGTCACACAGCCCATCTTTCAGACTGCCTCTTTATCTGCTATTGAGGTTCTGGTAATATTTGGGAAACTGTTTCATTCAATGGGCTGATTTACTTGGTGTTAAAAAAAAATTCTAAAAGTATACCCTCAGTAGTTCCCATATGAAGGATTTTAAAAATTATTTAAAACACTTGTGTATACAATTGTCTCCTATAGAAATTGGACCAAGAATGTTTAAAAAAAAAAAGGGAAAAAATATTTTGTGCAAGAGTTTTAAATACATCTTGGAACTATATACTTCCAATAATTGATTGTCAGTACATTCTTATATTAACATACTGATGCTGATTGTAAGAACTAATAAAATATTTTCTTGCAACAAATTTTGATGCACTAATAAACCTATGTATGACGTTATTTGGAAGCTACACACAGTGATGGGAAGAAGTCTGGCACTAGAGTCAGAGGACATGGATTCAAATTCTATTCCTGCCACTAGTCATCTCACCTCCCTTGGGCCTTACCTCACACATTAGGAATGGAGGTTCTGTGAGAAAATTGATACCATTGATCATATGCTTATGCTCATAATGAGAAATAATGTATTATCAAACTATGTATGTATCAAAACTATAAATGAACAAATGAATGAGCCCTTATTAAGCACTTACTAAGTGTTAAATGCTGTACTAAAGGCTGGAGATACAAATCCAAATGGGAAAATAGTCACTGACCCTAAGGATCTTACATTCTTAGAGGGAAAGGCAACATTATAGGGGAATTGTGGCTAGGGAGGGGTATTTTGGTTTGGAAAGTTACAGGGCTGGTTAGTGGAGCCAGTAGGGAGTAGATTAATAGCGGTAGAAATTGACATGTGGAATACATGTTGAATTTTTAAATGTGAAACTGCACTTAATTTCCTCTACTTAGCTCCAAATTTTCCTCAAACACCCACCCTCTCTTTTAATCCCAGGAATATTCTATACTCTCCTCCCAGATTCATGTGTATTGGTTCCACTCAAACCCAAGAGTGTTCTCTGGCCAAATACATTTGGGAAATGCTAAACTAGATGATATTGAAGGTCTCTTCCAGATGCAAAAGACTGGGGTTTAATCATTTTCTTTGTGGTTGAACCACAGCTCCACATTTTTCAGTTGGCAGCATTGTTGTAGTTATAGATGGCTAGCAGACAGACAAACACATCAGAAGACTAATGGCGAAGTATGTCTCCCACCTCTTGGCAAGAAGTGGTAGGCAAGGTGCAGAATGAGGCATTTGCTTGCAAATATGGCTGATGGGGAGATTTGTTTAACTTTACTTATTTGTTACAAAGGAGAGCTGGTGGAATGTCAGTGGTACATGACAGTGATGTAAAGAAGAAGAACATCTGGAAAATATTTACTTTTCTTTCTTTTTTTTTTTTTTAAACAAAGACCGACCAAACTTGCTGTTTTGGAAAAGAAGTACATTGGAACCCTAGAAAATAATGCCTTGACCGTAACCTTGACCATGAAAATTGTTGGCATCCATTTTTCCTTTGAAGAACCTGAAATTATGCAAGACTGAAAAGAAGATGGGTGGGATGTGACTTGATGGGCCATTCTAAGGCGCTCGTCTTCGGTGGGATAGGAATAAACAGTTGTCCCCTTTGTAAGTGAATTTATGTAATCAGTGTGGCACCAAATACAGAAATGTACTGACAGAAGTATTGGAGATACAGAAAGCTTTTATTTCTGTAATTTAGGGACAAGGTCATTTAAAGATACAACTGCAAGAATGATGGATCCATAGTTCCATTTGTGAATGATATCTGGCTGAACCAAAGGTTTGGGGTGTGTCTCCCCCAATGTGATACTGGCATCTAACCCCTGCGGTATGCTCTGCAGCCCCCAAGACAGTGGTGCTCTTTGCCAGGAGGTATCTGAATGAAATCAGCTCTGGGCCCATCTGTTAACCTCATGGTTAACATGACAGATATGGGCTACTAACAGACCCATCCTTGGGTTCAAAGTCCTGAGTCCCAGGCCTGGTATTAACTAAGATGCACCTCGAAGCATCCAAATGCCAGAACTTGCAGCCTCCAGGATCCTGTTGGGTGTCAAAGGAATACATTGCCCTGGAAAACAGCTCCCAGTAGGTCCCTTCCTGTCTCAGTGAGTTGTACTTCTTTATAGCAACATTCACAAAAATAAACATATGAGGTGAATAATTTGGCTGCCATTATCTCCCATATTTCCATACTCCCTTTGAAGTTCAAAAATTGAGCTTTTTTCTGGCTCTTAAGTGAACACTGAAAAAGTTCCCTTTGATATACACATGGTCGCCTTGGCTCTATAGGATGGTTCAGGGTCTCCCCCCACCTTTTCCCCCCAATTGTAATGCAGACCCAAATTTTCTCTGTCTTCTAAATGCAGATTCCTTTTGTTTTGTGTTGCCAGTACAGAGTCCAGGAGCTTTCCTGGAGAAGCCTAGCACAGAGTTTTTTCATGGCATTTTCTGTGGAGCTGGAGATTTTTAGCAAAGGCTTTGCTCTTGACTCCAGAATTCAATATTTGTCATAACCCTCTACTTAAAATACTTGAGTGTGAGCATTTTCCCCAAGCACTCTGGCATTTGGGGAAAGAAAGGTATCATGCTTTCCAGGTGGCCTGGAAAGAATAGATGTGGAGTGAACTGGTTAGTGTAAGAGAAGCCTTGGGAAACAGTCAAGTCATAGTAAGCAAGTAACCTTTGAAAAGCTAATAAAAAGAATCTAGAAAATTAATGCAGTTTTTGATTTCACATGTATAATTGCTATCATATTGTTTCACCTTCTTAATGAGTGGGGGAGGAGGGAATTTAGAACTCAACATTTTTTTAAAATAGGTAAATAATATATATATATATATATATTTTTTTTTAAAGAAAATGAATGCAGTTTAACTTTAACCACAAATACCCTTGACTATTTCCAGTCTGTTTTCTTGTTCTTTCCATTAGGTTTCCTTCCCATTGTGTTGCTTCTCTTCCAGGTCATTCTCTTTCCTTTCTAGTTCAAACCAAGAAGTATTTATTAAGTCTTACTATGTGTATGGGGCAGTTAGGTGGTGCAGTGGATAGAGCACCAGACCTGGAGTCAGGAAGACTCTTCTTCTTGAGTTCATATCTGGCCTCAGACACTTCCTAGCTGTGTGACCCTGGGCAAGTCACTTTGCCCTGTTTGCCTCAGTTTTCTCATCTGTAAAATGATCTGAAGAAGGAAATGGCAAACCACTCCAGTATCTTTGTCAAGAAAACCCCAAATGAGGTCATGAAGAGTCAGACATGACTGGAAAATGACTGAAGAACCACACTATATGTAAGGCTGTGTAGTCAGCACAGATTATGAAGGACAAGCCAAGAAGCTGCTGGAATTAATGGAAAACTCTGAGGATACCAAAAGAAAAAGTCCTGGGAATACAAAGACAAAAAGGAAAAAAAACGTCTCTGGCCTGATTCATAGATTCATAGTCGTCCTCTCTACCTCTGGATATATAGTGATATCATAGTGCTGCATAGCTATCAACTCTAGGGCTTCTCAAGTGCTCTCTCTCCTTAGTTCCCATAGCTTCTACCTTCCCCCTCCCACCATCATTGTTACCCATAACTCTACCACCTCCATGATCTCCAAACCCCGAATTAGCCTCTCTGACTCAATCCTCAGCCCTCGTTTCACATTCTTCTCCAGTAGTCTTGACCCTGTACTCAGGTGAATCCTATACTTCTTTGTCCTGCACCCTAGAAATCGTCAACCTTGAGATAACCCTGCTGTCCTTCTCCATTCCTATTCCTGTGCTCCTAACACAGCTGACAACGTTATGTTATTCCCACTTTGTATCTCAAGGCTGAAGACTACTTCTGTCCTAGTAAAAGACCTCACCTTCTCTTTTACTGAGACTGTCAAGGTCATCCATCTGGAGCCCCTCCAGCTCTCTGTCCATATCTCAAAGCACCTCTATATCTCCTTTACTGAGTCTCTGAGGAAGGATTAATTTCAGTTCAACAATCAAGAACCTGTTGTTATGCCTGGCACCAAAGTGAAAACAGGCCCTACCCTCAAGGAGCTTACCTTTAACGGGGGGAAAACACATGCATGCAAATAAATATAAAATATTTGCAGAGTAAGTACAATGTTAATTTCCAGGAAGAGGGAAAACTGACCTGGCGGGAAAGGGCGGTGAAGAAGGGCCTCAAGCATGAAGTGTATTTGGATTGAATTTTGTTTGAATGGAGCCAAGGATTCCAAGAAATATATGTGAGGCAAGGGACAACATTCCAGGCACAGAGAAAGCCTGTGCAGAGGCACAGAGATTGGAGAGTGAGAAATAAGAAATGACACTAAAAAGATAGGTTGGCACCAGTTGATAAAGTGCTTTAAGGGCCAAGCAGAGGAGGAACAGTAGGGAGCCAATGAAGCTTCTTCAGCAAGAGAGTAACACAAACAGACTTACGTACTTTGGCAGCTCTGCAGAGGTGGGTTTGGAGCCAAGGAAACTCTTTAGAAAGCTGTAACAGACTCTTCTTGCTAAAGAGAGTCTGCCTTCTTGTGCCTTTGGTCCTAGGAAGCTGTATCCCCTGAAAGCTTTTACCTTCAATTATGCATCCATATTCTTTCTCTCATCTCTAATCTCTCTCCCTCTTCACCCTCAATCAATTTCTCTTTCTCTCTCACCTTTAATATCTCTTTCCTTTCTTTCCCTTTTCCCTTATTCTTCTCTCTCCCTCCTGCCAAACATCTTCTTCACTTGACCCTGCCATCCCCTCAAGCTTTCATTCTCTGTGCCTCCTGACTTTCATTACCATGTACCTAGAGTTATCTACACTTTCTGTGTCTACCTCCCTACCATCACCCATTTTTCCCCTACTCTGCCCAAGGTGCTTTTCTAGGAAATGGTGACACAAAGAAAGAATTTAAGCTATACGAAGGGGATACTGTGTGTGTACACAGAATCACACAAAGGAATTTCAGTGTGGGAAGAGCACTGACATCACGGTCAGGGAATTTTCCTGTAGGAGATGACATCTGAGTTGTGCTTTGAAGGAAATGAGTTCACATGGCATTTGACAGAGGAGGAGATTGAGGCAAAAGAAAGGGACTTTTCAAAGGTCACACATCTACTAAGTAAACATCAGAGGTAGGATAGGAACCCAGCTCCTTTGACTCAAGAGTCAGGACTACTTCCCTGATGGGTCTGAATTGGAATGAATGCTGAGAAATGGGCATTAGAGATGGCAGGTGAGGCCATGCTGCTAACATGAGGAAAGAGCAGCTTTAGTAGTGTGGTGGCAATAATGCAAGGGGCTGGGAAGGCACCAAATCTAGATGGTCCTTCCTAGCTGCAGCAGGAGGGGGTGGCCTAGACATGTTTCAAGTCAGTGCAGAAAGGGAGATTAAGGGTGAGGGAAAGAAGGTGATCTGGGGAAAATGAGAGGAAGAGAAGAATGAACAGAAGTGAAGAGGTTGACCTTGGCAAGGAGAAGGACCACCTTTTCCTCAGAGACAGGAACAGAAAAGGAGAGAATATATGTGTGGGGGGGAGGGGGGTTTGGAGATGTGGACCAGTGGAGAAGAGACAGCGTTTTATGAATGGCTTCTGTTTGCTTAGTGAAGAAGGAAGCTCAGTCTTCTGCTGGTGGGGCGGTAGGAGGGGAAGGGGTGGAATTAAGGTCTGAAATAGTTACTGTGGAGAGTGAGGTCAAGAGAGTCAGTTAGAAAAGAATAAAAGGGCCACTGTGCAGCAATGAGGGCCCAGTTGAGATCGGGCAACATACCTTTGTGGTGAACCCAGTTGACACAGTTGCACAACTTTCTCCAGATGTGTTCAGCTTATGAATTGGAGCAAAAATGTCTCAAGGGGCAGGGAAGGGACAGGAGACCTAGTATTGTGTTTTATCAAAGTGTGACTGGCAATAGGACGAGGGTTAGGGTTATGCAAGGGACTCCAGGATAAAGGGTAGTGCATGGTGGAGTTGGTCAACCAGAGGGTCAAGACTTACGGAAGTGAGGGCAGAGCAAGAATGATGGACTGGGAGGAACTGAGGGACCAAAGGACATGGTAAAGATCAGAACAGATTCAGGAAGAGTTCTGGATCATGGAGGTAGAATAATGATGGGTAATGGAAGGTATAATTGTCCGTATGTGTGCCTGAGCTGGAGTGATGATGGCAACCCTGGGAGTTTTAGAGGATGCTGAACTGGGAGGAAACATAGATGTGAGCAGAAAGTCCCAAATTTGAGCGAAGCAGGAAGACTTTGAGCCAGATCCTGAGCATCTTGAGAAAGGTGAGAAAATTACTGGTAGGCCAGTTGATTACTGACATAAGGATTATACCAAGTGACAAAGATAAATGGAGTGAACCTCCAAAGGAGGTATGGTTGTCAAGTGATGATGGCAATGGGACAATCCAGAGGTGAGGGTGAGGATCAAGGAGCAGGCTTACTCCTCTTTCTGGTCCAGCATTTCAGAGGGGCATGAGAACAGGCACAGTCCCTCCCATGCTGGAAAGGGTGGCCAGAGATGTAGTGCCTTCTGGAGAGAACCAGGTTTCCATTTGTATAAGAGGAAAAGAGCATAAAACAACATGATCCAGAATAAAGGTGGGGAGCAGAGTCTTAACAGTAAAGTGGAGGTTCCAGAGGGTGGGATGGAATGGAAGTAGTGGGCAGAGGAGAAGGGGCAGGGCTAAGGTGGGAGATAGGGATGATTATAAGGGGATAGAGTAGTGGGGTAGAGGGAGTCAACTTGGAGGGGGAGATCTCTAGTAGAGTACTCCAGGGTTCTATCCTTAATCCTGTATTGTTAACATTTTTTATCAGTGACCGAAATGGCTAGGTCAAATCTAATAAGATAAAATTTTATAAAGATAAATATAATTTCTGTATTTAGATTAAAAATCACTTTTACAAGTGTGGGGAAGCATGACTGTTTAGTAGTTTATGTGGAAAATGTCTTAATGGACTACAAGCTTAATATGAGTCACTAGCATGATATGACAGCCAAGAAAATAAATGTTCTCTTAGAGTGCATTGAGGGGAGAGAGTAGAGCAGATGAAAAGCATTTGGGACAGGAGAATTGATAAGACCTCAGCACTCTGCCCTAGGCAGACCACATGTGGGATATTGTGTTCAGCTTGGAGCTCAGCAGTTTGAAACGGACATCGATGAGTGTCCAGAGAGGAGTGGCCAGGATGAATTATGGCCCCAAGGTCAGGCCATAAGTATGATTAGTTAAAAAGAATTGTCTGTGTTTAGGTAACTGGAAAAGAGAAGATGTGAGGGAATCCTGAGAGTTGTGTTCAAACACTTGAGTGGCTGTCACATAGCAGAGGGATTAGACTTGTTCTGCTTGGGCCAAGGGTAGAACTCGAAATGGGAGTCCTGACTGCGGAGAGGCAAGTGTGGATAGGCCTGGGGAGAGGAAGAGGCTTCCTAACAACCAGAGTTAGGCCAAAGTGGAATCAGCTTCCTGGGGACGGCATGTATTCTCCTTCACCAGAAGACTTAAAGCAAAGGCTGGATAATTATTTGCTGAGGGGGCTATAGAAGGATTTCTCAGGAATTCAGAGAAGTGTGGGAAGACTTAGTGGAACAAATGCAGAGTGAAATAGGGTCCAAGACTTAGAGATCCAATGGGCCATAGAAGCCATCTTGTCCAACCTCTTCATTTTACAGAGAAGGAAAGTGAGGCTCGGGAAGGGAAAGGGACTTGTCCAAGGTCACACATGGGATCAGACCTAGAGCTGGAAGGGGCCTCAGAGAACACCAAGTTCAGCTTCCTCATTTTATACTTACAGAGCATATTTTAAATGCTTTACTTTGTACCAGGCATTCTGTTAAGCACTGGGGATACAAAGAAAGGAAAAAAAATTAGTTCTGGCCCTCAAGAAACTCACAGTCTAATGGGGAGACATTATTTAAATAGCTAGGTACGTACAAGGTATATACAATATAGGTAGAAGGTCATATCAGAAGGGAAAGCAATAGCAGTTGGGGAAGCTAGTTCCCCCAACTGCTATTGCTTTCCCCTCCTCATCTGTTAAATGGGTTGGAGAAAGGAATGACAAACCCCACCTACAGAAGGTGGGAGTTGAGCTGAGTCTTCAAGAAAACCAGGAAACCAAGAGGCAGAGGTGAGGGGGCAGAGCATCCTATGCATGAGGTACAGCCAGTGAAAAGACACAGAGACAGAAGGTGGGCATTTATGTTTGAGAAACTGCAGATAAGGCAAGTAACTGGATCAGAGTACTTGGAGGGGAGGAAGTTGGAAGAAGATGAGACAGGGAGGAAGCGGCCAAGTTATGAAGGTCTTTAAAAACCCAAAGAGAGGTTCCGAATTGATCCTGGAGTTGGTATTCAGGAGCCACTGGAGCTCCTTGAGCAGGAGGGTGACATGGTCACACCTGCACTCTAGGCAACTGAGTAGAGAATGGGTTGGAGTGGGGAAGACAGAGCCCTGAGGCATGAGAGCAAGCCAGATGTGAGGTTAAAGGGCATGAACTGAGATTGTGTTGTTGTGTAAGACATATGCTGGAGATGTTGTGAAAGGAGAAATGGAATGGATATGCTTGGGGAGTGAGAGTGAAGAGTTGAGGCTGCACGCCTGAGGAACTGTGACATTTGAAGGAGAGAACTCTTTTTATTGGAAAACAACTTTAATAACTATTCAGATAATTTAAACAGATTAAGAAGAGATTGAGGAAGCCCTTCTTGGTAGCTGCATACAAGAGAAATTGCCTTTTCAAAGTCACTGAAGAGCTATGATGCCAGAAGATATGCTTACCCCAGCTTTCTTGTCTGACCTGCTCCTGAAATTGTCATGTTATTCAGTTGTACAAAAATGAATTTTAATAGATGGACTCCCTTAAAACTTCAGGAGCAGCTAGGTGGCGCTGCAGTGGATAGAGTGCCGGGCCTGGAGTCAGGAAGACTCATCTTCCTGAGTTCCAGTCTGGCCTCAGACAATTACTAGCTGTGTGACTCTGGGCAAGTCACTTAACTGCTGTCTGCCTCAGTTTCCTCATCTGTTAAATGGACTGGAGAAGGGAATGGCAAACCACTCCAGTATCTTTGCCAAGAAAACTCCAAATAGGGCTACAGAGAATCAGACAGAACTGAAATGACTAAACAATAACAACATTAAAACTTCTGGCTCCGGGTCAGGGTGTTTCATGTGATATTCTAAGTTTGCAGGCTTGTTGAATAAATCAGGACAATATAGGTTTAAAAGTACTACATGTATGTTAAGAAGATGTATGAGGAAAGCCAGGAACTAGGGGTGGGTCAGAAAAGTGTCAGGTGGAGAGAATTTGGGTGAAGATCAGTGCAGGTGGAAATAGCAGTGTTGCTGTCATCAGAGTATGTATAACAGACTACCAGAACAGAAAGAGAAAACAGGTGAGGACTTTGGGAAGCAGATTACATGCACGTCAGAAAGACGTGATAGAACAGTGTTAGGAGACATCTAGGCATTTACTGGAGCAGTCCAATTATCTGGATATCTGCTGGCACAACTAAAGATTGTTTTGTTCTTCAAAAGGTGGAGGAATCAGGGGGAGGAACTGTTTTTTGGACTTCATTTTTGCCAACAAGGAGGTACTGATTGCTGGGGTAAAAATGATGAGAATCTTGTTGAGGGAAGAGGAGGTAACTACTGTATTTTAGGATTTGAGATCGAGAAGGTAAAGAAAGCCAGGTGCAGTACGCCTTTAATTTTAGGAGAGCAGATTTCAAAAGTTTCAGAGAAATAATTGGTAGGATCTCATGGTCTAAAATTCTTCAGGAGAAGTTATCTCAGAAGGCACTGGAAGTCCTCGAGAATTAACTTCTGAAGATGTGAAAAGAAATAATTCCACTAAGAAGGTAAAGGGAGAGGTGTCTAAAGAGACTGATGTGGACATACACAGAGTTCATCACAGGGTCTGAGATCTCGAGCTGGAAGGGACCTTAGAGGCCATCCAGTCCAACTCCCTCATTTTACAGGGGAGGAAACTAAGGCCTGGGCAGGAGGAGTGGCTTGCCCAGGGTCACACAGCTAGTAAGTGTCTGAGGCTGGCTTGGATTTCAAGTCATTCTAACTGCAGGCCTTAGGATTCTATCTACTCTGCCACCTTTTTTTGTTTGTGTAGTTGTTTTTCAGTTGTATCTGACTCTGTGACCCTATTTGGGATTTTCTGGGCAAAGATACTAGAGTGGTTTGCCATTTCTTCTCCAGCTCATTTTTACAAAGGAGGAAACTGAATCAAACTGGGTTAAGTGATTTGCCCAAGGCCACACAGCTAGTAAGTGTCTGAGGCCAGATTTGAATTCATGTAGATGAATCTTCCTGGCTCCAGGCTCAGTGCACTGTCCCTTGCAGCGCCACCTAGCTGCCCCCCTGCCACCTACTCAGCCAATTTAAATTTTAGGAAGTTTGTCTGCAATAAGGTAGATGTGAGGGCAGATAATAGAAGATGAATAAAAAAGCAGGACAATCCTGGAGGAATAGTGTCAGGAATGCTGAAGCTCAGAATGAGCAGAGTCTTAGAGTGAAAAAAAAATTAAATTAAAAAATGATAGATCTGTTAGGTCCAAATGGATAGAGATCATCTTATTGAATTATCCAGTTGGAAGGGACCATATCTAAAGGCCTGGGGAAAAGAAATGGGTTTTCTTAGGACTTCTTTGTTTTGCTTCTAAGAAATGGAATTTCTATGCAAAGTTTTTTTGGGGGGCAGCTAGGTGGCGCAGTGGAACGAGCACCGGCCCTGAAGTCAGGAGGACCTGAGTTCAAATCCGGCTTCAGACCAACCACTTGATACTTACTAGCTGTGTGACCCTGGGCAAGTCACTTAACCCCAATTGCCTAAAAAAAACAAAAAAAAGAAAGAAAGAAAAAAGAAAAAGGAAGTTTTTTTCATTTTCTCACCTCTGTCTCTATCTCCCCCCAGCCTTCAGGTCTTTATTGATGCAAAAAGTAAAGATCTGTGGAAATGTTAGCATATTTTTAAAAGAAGCCTAATTGTTACTGTTCATTCTGCTGCACCCCCATGTGGCCCTCTAGCCAACTGGAGAGCCCCGAGTTGGGTGGTAGGTGGGGGGAAACAGTTGGGTTTTTGGAGGAGGGCAGCTGTTGGTTGTTTATTTGTACTTTTACAGTACTTCAAAATATTTCTGTTAGTAGGTCTTCAGAAGTTCCTCATTGTTTATAAATATAAAATGTTCAGTAGCTTATGACATTATTAATGGCCTATGAAATTTCCTTTTTTTTTTTCTCATCACTGTCCACTGATACCTCATCTTGGTATAGAAATAACTCTGAGTTCTTGAAAGCTCTGTCAGCAGAAGGCAAGCTCTGATGGTTCCTACCAAGATGGGAAGGCTCTGAGTATAGATAGACCCAGTGACAGACTGCTTACGGGTTGGTCAAGTCTGGAGAGGCTCCTCCCCACCTTGGCTACAGGGCGACCATCCATATGAGAAAGTGAGAGCTGGCCTGGGAGTCAAGAACACCCGGGTTCAAGTCCAGCCAGGGATGCGTACTGGCCATGCCATCCTAGGCCAGGCACTCAGTCTCCTCAAATAATTAATCTAAAACTAGAGGGAGTTTTTTGTCCACATCTCAAGAAAGATTTTTAAATGACTGCTAAGTCATAAAAAGCATGTGATAGGTAGAATCAAAGAATATTGAAATATGGGTTTTCATTAAGGAATGTAGTATTTCATGTAAGATTTGAAACCTGGGGACAAAGCCACAAATTCATTTGCTTTACATATGGGTGACCAGAATTATTCATTTGCAATTTAATGAGGTTAGAAGATAAGCCCTCTGTTTGGGACTTTGATTTTATGTCTCCTCCATAGGACCAGGGCAATGGAGGTAGGGGTGATTTGTATATCTGAACTACACAGGCCTATTAAAGAGGATAGGTGAGGAAGCATATTTACATACACACACACACACACACACACACACACACACACACACACACTCTCTCTCTCTCTCTCTCTCTCTCTCTCTCTCTCTCTCTCTCTCTCCCCTCAACTCTGGAGATGGCAGTAGCTGGGATCAGTAATGTAATGTCAAGTTCCTTGGACCCAGTCATAGAGAGGCATTGGCAGAACCTGCTAGCCCTGGAGATGGCAGCCACAGAGAGAAGAATACGTGGAGGGAGAGAACTTGAGAGGTGGAAGCAGCCAGAGCAAAAGTGTAATGTCAAGATTTCCTGACCCCTAGCCTTCTGTGGAAATGTCAAGAGTTGGGGGGAGCCAGCCTCATTCCAGAGAGAAGAGGTACAATCATATGGAACCAGAGCCAAAGGGGACCAGTAAGGGACTGAGGCACAGTGTCAGTCAGATTGCAGATCCTCTGGGAAGGGCATTGTCTCACTGATAGCCCCAAATGTCAGATTCCTTTCAGGGGAGACCCTATGAGTGGAGCTATTAGATTGGAGTTCTGTCGAGCTCCCTAGGGGAGTTGGAAAATTTACTAAGAGGTGAGGGTTTGACTCTCCAGTAACCCCAAATCTGTTTCTTTTCAGGGGGATTGTGGTTCTGGAAGACTTCACTCTGGGAGGGAAGGAGGAAAGAACTGTTTTTGATTAATGGGCAATTGGGAGTCCTCTGAGTGGGTGAAATAATGTTGTCTGAAATATTGTTAGATGGGTCCTTCAAAGGAACTGAAGGATCCCCTTGACCAACATCTGTAGAGACCTAAGCACAGCTTATTATCTTATATTCTCAGGGTAATTTTTGCATAGGGTAAAACTGAGCCCAAAAGAGTAATATTTTGTGAGGCTTCCCTTTCCCTGATCAAATCTTGGCCATGTAAGCCCAGAGTTTGGGGTTCTGGGCCACAAGTTATATGTGTATAAGACAGTGCTTGGCACACAGTAGGCCCTTAATAATGCTTTCATGTTAATTGATTATTAGTGAGACATTATTCACATCAATGATAGTTGTTTATATCAACAAAAGTTTGCTTGTTTCCCTTTGTTGAGTTAAGAGGTTTATAGGATAGCTAGTTTTATACAGTCTGTGTTTATAGAAAGGTTCAGGGTAGATGCAGCTGAAAACAAGATACAGTGAGACACCACACGCTGGACCCTAGGTGAACGAAATTTTCAGTTTCCAAAACCATCATTCTGGCTCTCCCAGAAACAAATCCCAAGCTATGGAGAGGGGAAAAAAGGAAGACCGACTCCCGAAAGGAGGCAAGACTCTTGCTACTTAACTGTTCAACTTTGCTGTTTGTTTATTTGAAAAAGAATGTATTAATAAAACTGCCCGTTTCTTTCAGGTGGGTGTACATGGCATTAGGATAGAGTTCATCAATGAAAAAGGATCAAAACGCACGGCCACCTACCTACCAGAGGTCGCAAAGGAGCAAGGTCATTGTTGTACTTTATTTCATATGATCTAGTGAAGAATTTAAAGAAATACATAAATATAAAATGCAATATTTGACCTTCCACTGATGTCTGACGATGAGTCAATATGAAATTGTAAGGAATGGCTCTTATCTCTTAATGCCACTTCATTTTTTTATATCAAATAAGTGATTTGCACTATATGACACAAAAGTTGTATCAGTATACTAAGAAACCCTTAATGAAAAATGAAAAAAAAAGTTAATTTTGCATTATAAAGCCAACTGTTTTGGGGGTAGCAAGTTGCTGCTCATAGAAGTGCCATTTTCTTTTGGTTTTGGAGTGGTTTTTTTTTTTGATGTGCAAAAATTTTAGTGATTAAAAAAAGCTTTTGGGGCAGCTAGGTGGCGCAGTGGATCGAGCACCGGTGCTGGAGTCAGGAGGACCTGAGTTCAAATCCAATCTCAGACACATAACACTTACTAGCTGTGTGACCCTGGGCAAGTCACTTAACCCCATTGCCTAGCCAAAAAAAAAAAAAAGCTTTGGGTATATATTGTTGTGTCTATGTATGTGTGTGTGTGTGTGTGTGTGTGTATATAGACGTAAACATACACACACACACATATACTGTTCCACCAGATGGTTCCTGAAACATCCAAATTAATTTCCTTGGAGCAAACCATAATAGCAGAATAGTGCCTTTTTTATTCTAGCTCTATTAAGAATATTGACTTTCCATTATTTCAGTCCATTGAGAATATATGGATGGTTTGCATAGAAGCATGGAAGCAGGAGGACAAGGGTTTTATCCCTTGGTCAGTAATTCTTTATCAACAAAAAGTTTACGCAGGCCCTTGTGAAGAAGCATTGCACCATATAATTCTAGCTTCAGCAAAGCAGCTACCTGAGCTTGTTAGTTTGCTAATATTTTTCTTTCCCAAATGTAATTCCCAAATTCTGGTCCTATAATGGCCACATTTACTATGGCCTTTGGGGTTTAGCAAGAAACATTTGCCAAACATATTGAGGCTTTTTTCTGATCACCAAATAAATTGCTTTTCCCTTCTTTGTTTTGTAAAGGAAAAAATTGAGGTGAGAATTGCCAATTTGAGAGCATTAATCCAGAAAACCTTGAAGACTGCTAGCTGTTAAGAGGGGCTGTTCCAGGTGCTTCCCAGCATGCAGTTTCTGTTACTACAGAGCAATCCTCACTATGCACTGGAGGGTTTGTTAAGAGAGACAGCTCAAATGAGCCTCGGACTTTACAAGTCAGATATAAGAACTAGGAAAAAAGCCATGAAAAAACCCTTAGCAATTTGGTTTGAGTATAGGCTGTATTTTCCCTCATCTAGCTTGCACAAAGCCCAATTTAATCCTCACTGGTCCTCCCACAAGCACTAGCTGCAGCTTTGCCAGGGGCCCTCACAGATGGCTTGAAGGGCCCAGGGCTGAGCCAGATGCCCTGTGATTGTTGTCACAATGGCAGAGAGGCTGCTACTTTTGCTGGCCTGCTCCTCACCACACCCTGCCCCCTTGCTATGGCCTGTGGACATCCCTGTTCCAGAGTGCTTAGGGAAGTAGATCCCAGTACAAAGACCTGCAAGCCTTTCCATACCTCTGAGGCTAGAATAGCTGGGGACGGGGAAGAAGAGGAACTGTTCTGAGCTGTCATTGTTTGGGCTCTGTTTCCTCCTTGTAGACCGTAGATCTATTGCTGAGGTGAAACTGTGAGGGGCAGCTAGGTGACACAGTGGATAGAGCTCTGGACCTGAGGTCAGGAGGACCTAAGTTCAAATCCAGCCTCAGACATATAGCATTTACTAGCTGTGTGACCTTGGGCAAGTCACTTAACCCCAATTGCCTCACCAAAAACAGAAAAAAAATCCCCTTTGGGGAACTTCAGGGGTCCAGAGACCACTCTTTGGGGCAGCTAGGTGGCACAGTGGGTAGAGCACCAGCCCTGGCATCAGGAGATCCTGAGTTCAAATGCGGCCTCAGACACATAACATTCACTAGCTGTGTGACCTTGGGCAAGTCATTTAACCCCATTGCCTAGCCAAAAAAAAAAAAAAAAGAAATTGTGAAGTTCAGTGTCAGGAGTGGAGAAGTTAGGGGAGGACCGGCCCATCCCCTAGATTTTATGAGTGGTGGCTCAGCCTCATTCTTGATTGTGGAGCTGCTCAAGGAGCGAAGTACAATAAGTTAGGAATGGGGAGAATGAACAGCTGAAAAAGAATAAGCCACCTTTCCTAGTTGGGTCATCCTCCCATGCCAAAAGTCTGACTTCTTGTGTTTGTTTGCTGCTCTGAATCACCCTGTTTCCCTGGCTCGAGTCTCCTTAACTGGCCTTTGTGCCTTAGATTTGAGTATGGCGTGAACTTATGTAGTTTAGGAAAAGCACTGATTTTTCCCAAATTCAGTCAATTTTTAAATACGGTGTTCTTAGATCATTGTTTTTCAGTGTAAGAGAGAGAGAAAGTGCTATACATATGCTTTTTCCTTTCAAAGTGATCCTTTTCAGGATGCAGCCTATATTCAGACCAATATAGCACTCTTCAGGACCAAGAAAAATGCTCCCCACTTTTGCATAATCTGTGTTTGACCCTCCATGAGTCTAGATGTCGCTAAGTTAGTTAACTTTCCTGCATACAACATTCTCCCCTTCCCTACCCCATTTCTAAATGTGGAGGGAGGAGAGGAAAGCACTTTGAGTTTACCATAGATTCTTGTATACCTAGTTTCTGCCTTTTCACGCGAGACTGGCATCTCTCACGACAGCTGTGCTTGGTCTGTGACTAGGTAGAGATTAAGGAGTATGAGGGCACTCTTGTTTCTTCAGGATGACATCCCCTGTAGCCCTTGGGCATTTTTTAGGCATGAGGTGGTTGAAAGGAGTATTTGTCCATGTGTTTGATTCATTATCTGGTTCATTTTCAACAGGATGGGACCACATTCAGACCATAGATTCCTTACTGAGAAAAGGAGGCTACAAAGCTACAATTACAAGTGACTTCAGGAAAAGCATCAAACTGACCAGGTACCTGCCTAAGGACCATGAACTCTGTGGCTTGGGGCTTGAGATCCGAGGCTTGGCTGTTTTCATGCCTTAAGTGTTGCTACATGTTTTGTTCTTTATGCTCTCTGTTTTTCTTTCCCAGTGCAGAGTGGGAATGAGTTACAGGGTCATACTTGGGTAGGAGAGGGGCCAATACAAGGGACCATTAATTGATTAGAAGTCAAACCACTCAATTTTTTTCATATCTTTAGCTTTGAG
This sequence comes from Vombatus ursinus, assembly GCF_900497805.2. NCBI lineage: Eukaryota > Metazoa > Chordata > Mammalia > Diprotodontia > Vombatidae > Vombatus > Vombatus ursinus. The sequence continues at coordinate 2,334,584 of NW_020944455.1, forward strand.
TTACGATTTTGACTTTTGGATAGAAACTGACTTTTAGATTGAATTAGTGCAAACAGGACCCAACTCATTCTGACTTGGACCTACAGAACACCTGAATTTCACTCTGCCAGCCCACCAGACCCAGGAGACCCTGATCTTCTTACTTTTACTGCAGGGCAGAAGACAGAGTTGGGGAGGCCACAAAGCAGAAGGATTTGTAGAAGGCCACTCAGACAGAGGGAGGGCGATGATCTAGAGCATCTCAGGAATGGGAAGGGACTTAGGAAGAGTCAGGAAAGCAGCAGGAAGCCCTGATCTTTGAGGAGAGCTTACCAGCTCCTTGTACTCCCTGACTTTGAATTGTCGGTCAGGGCATGCAGGCCAGTAGGTTTTCATGAAACTGACACTTGTTAAGGAAAAAATTATATTTTTCCATTTGTTTTGTTTGATTTCTATTTTTTCTTCTCCCACCTTATCTCACTCAGGACTAGACACAATACATCTAGTATAAATAAATATATAATCTTGAAAATAAAACCCCTGCCCTCGAGGAGTTTATATTCTTTTTTACTGTAATTGAGTTCCCAGGAAGGCTATAGAGACACATTGTTCCCATAAGAAGTCTACAGCAGTCAAAAGAGAAGAACAGCTGTGAGTTCAGTTCAGTCACTTAATATGAGAGGGAGCACTGGTTGGAGCTTGTGTCTTCTCACTGTAAATGTAAAGATACAGTCAAGTTTTTTTAAGTTTCGTTTTTGAGTTCTGGGCAAATTCCTTCAAAGATCAGTTTGAACACCATTCAAAGCTATTCCTTTGAAGTTAGGTCAAATCCAGCTAAGGCTAGGAATTTTGAAGTAAGTTGTCCATTCTGGTCTGTGGATACAGTACAAATAAGAAAAAAATCTGAATCCAGAGTTCTAAATTCACAAAAACAAAATGTTGTTAGAAATAATCACTTTTAATATAAAATATTATAATTCTTAGAGTCAGGAAGACCCACTTCTGGAAAAGATAAATCATGTGATTATAAGAAAGTCGCTTCACCTCTCAATTGCCCCTAGGCAACTCAGTAGAAGATATGGAAGAAATGTCATTCTGCAGTAGTAGAGGGAAACTCCCTCTACTGTTATCTACGCCAAGAGTTCTCCATATAAACACCTACACTCTTGAGGGGGGAAAAAAGTAAAACATGAAAAAGTTTGGGAAGATAATTCACGGCGTCTTTTCCATCCCATTAGATTGTGAGCTCCTTGAGGGCAGGGTCTGTCTTTTGCTTCCTTTTTTATTCCCAGAGTTTAGCATAATGCCTGGCACATAGTAGGTGCTTAATAAATATTGATTGATTGATCTACCAATAAAAGACAATTTGGGGGAGTGGGATAGTAGAAAGAACACTAGATTGATAGGTAGTTTAGGTTCCTCTCAGTATGGACAAGCTGCATGACCTTCAGTAAGCAAGTCTCACCCTGTCTCTAGCCCACCATTTACCAATGTGTAAAATCAAGGCCAACTAAGCAGTCACGAATAGCCCTTCTGGCTCTGTGATTCTCGAGCTCTGTATCAGGTGCTTCTTTGGGTAAATCTTTTCCCTCTTCTTCCTTCTTCCAGGTACCGCAGTGAGAAGATGACCATGAGCTACTCGGAGTATGTTGCCCACCGTCAGCATCATCACTTCCAGAATGGCATTGGACACCCTCTGCCACCTTACAACCATTACTCCTGACACTGAGCCACATGACCAGTCCCTGGACCTCTCTGCAGACCTCTTTCCAGGAGACCCTCCCCCTTCTTGGTCTAGCTATCTCTATTACTGTACCATTTTATGATGATAGTTTCCGTTGCCATAGTGAGACTTCTCCTTAATTGGTTAAGCTCATTGTGGCAACGGGTGGGAAAAAATGCTTTTCTTAAGTTCATCCCATAATTATTTTTATTCTTTTAGGTCATGGACTTTTTTTTTGCAGCATATATAATCTTTTTTTCTTTTTCTATAATATTATATCAAATTTTACTTCATTATATCAAAGCTTGTTTTTGTTTTTTACTGTGGATGGAAGGAAGCATTTAAAGTTTTGTGATTCTTTTACATATGTATACACACATATACACATACATATTCATATATATGCATGCGTACATATATGTATATATGTATGTGTACATATATGTGTATATGTATGTGTACATATATATGTATATATGTATGTGTACATATATGTGTATATATGTATGTGTACATACATATGTATATGTGTATGTATATGTGTGTGTGTAAGTGTGTGTGTGTGTGTGTGTGTGTGTATATATATATATATATATACACACACACTTATAGTGGTTGAATTTGTTTGGCTAGGGAACAATGCATATCAGATTCAGGTATTTACAATTTACCCTGAATTCTGCCTTCAGGGTTGACTTTCTTATGAAGACTTAGTCTGTATAAGTCTTTCCCCCCCAGAGTGATATTTTTCATATAGTCAAAATGTATATGAATTTCAGAGAGCTAATCTCTAAAGCAGAGAAGTCCCCATTAAGGTTTGTCACAGAAATCGTTTATGCCTGTGTGCCAGTTATAAATAGGAAAAAATGTCCTAATTGTGTCACTGAGTCAATTAACAAACAGAAACATCATCTGTAAATAAGGAAAAAAAAAACTACCTTTCAAATATGTTACAGGAATCACTTTGAAGAGCATTGAATCTTAGGAAGAGAGCAGATGTAGATTTTTAGTGCCTTTGACTTGGGAAAGTGGAATCGTAGGGTGGGCAGAGTAGAAAAAGGCAATTTCGAGAAATCACTTGTAGCACTATATGGTTTCTCTAGATTAATCCATGTACTAGACAATTTCCTTACTTTTAGATTTTTTTAAACCTCGAGGTCCCTTTTGGTTGCTGTTGGTTTTGAAGCAAACAGCCAAAAAGCGACACTCTGCTGATGTCTTTTCACTTAAATGTGTTAGTTTCAGGTTGCATTAAATCATGATTGGGCAAAGCTGAGATAAATGGTCATGATTATCGAGTTAGTTATGCCATGGCTTCAGCTACTTGTGTCTGTTCCAGAGACAGTGCTGGAGTTTTAGAATTACTAGGAAATAGCTTGAATCACTTGCTGCACTACACACTCGCAAGAGAAACGTAATTACTGTGTTGATAAGATTTTAATTTTTAAAGCTGTAGTAACAGAAATGAGATTTAGTTAAGGCACGTGTAGAAGACCCCCAATTATTGGGGGGAGGCCAGTCTTCCCTTAAATGTACATAAAGAAAACCTCTTCATGCCTTTGGGAGGTAAGTACATTGCCAGGAAAGTGACAAACCCTAGAAAACAAAAGAATTTTCTTCATTTAGAATAAGTGGAGATGAATGTTTTTCAAGCAAGAAACCAATATGTAAATTATGAATATAGGTATAAAACAAAATATATATTCTAAAGAGATAAGAAATGAAATCAAATATCCAGTCCTTAAAAGCCATCCATTTGTTCTAAGCGGTGGCATCCTTCTAGCCCAGAATGGGAATTATGTCTCTATTTTCTAAGATAATTGGCTAAATTGTTGCTGCTCACCACTGTGGCCAAGCACCTCTGGGGGCTTTGGGGCTTGATGGTGGTCCTTAGAAGGTTATCAGTTTTCCTTCATCCACAGCATCCATTGTCTAGGTAGTAATTTCAGTTATGATGCCTTAATTCAGAAGCCAACTGGGGGCCGGAAAGGGCCTCTCAGTCGCCAAGTCTATATATTAAGCTTAGAGATTTGCCAGGCAAGCATTAGCTATTGGGTTTTAGCAGCAACTTTGGTAGTGTCGTCCTGTTTCTACTTGGAAGCATTTCAGAACAGCATCGCCTTTCAGTGGAAACTTTTTTTATGCCCTTATAGGGAAACTGAGCACAAGCTGAATGATGATGTCTGCTGCAAAAAAAAGACAAAAAAAAAGAAAAAGAAAAAAAAAAGACCAATATTGTTGTGAAACCCATGTTGTCCATCATCTCAATACAGCCTGCTCCTCCTTTTGGGATGAGCTTATTGTTAGAAGTTTTTTAAGAAAAGATCTATTCTATGTGTGTGTATTTAAGGTGCTAATCAACCTGGAACAGGTCACGTGACTGGTCATGCGGACTCTAAAATCATATCAGATTTTTTAAAATCCTTCATATATGCAGATGTTATACAGAATTTCTTACCAGTGTAATAATAATATACTGATGATGTAACCATCCTGCCGGCTTCAGAGGACGAGGTCAGCAATACTCCATGGCCTGGAGGAAAAGGATAGTTTCTCTCCTTTTAGATACAGTATAATGCACAATTAATTGTTGTCTCTTTGTAGCTTTTGGCTTCAAGACTGTAGCAGAAAGGTCATTATCCAGACTGTATGGTGTACTTTAACCAAATCAATGCTGGGCCCAGTTCACCTTTCCCGATATCTTCTGAACTTTGTCATTTGAATTAACTTGGGACACATAGAAATGTAGCATGTATTTTCAAACTCAGAGATTTTGATTCCCTGAGTTGTGTTGTAACCAGTGGTAGGTTTATTTGTTTGGAAACACAAACTTGTATTGCACTTGTGATCACCCAGACATGGGGTCATTTTAATTCTCTTTAAACAGCCCAGAAATAATACTTGAACTCCATTTAAGTAGCACAAAGTTTACACGGCCCCTTTTAAATGTTAATTAGATTAGTTTCATTTTTACTTATAGAAATGCATCTGTGTAGTGTTTTTTCCCTTGGAAAAAAAATTTTACTTGGATATTTCTCAAAAGGCTTCCATTTCTGGAAGGGCTTCTTTGTCCTTCAATCAGACTGACCAGGTCTCAGTCTTTAACTGAAAAGCTCTTTTCTAGTCCTCCTCCAAGTGGCCTTCTGACTGCACCAGCTTGTGCTGCTTCTCTCCCCAGCCTGCCCCGAACCCCCCCCCCCAATGAGGCCAACTGCAGCTTGGGAGGGGGCCCCAAGTCTTCCTCTCCCACCCAACCCCCTCCAAAGCACTCATGATTGTCCCAGAAACACATCCAGCCTCTTCTCCCAGAACACCAGAAGTTTGTTCTATTAGTCTCTTTTGTCTTCAAATATGCAGGCTTTTGAAGCTGTCATTCAGAATAGGTTACATCTCTCGTGTGTTAGATCAAACCAAAGACACCTCCAGCCATGCCCAAATGCTGCTCCCACAGCCCGCCTTCCAGTCCTTACAAAAACCTTGCAGGATTCAGCGTGTTAACTTTTTTATTTTTGTACAGTTTCTAACTGATTTTTTCTAGTGATGTTAATTGAATTAAGTTTATTTGAGGAGTGTGAGTACATCCTCCAATTAAATAAACTGGTGACTTTCCTTTCATTAAAAAAAAAAAAAACCTATTGTGTGCCTCTCAGATTTAAGGGTTTCTGATTACATTATTCTCAAGACCAGCAATGATTCTTTATATACAAAGATGTGTTTTCCATGTTTTTTATCGCTATTTCAAAAGAGAAAAAAAAAAACCTCTTACTTTGCTCTGGACCCGCTAAACTGCGCTGGTACATGAACGCACTGAGAAAACGCTTTTGTAACAACCTATGACTGTTTTTGTATATCAAAGCTGATTCTTTTTGAAATATTTGGATCTAGTTTCTATCTAAGTTATTTTTGTGTTTTGTATGTTAGGAAAAAAAAATTTCTTTGACTCAGTCACCAGCATAATGAATTCTCGGTAATGCAATGGTGAGACCTTCAGAGCGAGGGCTGCCTGGAGTAGCCTCTGCTTTCCTTTCTTAGTAACTTGATTATGAATTATATTATTATTACAATAACTAACCCCCCTCCATTTTAACTAGATCCTCCTTCCTTCCACATTTAATTGCTATTAGTGTGAAGAAACTGTTGAAATGGGCATGTTAACATAAGTATGGCTTTTAAAAGGTTAAAATGTGCAAAAAGACAAAAAATATAGGTTATCTGTGGGTCTGTGAGATGGCTGTGGAAAGATATTGTAGTAGTTTTAACACTATTGTTATTACTTTTTAAATCATTTACCCAATAAAATATAAAAAATGAGTCACCATTGGTGGGAGTCCAGTCCATTTCTCTGCCTTTCTACTTCGTCTTGGGAATGCTCATGGGGAGGTTCTACTGATATGTTATTAAATGCAGCAACATATGTTGGCTGAAAGGGCCTAAGAATCCAGGTAGAAATGAGAAATGTTTTTAAATTTCGACCTCGGACTAGCAGCGACCCTCACCTCTGGCACTGAGCTGTCTGTGGCTGAGAGAGGGTGCTTTATTGACCAAGACAGCCCTCCTAGCCCCCAAATCGGGGAGGGAATGGAACCTCTCCAGAAATTTAGGCTGCTTCGTCCCAAATCAGTGGTTACTGTAGGTATTTCCACTTTTGTAGGCCTGCTGGTGGTGTGTCCCACTCATTCACTGCATATCCTTTTCCTCTGCCATCGGAAGCTTTCCTGTTATTATGGATGTACAAAACCAAAGTACCGAAGCTCCACGATTCTTAGATTATAGGGCCACCTAGAGGTCAGAGGCACACACAGTTTCCTTGAATTAACTTTTTTACCCAGGTAACTCCCGCACACACATCTACCATTCTAGAGTAGGGGTTCTTAGCCTGTTTCTGTGTCCTGGACCTCTTTGGCAGTCTAGTGAAAACTTTGGCCCCCTTCTCAGAATGATGGCTTCAAATAATTAAAGGAAATGCTAACATTTCACTTACAGGTTAGTGAAAATAAAGATGCCATATTTTCCTAATCTAAGTTCACAGGTTCCTTTGAATCTATCCATGGACCTCAGGTTTGAGATCTGGAACCCCTACCCTAGACCTTGTACGGCTTGAAAACTGGCAAGTGATGAGTGAATTCATTGTATCACTAGGCAGGGTAAAGAAAGGCCCTATTTAACTCAGTGAACTCCAGCTGCGTGATAGATTTAAAGATGGAAAAAGCCCCAATACCAGGGGAGGGAGAAGGCAAGATCGGGTACGCCTTAACCGTGGACAGCATAGTCTCCTTAGATTGAATTTTTCAATGCTGTTGTTCTGTTCTGTTGAAGGTATTTTAGGGACAAGATAGATACGCCTTGATTACATTCAAATTTAGTAGTTCAATATAATTAAAAGTAAGAGTAAGAAAAATATGGTGAATGTCACAAATGACAACTTGACAGATAACATCACGAGGAAATGTTAAAGTTACAAAGGCAATCCCCCAGTCTGCAAGGGATAAGTTGTCAAAGGACAGAAACAGAATTTTCAAAAGAACAAATTTATTGATCGTTTGAAACAGCCCTGGTCAAAGAGATGCAAAGTGCAACAACGTAAAGGTTCCACTTCACACCTGTCAAAATTAGCAAAAAAAAAAAAAAAAATCATTTAAAGCGATAGAACTGGTGGGATTGAAGAGAAAGAAGAGCCGCCCATTCCATCACCCTGATGCCCCAGCACAAAGTCATTCTCTCTCCCCTCATGCCCCATCTTACTGATTTTACATCGACAATCTCCTTTCTGCTCATATAGCTACCGCTATGGTTTGGATCCTTGTTACCTCTCACCTGGCTGATGGCAGTACTCTCCCACTGGTCTTTGACCCTGCCTCAGGTCACTCCCTTTTCCATTCCATTCTCTGCCCAGCTGCCTAAGTGATTCCTAAAGCATAGCCCCAGTTCTTTCTTCTAAAATACAATAGAAATTCCTCCGATGATTTTTGTATCCCACTCTGACTCCAACCTCCCTCTCTGGCTTTATCGCACACCCCTCTCCACACACTCTCATCCCAGCCAAACTGGCCTCCTTGGTCTTCCCCTTACAAGACACTCTCCCTCCTGTCTCTGTCCATTTGCTCCCCCCCAGTGCCTCCTCGCCTATGCCTTAGAATCCCTAACTGCCTTCCAAGTTCAACTCAAATGCCACCTCCTACAGCAAAAGCCGGTCTTCATTTCCTCAGCTGCTAGTGCCCCTCGCCAGCTTTTCGAAAAGAACTTGATATCTATTTTTTTTAAGGCAATTGGGGTTAAGTGACTTGCCCAGGGTCACACAGCTAGTAAATGTTAGGTGTTTGGTCTGAGGCCGGATTTGAACTCGGGTCCTCCTGACTTCAGGGCCGGTGCTCTATCCACTGCAGTGCCACCTAGCTGCCCCTTGATATCTATTTTGCATGGCCATTTCTGTGTATGTATTTGCCCTTTTCCCCAGTAGAATGATCCAAGGTCTAGAGCCAAAAGGGACCCAAAGGCCTACTCTCTCATTTTACAGAGGAGGAAACTGAGGCCCGGGGAGGGAAGGGACTTGTCCAAGGTCCCTCTTAGGACCAAATCTAGAGTTGGAAGGAACCTCAGCAGCCAGCTAGTCCAACCCCCTTGTTTTACAGAGGAGGAAACTGAGGCCCGGGGATGGGAAGGAACTTGTGGGAGGCCACAGGTAGGAGGCAACAGAGGTGGCATTTGAACCCAAGCCCTCAGACTCCAGAGTTAGTGTTCTTGTGTACCTCACTGCTTCCCCCTACTCAGTGGTCAGGATTGTTTCAGCTGATCTGGCAACTATCAATCCACAAACATTTATTAAATGCCTACTGTATGCCAGGCACTGTGCTAGGTGCCGAGGACCCAGAGACAAAAATGAAACAGCACCTGCCCTCAAAGAGCTTACATTCTTTTGGGGGATACAGGAACACATAAGTATATAGAATGCAAATAAAAGGTCATTGAGGGAAGAGGAAGAGGCAGTGGGCAGCTAGATGGTACAGTGGGTAGAGCACCAAGCCTGGAGTCTGGATTTTCTGATTTCAAATCTGTCCTCAGATGCTTCCTAGCTGTGTGACCCTGGGTAAGTCACTTCACCCTGTTTGCCTCAGTTTCCTCCTCTGTAAAATGAGCTGGAGAAGGAAATGGCAAACCAAGCCAGTATCTTTGCCAAGAAAACCCCAAATGGGGTCAGTAGTCAGACGTGACTGAAAAAAACGACTCCACAGGCATTCTTTCCAACCATCCTCCATACATATTCCTGACTCGGACCGGAGCATGCTGCTGCTCTCCAATCACCTTCCTGCTGAAGCCTCAACCTCCCGCCTGATACTCCAGATCACATCCTGGGGCCCCTTACTCTTAATTGGTGAGAGTTTTCCAAATCCAGCAGCTATCTTCATGCCATGTGAACCATCTCCCTTCCCCACCCCCCTTTCCCCTTCCACCAAATCAACAATGTTCTCTGGCTCCACTCCCCTTCTCTGTGACTTCCCAGCCCAGCCTTGCCCTCTCTGGGTCACCACTGCCCTAATGGGCTACCTTCCTCAGGCAAGCTCCTTGAGGGCAGGTGCTATCTTGCTTTTTGTATTTGTTTCCTCAAGAGCTCAGTCACCCTTGGCATGTCATAAGCCCTTACGTGCTGTTTTTCATTCATTCCTTTGTTTCTTCAATCATCATGGTACCCTTCCATAGTATCTTTCTAATACACTGGTCTGACCAGGTCACTTAACTAACTGCTCAAAAACTTTTGATAGCTCCCAAATAAATCTGATAGCTCCCAAATAAATAATTTTGATAGCTCCCAAATAAATCTATCCCAAATTTGATATCTTCCAAATAAAACTATGCAGCAGAACATGGCTAATACAGAAATATGTTTTGCATAACTTCCCATGTGTAGTCGATATCATATTTCTTGCCTTCTCAAGGGGTAGCAGAGGGGAATTTGGAGTTCCAAATTTTAAAAAAATGAATGTTCAATTTTATTTTACATGTAATTGGGAAATATTTAACAAAATAAATTTTTAAAAATAAATAAATAAATAAACGATGCAGCAGAATATGAAGATCCCCTCCAATCTGGGCCCAGCTTACCTCTTAACTAGTATATTATTTTACATGACTTCCCTTTCCATGTTTTAAGCTAAGGCCAGCCCACTTTCCCACCTTTGTGTCATTGCTCAGTCCATCACCAATCTTTCAAAACCTTTCCTACTGTTCAAAGTTCAATTTAGGGTCACCTCTTTCATGAAGCTTTCCCTACATAAGGCAAGAAGGAAAAAAGGGGCAGCTAGGTAGAGCACCAGCCCTGAAGTCAGGAGGACCTGAGTTCAAATCCAGCCTCAGGCCAAACACTTGACACCTACTAGCTTTGTGACCCTGGGCAAGTCACTTAACCCCAATTGCCTAAAAAGAAAAAAGGAAGGAAACAAGCATTTATGAAGCACCTACTCTGTGCACTTTACAAATGGTATTTCACTGAGTCCTCACAACAACCCTGGGAGGTAGGTGCTCTTCTTCTCACCCCTATTTACAGATGAGCAAAATGAGGCAGACAAAGATTAAGTGACTTAGCTAGGGTCACCTAACTAGTAAGTATCTGAGGTAGGATTTGAACTCAGGTCAATGGCAAACCACTCTAGTATCTTTGCCAAGAAAACCCCAAATCGGGTTATGAAGAGTCAAATTTGACTGAACAACCAAAGACGAATTCCAAGTGTGGCGTTGCACTATGGCGCCATCTGGTGGCCTGCATAAAGCAAAAATGCTCTTTCTCCCTTTTTCTGCTTCCCTTACACATTCATCGTATTCTAACTTGTGTCCTAATTTAGATGTCCTTGTCTTACCCTCCCTACTAGACTAAGCTGTCTGAACGCATGGCCTGACTCTGATTTCACATCTGCACCACCACCCCCAAACTGCCCTCACTAGGTGTTTCACCGATCACTGTGCTAGAGCCCATCCAGTAGCACATTCCCTGCCTTCAAAGTGTCTGCAGTCTGTTGTTGAATTGAATTGAAACATACAGAATTCCTTATGGTTTGCCCTTTGCTGCTGGAGATTCCAAATGGAGGTTTACCCACTCAGGGAATTAAACATTCTCAGGCTCTCTGGGCACTGGCCACGTCAACAAAGCTAAATGCCGTTTTGGCCATTAGGGCTGCTCACCTGCCTGCCCAGTGGCCTGAAGATGAGGTCCAGACCAATGGAGTCACTATTACATGAAACAACTATTTTTTTTCAATCCTATCAGTGCACTCTCTGTTTAAACACAGTTATTTAAGGCAGTAATCAAATCAATTTCCCAAATATCAGATGATGAAGCTGTTCCTTAACCGTCCATTGTCTTGACATTCATCCAAGACTCATTGGATTTGGAGCCATAGCTGCAAGGAACCTTTAGGGAGATCATCTAGAGGTAACCAAGGCTGAGGGGGGAAGTGACTTACCCAAGGTCACACATAGTAAGTGGCAGACCCAGGATTCAAACCCAGGTCCTCTGATTCTGGCAATCTTTCTACCTACACCACGCTGCCTTTCATTTCTGTTCTACACAAAAGCTTGGAATCAGTCAGAAGGGAACCTCAGAGTACAATCCACCCCTTTTGCATAAGAGGAAACTGAGGCCCAATGAGGGAATGGGATTTGCCCAAGGGATTCTCCAGCTATTGGTACAAATGCCAGAACGGACTTGGAAACTCCCCAGAAACCAATCTGATTTTGATCCCTAACATTTGCTGATCTCTAACATTTGCTTGTGGTCAATTCAACTCAATAATCACTTGTTAAATAGCTATTTATTAAGCAAGACAGGCATCATGGTGTAGTACAGGGATAGCAAACTCAAATAGAAATGAGGGCCACTGCAGGCCACATATTGATTTTTTAAAAAAAAACATATTAATATATAATAGATAATATCTATGTTTTATCATATTTTTACTTATTTTGTTAAGTATTTCCTAACTCCATTGTAATCTGGTTCAGGAGTGTCAGTGTATTTGACATTTCTGGTCTGGATAGAATCAAGTCCCACCCCTTGCACACATTAACCTTAGCCTCTGGGCAAGGCATAATCCCTCAATTCACATCTAGGCAAATCTTCCAGATTATAAATGGTAGAGAAAGCACCACTTGCATTGGCGAAGGAAGTTTCCTTGCCTGGAAGTTCTCTATGCCAAGGAAATCACAGGCCCAGTCCCTATCCCTTAATGAAGCAGGGCACTGTACTGAGAACATAGAACACTCCATAGAAAGGTCCTCGAGATCAGGGACCATTTATTTTTCTCCTTAGTACTTCCCACATTGCTAGGTGCTAAATGTTATTGTTGTCCAAGTCTTCGTGATCCCTCTTGAGGTTTTCTTGGCAAAGATACTGGAGCAGTTTACCATTTCCTTCTCCAGCTCATTTGGAGAAGGAAATTGAGGCAAACAGTGACTTGCCCAGGATCACACAGCTAGTAAATTTCTGAGGCTGGAGTTGAACTCAGGTCCTCTTGACTCCAGGGCCAGTGCTCTATCCACTGCTGCACCATCTAGTGGCCCTGTGGTGTTAAGATAGAAGGTGCTAAAAAAAAAAACAAACCCACTTATTAATTGATTAGATTATATATTCCCTGAGGGCAGGGCACTTTTGCCTTGGTATACCCAGTCCCTAGCACAAAACTTTTGCTTAATAAATGTGATGGACCCTTAGAAAACCTCTAGTCTAATATCTTTATCTTAGATGTGAGGAAAGTGAGGCCCACAGGGGAGAGAGTCTGGAGGTGGAGGCAGGGGAATGGTACAACGTAGAATAGGAGGCAATGCCAAGATGGTGGAGTAAAGGCAGGGACTTGCCTGAGCTCTCCCCAAATCCCTCCAAATACCTTTAAAAATGACTCTAACCACATTCTAGAGCAACAGAACCCACAAAAAGACAGAGTGACACAAATTTCCAGCCCAAGACAACTTGAAAGGTTGGCAGGAAAGGTCCGTTGCACCAGGGGGATAGAAGAGTGCAATCCAGTGAAGAATGGGTCCCAGCAAACCTGGAGCAGGACTCAGGGGACTGAATCACTGGCCACAGTGGCAGTTTCCAGACATCTTGGCCCACAAATGCCAAAGACAACTTGGAAGGTGAGCAGGAAAGGTCTGTCACACCTGGGTAAGAGTGGAATGTAGTCCAACATAGGCCACACCAATAGCCCCAGCCCCAGCAAACCAGAAGCAGGCCTTGGGAGTGATCGAATGCTTCTGCTTCTGGAGCTCTCAGCCCACAGACAGTAAGGGGGTCAGGAGATTACAGGGGTCTTTTTGCTAGCACTGAGGCAGGACTCTGTTGCTTTGCCAATACTCAGATTCGGATCACAGTCCTGGGTGGCAGTCCCAGGATGAGGAGGATCACTAGCACACACTAGCTTATGGCCACAGTGGTGGGGGGGACCCTCCTCACAGTTCCAGGGTGGAAAAGAGTGCTTGTGGTCACTCACAGACAAGAGCACAGGCCAGGAGAGGAATAAACACCTCTACTTAGATCATACCATCTTGGAAGTACAGAAAACTTACAGGTCCCTAGAAGCATCTCTGAAAACAGTGGCACAAAACCCCTGATGCTTGGGATAGTGTGCCTTCCACCTTGGAAGCAGAGCACTACTTTAGCAAACAGTTAAAAGTCAAGTAGTAGGCTGGGAAAATGAGCAAACAACAGGAAAAAAAAACTCTGCCTATAGAAAGTTACTATGGTGACAAGGAAGCTCAAAACACACACTCAGAAGAAGATAACAAAGTCAAAGCTCCTACATCCAAAGCCTCCAAGAAAAATATGAATTGGTCCCAGGCCATGGAAGAGCTCAAAAAGGATTTTGAAAATCAAGTAAGAGAGATAGAAGACAAATTGGAAAGAGAAATGAGAGTGATGCAAGAAAATCATGAAAAACAAGTCAACAGCTTGGTAAACACACAAAAACATACTGAAGAAAGTAACACCTTAAAGAACTAGTCCAAATGATAAAAGAAGTCCAAAAAACCAATAAAGAGAAGAATGCCTTAATAAGCAGAATTGTCCAAATGGAAAAGGAGGTCCAAAAGCTTACTGAAGAAAATAATTCCTTAAAAATTAGAGTGGAGCAAATGGAAGCTAATGACTCTATGAGAAATCAAGAAACAATAAAACAAAACCAAAAGAATGAAAAAATAGAAGAAAATGTGAAATACCTCATTGGAAAAATAACTGACCTAGAAAATAGATCCAGGAGAGATAATTTAAAAATTATTGGACTGCCTGAAAGCCATGATCAAAAAAAGAGCCTAGACATCATCTTTCAAGAAATTATCAGGAAAAACTGCCCTGGTATTCTAGAACCAGAGGGTAAAATAGAAATTGAAAGAATCCACTGATCACCTCCTGGAAGAGATCCTAAAATGAAACCTCCTAGGAATATTATAGCCAAATTCCAGAGTTCCCAGGTCAAGGAGAAAATATTGCAAACAGCCAGAAGGAAACAATCCAAGTATTCTGGAGTCACAGTCAAGATAACACAAGATTTAGCAGCTTCTACATTAAAGGATCAAAGGGCTTGGAATATGATATTCCAGAGGGCAAAGAAGCTAGGATTACAACCAAGAATCACCTACCCATCAAAACTGAGTATAATCCTTCAGGGGGAAAAAATGGATATTCAATAAGATAGAGGACTTTCAAGCATTCTTGATGAAAAGACCAGAACTGAATAGAAAATTTGACTTTGAAATACAAGACTCAAGAGAAGCCTAAAAAGGTAAAGGGAAATCATAAGGGATTTAATAAATTTAAACTGTTTACATTCTTACATGGGAAGATGATATTTGTAACTCATAAGACTTTTCTCATTATTAGGGTAGTTAGAAGTATTATATATAGGCAGAGGGCACAGGTGTGAGTTGAATATGAAGGGATATATAAAAAATAAAATTAAAGCGTGAGAGAGGAATATACTGGGAGAAAGGGAAAGGGAAAGGTAGAATGGGGTAAATTATCTCACAAAAAAGAGGCAAAAAAAAAGCTTTTACAGTGGAGGAGAAGGGAGGGGTGAGGGGGAGTGAGTGAACCCTACTCTCATCAGAATTGGCTCAAATGGGGTGGCTAGGGGGCGCAGCAGATAGAGCGCCGGCCTTGGAGTCAGGAGGACCTGAGTTCAAATCTGATCTCAGACATTTGACATTTACTAGCTGTGTGACCCTGGGCAAGTCACTTAACCCTGACTGCTTCACCAAAAAGCAAGAAAAAGAAAAAGTAAAAATGTATTAAAAACAAACAAAAAAAGGAATTGGCTCAAAGAGGGAGTAACATACACATGCAATTGGGTATAGAAATTTATCTTACCCTACAGGAAAGTAAGGGGGGGAAGGGGATAAGAGAAGGGGGAGTGATAGAAGGGAGGGCAAATTGGGGAAGGAGGTAGTAGGAAGCAAAACACTTTTAGGAGGGACAGGGTGAAAGGAGAGAAAGAATAGAATAAACGGGCATGGGAGGAATACAAGCCATTCCCCAATTGATAAACGATCAAAAGATATAATCAGTTTTCAGGTGAAGTAATCAAAGCTATCCATAGCCATATGAAAAAATATTCTAACTCATCATTGAATGGAGAAATGCAAATTAGAACAATTCTGAGGTACTACCTCATACCTATTAGATTGTCTAATAGGACGGAAAAGGCAAATGACAAATGTTGGAGGGAATGTGGGAAAAATGAGACATTAATGCACTATTGGCGTAGATGTGAACTGATTCAACCATTCTGTAGAGCAATTTGGAATTATGCCCAAAGGGCTATAAAACCAGGCATACCCTTTGACCTAGCGATACCACTACTAGGTCTATATCCCAAGAGAGATAAAAAACAAAAAGGAAAAGGACCTAACCTATATGTACAAAAATATTTACAGCAATTCTTTTCTGGGAGTAAAGAATTAGAAATTGAGGGGACGCCCATCAACTGGGGAATGGCTGAACAAGTTGTGGTATGTGATTGGGATGGAATACTATTGTACTGTAAGAAATGATGAGCAGGATGCTCTCAGAAAAAAAAAAAAACCTGGAAAGACTTGCATGGACTGATGCAAAGTGACGTGCCCTGTGCACAAAGTAACAGCAATATCGTAAGATGATCAGCTCTGAATGGCTTAGCTGTTCTCAGCAATATAAAGATCCAAGACAACTCTGAAGGACTTATGATGAAAAATGCTATCCATCCCCACAGAAAGAACTGGTGGTGTCTGAATACAGGTTGAAGCTTACTTTTTTTTTTTTACTTTATTTTTCTTTTTTTTTTTTTGGTGAGGCAATTGGGGTTAAGTGACTTGCCCAAGGTCACACAGCTAGTACGTGTCAAGTGTTTGGTCTGAGGCCGGATTTGAACTCAGGTCCTCCTGACTTCAGGGCTGCTGCTCTATCCACCGCGCCACCTAGCTGCCCCTACTTTATTTTTCTTGAGGTTTTTTTCCCCCCTTTGGTCTGTTTTCTTTCACAATATGACTATTATGGATATGTTTTACATGACTATACATGTATAACCTATGTGAAACTGTTTGCCTTCTCAATGGGGGAGGGAGGGAGGAAGGGAATTTGGAACTCAAAGTTTTAAAAACATATGTTAAAAATTGTTTTTACGTGTAACTGGAAGAAAATAAAATACTAAATTTAAAAAAAGACATAAGGAAGTTCCAACTAAATGGAAAAAAAAAAAAAGAACAGTAAGGAGCAGAGGCTAGTTAGGAAACAAGGTTTTGCCCACCCTGTGTGAGGCCTTCTGGGGTTACTTGGAAACAAAGGCTGGAGTCCCAAGCATTTCCTGGGCAGTCTGTGCTACTATAGGCACAGAAAAGAATGGGAGATATTTAGGGGTTTGCAGCCCACTTGGTGTTCACAAATGTGACCAGAAAAGCTGATTCAGCTGAATTAAAACAAGTATTAGTTGATGCCTACTGTGTCCCCAGCTTTGTACTGGGAGAACATGGAAGTACTGGGCTTGAAAAATAACGTTTAATCTGTCAGGAGGGGTAAGGGATTCCTTTTCCTTCTTTATAATTTTTGTTGTTCAGTCATTTTTTTCAGTCTTGTCTGACTCTTCATGACCCCATTTGGGGTTTTCTTGGCAGAGATACTGGACTGATTTGCCATTTCCTTCTCCAGCTCATTTGACAGATGAGGAAACTGAGACACACAGGATGAAGTGACTTGTCCAGGGTCACACAGCTAGTAAGTGTCTGAGGCTAGATTTGAACTCACCAACATGAGTCTTCCTGACTCCAGGCCCAGCACTCTAGCTGCCCCTTCTTTCTAATACAAGCTCATAGAGCTAGAGCTGGGAGGATTCTTAGAGGTCCCCTCATTTTACAGGGACTTATACTGGTCTAAGGTCACACATGTAATCATAGATGTAAAGAAGGCGTTCTGGAGGCCCCCAGGCCCACTCCATTATTTTGCAAATAAGGAAATGTGTCTTCAGATGCCTCTTGGCGGTGTGTAGGGTAACCTGCGTAAATTCTGGGAAATCTTACCGAGCTGTCAGGGCTTCAGGTAAGAGCCTGGTGGCACATCTTGCATCCAAGGACTGGCCTAAGACTAAAAGGGCCAGTCACCAGGTGACAAATTTGTCAACAGGTCTCTATACCTCATGGAGCAAGTTCTGATCTGTGCCATTGGGAGTGTTCCCAGCGACCTGAAAGGACAGATCTCTGGAAAAGCTGGTAAGAGCTAGTTCTTATATCATGCTTTGTTTAGAAAATGCTTTCTTCGATTTTCTTTCCATTATCATTTTTATTTTGCAGGGAAGGATAGCTGAGAGGTTGTGATGTGTTCAAGGTCGCACAGCAAAGCAGTAACTCGAGTCCTTGGGCTCTTTCCGCCCCTCTCATGCCATCTCTCCCACTTTCAAGGCCCCAACGGTTTTGCCGGGCTTCTCAGAAATGAGGCAGACACAGCTGGGTTCTCATAAATCTTTTAATGATGTCACCCTACAAAACATTTGCACAATAGGTCCCCTAGTGAAGGCCCCACCTCACTCAGGGAGCTTCAGAAACAGAAATAGCCAAGTCTATAAGTCTAATTACTCCAAAAGAATGACCTGAGAAGCCCCATTCTGAGCGGGGTCCAGAGGTTACGAAATTTGCGAAAACAAAACACTTTTTACAAAAACAAGGACAACAAGTTAGCAACAACAACTTAAGTTCCAAAAGGTGGGTGAAGGAAAGGCTGGAGGGAGTCACTGAAGGCCAGCCCAGCGGGGTCAATGCTGTTCGCTCGTCCTGCAGGCTATGAAATACTGGGCACGCTGCTGCTAAGGCAGTGCCGGCTGTGGCTGTTGGGGGCCCTGTGTGTAGAGCCCTGCCTCTGGGGTGGGCACGGAAGGAGTTGGCAGGTTTCTCCCTGCACCCGTCACCCTGCTTGTTCTCATATTCGGTAAAGGAAAGCAGGGCGCGGGGAGACAGAACAAAACAGGAAGCAAGCATTTTCCAAAGAGCTTGGTCTGTGATGACCCCAGCTGAGCCATGAGCAGCATGCCTGTGTGGGGGACTGTGTCACTGCCAAGAGGAGCCAATAGGGAGTAGGCGTTCCCTTCCTGTCTGGGGCCTTGAGCTTCAGAGCCTGCAGCTGGCAAGGGACTATGCCCCGACCCAGTGCGGCCAGGCTTACTCTCCTGGTTTACCCGACGCCATCCTGCTTTCTGGTTTTGTGGCCCACACCAGCTTTGGTATGGGCCACAAATCCACCTGTGATTTTCTGGAGAGGAAAGTCTCTCTGCCCATTCAGCTCAGCACCCACTCTGAAACTTAGAAGTCTTAGAGCGTGGCTTGGGCACTGAGGAGCTAAGTGCCTTGCTTCAGGTCACACAGAATAAGTGGCAAAGCCTGGGTTTGAACCCAGGTCCTCTGACTCCCTATGTAGCACCCTTCCCACTGTATACTCTACCTCCCAGGGATCATTATTCTGATTTGGTTTTCCCCAGACCAACTTACAGTGTTGGAGCAGAGTGAGAAGTGACTGACCCAGGGTCTCACAGCCATCGTACATCAGAGCTGGGCCTTGTGTACAGGCCAACCTAACGCTATCCACTACGCAACACTATCACCCCTTCACCTCCTTTGAGAAAAAGCAATCTGAAAATCTCCAACTCATAAAAGGAAAACATAAGCCCCTCTTGCGGAATTGAAGGAAGCGGGGGGAAGGGGATGGGGAAAAGAGGCCCTGAGTGAGCAAGCCAGCTCACTTCCAGTGCAGGGCTGACTACGGATCACCCTAATCATGGAGAAGGGTCCCAGTTTCTCAATCCCAGGATTATCAACCATCAGAGGTAAGCAAAACCCTGATTTGGGCTACAATAAACAGACTTCAATTATCTGGTACAAGTGCCCAGTTCCACCAAGGTCCCTGGCCCACCCAGCTGTACAAGGCGTGTGAGGTGGGGAAGGAAGCAGTGGGGTGGGGGTGGGGGTGGGGGAAGAGGTCATTGCTGACCTGCATGAACCTGTCCATGTCTCCCTGTGGAAAGGATCACACAGGGCCCTAGCTCAGCCATGAGCTCCTCACATATCACCAACTCTGGCTAACCACACCTGGCGGTCCTGGCCTTGGTGCTGACTGTTCAGAAGGAAGCAACCTCCCTTTCCACCTATACACACTTCCCCCACGTATTGATAAACAAGGACCATCAAACGGCATGTAGAAACTCGGCCACAAGGGTTAAGGAGTTATGTTGGCACTGTCAGGAAAGCTGGGGGTTGATATGATAAGCAGGGACATGGAGAATCAGCCAAGACCTCAGCTGCCTGTAGGAGCAATGGGTGCTCACCCAGAATGCATTTTTTTCTGCAATAAAAGTGCTCTCTCTGTCTAGAAGGACGTGCTCAGACACACGCAAGCTTTCCCTCCATCATCGCTTTCTCGTTCATTAATACCCACAATGGTAAACTCACTAGAACTATGATAGGCTATAGAGGATGCCCTGAAGGACAGGTTGTCAGGAGAAACTTCTCCCTTTGCTAAGGAAATCATTCTGGGTGAATGGCGAGTCACAGAACGTTCAATCACGACCTTCTTTCCTGAGATACATCGGTGGCCGAGTTTCAAGCCTCATGACCACACACAAGCAACGGAGGTTGCCCCTCCCTGGCAGCCCATGCCAACCATGGTCTCAAGCCTGGGAGCATGTGGACAGTGCAAAACAAGCCAACACTTCCAAGAAACCGTTCAGCACCGAGTTGGCCAATGACGAGGGAGATGGCCCCCCGGGAAACACTACCGGGAAGTGCTCCACCTTGAAAAAGCCCTGGAAGCCTGAGTAGGCATCTTGCAAAATGACCAGGGTGCTTTTCATGCTAGCCAAATCATGGATTAATAAGAGCACATGTTTCTCTAGCACTTTCCCTATATTAATCACATTCTAGCCTCCTAAGTGCTGTGGTAAGCAGGTGCTATTAGGATCCGGTTTTAGAAATAAAGAAACAGATAGAGATGAAATGACTTGCCCAGGTCCCCTATAGCTAATAAGTATCTGAGGCAGGCTTGAAACCCAGCTCTTCAAACTCTCTGCTGGGCCATGGGATGCGTCAGCCTCTCATATCATCAAGGCCTCTGGGGTCACTCTTCCTCAAAATATTCACTTGTTTAAAGCAGAAGCTGTCTACTGGGGGATGCCTAAAGCTCTAAGGTTTCTGGAATCCCAGCATCCCTTGTGCTCTTCAGATTCCATGGCACAACAGTCAAATGACTAGCTTATTTACAGTCAGCATTTACATGGAGGTCTCCACCCTTATGGCAATGGGAGGGGGGGAGGGGCTTCCCAGTATATGATACTATAGACATAGGATGCCAGCTGTAAAGCTGGAAGGGACCTCAGAAGCCAGTGAGGAAATGATAAATGATTTTCCAAAGGAGGAAACAGGCCCAAGAACAGGAAGTGACTTGCCCGGGTCCTACGTAGGACCATAAAATCATAGATTTAGAATAAGGGACCTCAAAGGCATTCTAGTTCAATCCCCTAATTTTACAGAGAATAACTGAGTCCTAGAGAAGTGATTTGCCTACTGTTATACTGCTCCCTAAACCCCCCCCATAAAAAAACCCAACTCTGTCCTCTCATCCTCCCTGTGCCCTCCCAACCCCACCCCCCACCCCCCAACAGAAATTCTGAACTCAGAGTAGGTGGTCCCAGGCTAGCCCAGTGCCTACTTTGGCTGTGATTTTGGGAACTTCCCCACTCCCCCGGGCTCATTGCTGGTACAGAGATGAGGTATGGGCCCATGGTGGGGGCTGTGCTAACAGAAGAGGACAGGCCTGGGGGTCCCTGGCAGTGGAAAGAACACGTTTTCATGGTTTTGCTGCTGTAGCACCTTCCTTCCTCAATGAGCTATCACTAAAGCACCTGCATGAAGAGAAGAGAGATCAGCTGCCACCTCCCCAGGTAAGGCCACCAGGAGCGGGGGGGGAAAGAGCAATGGGCCCAGGGGGCCTGGCTTCAGGCTCGGTGAGCAGTCTGAGCCATGGGGGAGGGCAGGGGGACAAGAAGAAAAAGAAACACAACACACACAATCCCCCTTTCCCGATGCCATCTCCAAGTAGGGAGAGCAAATTCTTCAGTCAATTTTCTTGGTTGGAAGATGGAGTAGATCCAGCAGGTACTTGAACATGGGCCTGGCAGTGGAGGCAAGCAGAATGATCAGCTTGCCATGGGTCATGGTCATGAGGGTCTGGTGGCCTGAGGCCCAGATCCGGTACCAGGGGCCATAGAATGGGTCAGAAATGGCCGGGCAAAGCATGTTGTTCAGATTCACTTCGGTGGCCTGTGGAAACAAAAGAGGAACAATGGGTACTCACCAATGGGGGCCTCCAGCCCAAACACTCACTCAAAGCCAGGGAGCCAGAGAGCTTTACTCAAGCAACTTCTGATTGGACCCCAAAGTTCTCAATTAGATTCCCTACCACTGAAATACTCTGCTCCCCATAGCCTGAAGGCTCTCTCCTGGCTCCTTTTTTTTTTTTTTTTTTTTTAAAGTGAGGCAGTTGGGGTTAAGTGACTTGCCCAGAGTCATACAGCTAGTAAGTATTATGTGTCTGAGACCGGATTTGAACTCAGGTCCTCCTGACTCCAGGGCCAGTGCTCTATCCACTGCGCCACCTAGCTGCCCCTTGGCTCCCAGTTCTGTGATGTGCAGCTGACTTGACATTCACAGCTCATTCTTTCTGCCCTGCTTGGATAGATAAGATAGCTAATCTCCCCAGGGAAAGGAAAAAGAGTCATGAGAGGTTTTACTGATTTCTGCACCATAAGCATTTTCCAATTTACCCCCTCCCCTCTACTCCACTCAACCTACTCTCATAACAAAGAAAAACATTTAAACAAAATTATTTAACAAACAACCACAGTATCTACAACATTCTGCACCCAAAGTCCCCCACCTCTCTATTATTATTAAGAGAAGGACAGTGTGCTTCTCTATGGGTTGTCCAGGACCAAGATGAGTTATTGGAATCAGTTTGATTGTGTATGCCTGATAATGTTGTTTTCATTTACATCAATGTAGTTAAGTGTGTGTACTGTGTTCCTGGTTCTGGTTTCTTTATTCTATTTCCATTCATCCAAATCCTCTAGCGTTTTTCTGAATTCCTCTTGTTCATCAGTTCTTATCACACTACCGTGTTCCAATATGTTTCTAGGCCAGTTTGTCCGGCCATTCCCTAGGGCAAGTTCCCCACCCCTGCCCTAGTGGATTGACACCCACTGTGTTCTTAGTCTTTTGCTATTACTGAAAATGTTGCCATGTGAGAAGTAGTGAGGTGGTGCAGTGGATAGAGCGTTGGACCTGGAGTCGGGAAGACCTGGGTTCAAATCCTACCTCAGATACTTACTGGTTGTGTGATCCTGGGCAAGTCATTTTAACTCAATGTGCCTCAGTTTCCCCGCCTGTAAAATGGGTATAATAACAGCACCTCCCTCCCAGGGCTGTCATGAGGATCAAATGAGAGAACATAAAGTAAAGCACTACACAAACCTCAAAGGCCTATGGGAATGTTAACTTATTATTATATAAAACCTTTCTTTCTGTCTTTGACCTCCTTGGGGCACAGGCCAAATAGCTCACATTTATATAGCCTGTTTGAGTTTGCTTTCCATACGTTATCTTATTTGGGTATATCTCATGACAACCCTGGGGGCTGTGTACCATAGGTCATATTGCCTTTCACAGATGAGGAAACTGAGGCAGAGGTTAAGTGACATGTCCAGGGTCATACAGCTAGTAAGTGTCTAAAGTGGGATTTAAGCCCACCTCTGGATTTTGCCACCATGCCTCAGCTGCCTTTTGTCTTCACCCTGTCCCACCCTTCATCCATTGGTAAATGATTCCTAAAACCTCCATTTTGAGAAAGGACCCAGATGAGTCCATCTTCTATTCTCTGGATGCCATCTGCAGGTTTCCCTCCCATACCTCTTCAGCTCCCTCTTATAGGTCATCTTCCCCCCTTAGAATATAAGCTTCTTGAGGGCAGGGACTATCTTTTTTTTTTTTTTACTTGTATTTGTATCCCTAGTGCTTAGCTCAGTGCCTTACTAAATCCTTACTTGTAAGCACTTACTAAATACTTCTTGGCTTGATCCCTAACTCCAGATCCAGCTAGATCACTGGGCCAAGGACTGTGAACAACCAAGCAACTTAAAGACTTATCATGAATTCAGGGTTCTGAACCCTCCAGAGAGGCCAATGTTCATGAATCATCAGTTGGCTTCTTAGACTTGGGCAAGGCCTTGGGAAAAAAGAGTACAGTGATTTGGGAGGAATCATCAGTTGGGGATAAAGGACATCAGGACTGCCACACTCACCAGGCCCAGGAATTGTAAGATGCTGAAGTGATAGAAGAACATTAGGCCAGTCGCCAGGAGGGCCCACCAAAAATTGGAGAGCGGCTCGGGAGTGTAGACACCTGTATGAGAAAAGAATCTGGTGAGACCAATACGCAGAAGACTTCCTCACTTCCGTGGCGAACAGAACCAACCCTGTGTGTTCCATTTGAGAGCTGCGTTCCCAAGGAGTCACCTGCTGCCTAATGAGGCCCATTTTCTTTCCCTGGTGGGGCACACTCCTCTCCACAGCTAGACCTTAGTGAGTGTTAATAATGAATTCCCGGAAGTGGTCACAAAGGCCGCTAGGGGGCACTACAGTGCAGAGAGCCCTAGGCCTGAAGTCAAGACCTGAGTTTAAGGCAGACACTAGCTGTGTGACCCTGGGCAAGTCACTGCCCCTCTGCCTGCCTCAGTTTCCTCATCTGTAAAACAGGGGTCATAAGAGCACTTAACCTCCCAGGGGTGTTATAAGGATCAAATGAGATATTTACTTAGCACAGTGCCTGGCACATAGCAGGCACTATATATATGTTAGCTAGTATACTTATAACTAGAATTTGCACTATGGATTATTCTCACTGGTTTGGAACCAATGACCATATTTTACATAATTATAACTGAATAGTGTGAATTCAAATACATGCAACCACTTCAGAGGAATTCATTCTCCTCATTGGAACCTGGCTGTACTGAAAACTCCCTCTACTCAACCCTGTTTCCCCACTCCTGAAAAAGAACAAGGCAACCTCACACTTGCAGGCCTGAGTTCTTGCTCCAGCTCTAATACAGCCTGAATTTAAATGCCCTGTTATAGGGATCCTAGGTGGTGTTACTGGAAGGGGGGGCAGGGAGTATCATAGGAATTGGGAAGGGGAGGGGTCTAAGGAACCTGGCTATCACATTCCCCAAGGTTCGAGAGCTGGGAAGGTCCTGGTGGACGTTAAGTCCAACTGTCTGGGGAAAGTGATGGCCCAGGGAGGGGAAGTGACTTGTCCAGGGTCACACACAGGATCCTAGATCTAAAGACAGAAGAAACCCCAGAGGCCACCTAGTCTAACCCCTTTATTTTACTCAGGAGGAAACTGAGTCCCAGGGAAGGGAAGTTACTTGCCCAAGGTAGTAATTAGCAGAACCTAGCTCCTCTGATTTCAAAGATTCCTTTCTTTCTACTAAACCACAATTCCTCATTTTCTCAAGGCCACATTTTCTGGGGAGACCAAACTGGGAAAGTACCCACAGGCCACCAGGCAAACATTGAATTATTCGATGGGTTAGTTGTACTCAGGAACCCAGGAGACAATGGTTAAATATCACCTTAAAAGAGCCTGAAGGGAAGCTAGGTGAAGCAGTGGATTGAGCACTGGCCCTGGAGTCAGGAGGACCTGAGTTCAAATCTGGCCTCAGACGCGTAACACTCAGTAGGTGTGTGACCCTGGGCAAGTCACTTAACCCCATTGGCTAGGCCCCCCCCAAAAAAAGAGCCTGAAAATAAAATGAAAATATATGTAGCATGGGGGGGAAACATAGACACCACTTGGGCTAACAAGACATCCTCTGAGAGGTGGAAGAATCTACATTGGGCAATGCATGATTCTGATTGTTGCTGACAGGGAGAACCTGGTCCTGGGGTGGAAGAGATGGGAACCATCTTTACTCCAATGAGGGAGGATCCAGTTTTCCCACCATCCCTGGCAGGAAGTAGGCAAATCAAAAGACGATTGGACTTGAAGTCAGAGGATCTGAGTTCAAATCCCACTTGATGGAGAGGAGGGTGGAAGAGAGGGTCCATTCCTGCCTAGAGTCGATGGGAGTAGAGAGGAAATTCAGGAATCTGGGCAAAGTGTGACATGCTCTTTAGATTTGGGAAGAAAAAAAAAATGAATAGAAGGGCAATGAAAGACTGGATTCTGAGTAATCCTTAAGTACCAAGGAAAAACTATTTGGCGAAAGCAGATAATATTTTTTTTTCTATTATTAATTAGATAACCATCAACAAGCATTAACAGTGTACAACTGAAATTACAAAAAAGGACTGAAAAAAGGGAGTGACTTTTATGTGCAGGTTGTTTTTCTTTGTAAAATAGTCATTATTTAATGAGATGATTCTGTCAGTCAAGGCCACAGGTAGCCTTCTAGGTTTAAGTGCGACCCTTTTTGACTGAATCCAAACTTCAGAGAACAAATCTGTTCTCTGAAGTTTGGATTCAGTCAAAGGGCCACACTTGAGGACCTAGAGGGCAAGGATTCATTCTGTGAAGTTTGGATCCACAGGGCCGCTCTTGAAGACCTGGAGGGCAAGGATTTGTTCTCTGAAGTTTGGATTCAGTCAGAGGGCTGCACTTGAGGACTTAGAGGGCCACATGCAGCCTTGAGGCTGTAGGTTCCCCACCCCTGGTCTAGAGGACTCTAGAAGGAAGTGGAAACTCCTTCTACCAGCAGAGGGAAGCATTTTATCTATAATTAGAGCTTTAGGGCAGGGATCTTAACCTGAGGGCCAGGAAATTTTTAAAGGAAATACTTTGACAACTGTATTTCTTTTTTTTTTTTTTTTTGGTTGGGCAATGGGGTTAAGTCCAGGGTCACACAGCTAGTAAGTGTTATGGGTCTGAGGCCAGATTTGAACTTAGGTCCTCCTGAATCCAGGGCCAGTACTCAATTTGACATCTGTATTTCAATATAATTGGTCTTCTTTGTATTTTATTTTAAGCATTTAAAAATGTAATTCTGAGAAGGGGTCCTTAGGCATCCCCATACGACTCAAAGGGGTCCACAACACCCAAGAGGGTGAGAAGTCCTGGTTTGATGACCTGTTCTGCGTTCTGCATATCCAGCCAGTAAGTGTCAGAAGTGAGGCATAACCCAGGGTCTTGGTGACCCAGGTGCCATCTCCCTATTCACTTCTTTGCCTGTCCTTGGAGAATCCCAGTGGGGCCAGAAGCTCCATATCTCAAAAAATACCTAACAAAAGATGAGTCTAAGCTTTGGGCCCAAGTGGGGCACCCTGGAAACCAAAGGGGTCAAACTCAAATGGAACTGGGGGGGGTCACAAAAATCATACAAAAGGACTCCTATGGGTCACAAATTGATTTAGCTTTAAAAAGTAATATTATCCTATGTTTTCTCATATTTTTTATTTTATTATTGTATTATTTTATTTCTCAGTTACATATTAAGCTGGTTCAGGCTGCCCTACAGACAATACCAACTCCCTCCCCCCTCTCTAATTTTCTTGGTTACTGCAAAAGGAAAGAACTAGTAGAGTTTATGGCAAAGTTCCCTTCCTCGACCTAGATTCCATGGTATACGTGGCACGGTCAAGAACCAACCTCGGCCAGGGCAGTGCCCTCCTGCGGTGGTTTAATGGACTGGGTCTGAGCAGGCACCCATCCTAAGGTAACTTGAAGGGGATAAGGGGATCATAGTCTCAAAGTCAGAATGAAGTAGGGTTGGGATCCTGAGCTGCAAAAGAAAAGGGGGATTCTGGGAGTATCCAAGAGTGGAACAATCAGTGGGCATCCAGAGACTGCCTGGGGAGGGAGAGGAACAGAGAGGAGGGGGAAGGGACAGGAAAGGAGAGGGCTACCCAGATAGTGACAAGAGTTCCAATATGGACTCCAGGACCAATTTTATTTTAGTGAAGTAGGATCCATTTTTTTTTTTTAACACACCATCACCAGCAGGAAGTAGGCAAGTCAAAGGATGACTAGATCAGAGGAGTTGGGTTCAAATCTCACCTCATATTTATTACCCATGTAACCATGGATGACTCACTTCATCCTTTCCTAGGCCTCAGTTTTCCCCTCTGTAAAATGAGGGTGTTGAGCTAGACAGTCTAGCTCTAGTAGGAGCCTGTGAGAAGCTCCATGTTGATCAGTCTTTTAGTATATCCCTGTAAGTTCCTATACCCATCCTAGCCAGGCAGTTGGTAACACAGTGGAATACAGCCAGCAACACCTGAGTTAAATCCAACCTCAGACACTTAGTAGCCATGTGATGCTATGCAAATCACTTAATCGCCCTCAGTCTCTTCAACTGTAAAATGGGGAATCATAATAGCATCTACCTCCCAGGGTTGTTTGTGCTTTCCACCCATCTAACCTGCTTTGCTAATGAGCTTCTAACACCCTTCAAAAAAGCCCAACCCTGGGATGAGAGAACCTGTGGTCTTTCCATCTACCTCATTCTAAAAATAGCTACCCCTTCCCCTGCTAGTCATTGACAAGATGTCAAGGCAGACCACTGGTCTCTGCAGACCTACTTGGGCCATGGTTTGAGTGCATGATTGCATAATGGGTATTCCCTGCCTAACATTCTGAAAAGGGTGTGTAAGGAAGGATAAGGGAGACTGGGTGGATACCATGACCAGGCCTAAATCCTAAGAGACCAAAGAAAGAGGAAAAGGACCCATATGTACACAAATACATGTGGCAGCTTTTCTGGGGGTGGCGAAGAATTAGAAACTAAGGGGGTTCCCATCCATTTGGGAATGGCTGATCAAATGATGACATATGAAAGTGATGGAATATTATTGCACCCCAAGAAAGGGAGCAGCTAGGTGGCACAGTGGATAGAGCTCCAGTCTTGGAGTAAGGAGGACCTGAGTTCAAATCCGGCCTTAGACGCATGACACTTACTAGCTGTGTGACCCTGGGCAAGTCACTTAACCCTGATCGCCACACCAATAAAAACAAAAAAAAAACAAAAACGAAAACAGAAATGACAAAAGGGATGAATTAAAATGAAATCTAGGAGGACTTGCACAAACTGATACAGAGGGAAATGAGCAGTGACCTAATGACTACAATGTTGGAAAGATAATTCTGAAAGACTTGAGAATCTGATCAAGGCTACCAGGTACAATGCCAGAGGACAAATGAGGAAGCAGGCCATCCACTTCCTGAACAAGAGAAGCCACACTTGTGGCACAGAATGAAATATACATGCCAGACCTAGCCAGTGGGGGGTGAGTGAGAACAAAAACAAAAAAAAAAAAGGAAAATAAATTAATGAAATATTTGAAAAATACTCACTCTCTGGGAGATCTCATCAGCTCCCATGGGTTCAGATATAATCTCTAAGCAGATGACTTACAAATCTATTTCTCTCTCTCCTGCTATCAGCTTGTTCTTGAGATTTCAAAATCAAAATGTCTAAAAGATACACACTCCACAATCATCCACACTAGCCTCTTTGCTGATACTCACCCACAGCACTCCATCTACCATCTCCGCACCTTTACCTTGGCTGTGCCTAATGCAGGCAACGATCTGCCCCTCTGCTTCTTAGCTTCCCTGGCTTCTTTCAACGCTCAGTTCAAAAACCCTCTCGTCTCCCCACTCCAGTCCTTTTCCTCTGCTCTTCATGTATACTAATGTACATGTTGTCTCCTCATTAGACTAGGAGCTCCTTGAGGGCAGGAACTCCTTTCTTTGTATCCCCAGTGCTTAGCACAGGACCTGGTACACAGTAAGTGCTTGTTGACAAACTGGATAGCTGATCTCGAATCCAGGAAGACCTGACTTCAAGCCCTTCATCTGACACAAACATGGGCAAGTCATCACCTCTCTGGCTTGTGACCATAAATTGCAGAGAAGACACCCACCTGCATTGGGGGAAAGGAGTTTTCCTCCCCTATATCAATGAAATCACAAGTTGGTTCCCCCTGCCACAAAAACAAAAATCTCCAACATTTAATCTCCTAGAAAGCTGTTGCTCAGTCATTTCAGTCATGTTCGACTCTCTAAGACTCCATTTGGAGATACTGGAGATACAAATGTTTGCCATTTCCTTCTGCAGCTCATTTTACGGATGAGGAAACTAAGGCCAACAGGGTGAAGTGACTTGCCTAGGGTCACACAGCTAGTAAGTATCTGAGGCTGGATTTGAACTCGAGTCTTCCTGATTCCAAGCCCAGTGCTCTATCCACTGCAGCGCCACCTAGCTGCCCCTCTAGAAAATAGGGAACATGAATTTACCTGTATTATTGAACCTGGTCCATGACCCAGTCAGTGTGACCCTTACCTTCTCTGGAGTACAGTTTGTGCCCATGTAAAATGAGAGGATTGGATCCTTCCCTCTGGATCATATGATTCCCACTCCAAGAAACACATAGCCCCACCCAGCTGTGAGGGCTCAGTAGGCTCCCGGCCATCATCACCCAAGGCAAAGCACAAGGCTCTTTCCTACAGAGATAATGATCTTAATAACAGTTATGATGGTAATTTACATGGGGCTTTCATAGTTCTGATCCCATTTGATTCTCATGGCAGCCTTGTATTTATTATCCAAATTATACAGATAGGAAATGTGCCCAAGGTCACAAGCCTAATAACTCTCATCGAAGGCTTCTGACTCCTCAGGCAGAACTCCTTCCAATGAACAATCAGCCCCTTACACAGAGGCCACAGGGTGCAGAGAGTGCTAGACTTGGAGGCTGAAAGACCTGGGGTCAAATCTTGCCTCTGACATTCAATGAACTGTGTGATGTTGGGCAAGCCCCTTCCCCTCCCTGGGCCTCAGTTTCCTCATCTGTAAAATAAAGGGATGCACTCAATGGCCTCTGAGGTTCCCTCCAACCCTAAATCCATGATTACAAATATAATATTAAGTGATTATCATGTGTTAGATGCCTGGAGAGATACCAACTTTCGATATGACATAGTCTTAGCCCTTCTGGAGATAACTGGGGGATAAGCCAGACACCCACACAGACACTACACAATATTCCATGATATAACATTGGAGACTGATGTGAGAGAAAATGCAAAAGGGAAGATCATTACTCACGGGGGGGGGGGGGGGGGGGAGGTGATAGATACCAGAGAAAACATGATGTAAGAGGTGGTCTTCTTACCCATTAAAGAATGAGCAGGAAATTCAACAGATACAGGAAAGGAAGGGAAGAAATTCCAGGTAGATGGAAGAAAACGTATAGCATTGGTGTGGAGGGGGGGAAGACTGAGCACATCAGTGCCTTTTGACTAATCTGATTTGGCAGTCATATTTGATATAAGGCCAGAAAGGCAAAGGGACATCAAATTATCAGATTGTTGGTCAATCTGTCGATTTTGGCATTTCTGAGACATTCTCATCTCTACCTTCACCCCACAGAATCAGCCATTCCCCAAGTTTCATCAATTCTGTTGTTGTTGTTCAGTCTTTTTTTTTTTTTCCCAGTCACGTCTGACTCTTTGTAATTCCATTTGAAGTTTTGTTTGCAAAGATATTGGAGTGGTTTTGCCATTTTCTTTTCCAGCTTATTTTAAAGATGAGATTAACAGGGTTAAGTGACTTGCCCAGTGTCACACAGCTACTAAGTGTCTGAGACCAGATTTGAACTCAGGAAGATGAGTCTTCCTGGTTCTAAGTAAGACCAGTGCTCTATCTACTGCAGCGCCACCTAGCTGCCCTCCTGGTCATGTTAATGCAGCCCTAGATAGCATTCATTTTTTTAATCACATAACAACAAATGCTACACTGATGACTTCTCTAGAACCTGTAGTCCAATAAGACCCCCAGAGTTCTTTCAGACAAGCTGTTGTCTAAGTATGCCTCCCCCACATCATACTTGCAAAAATGATTTCTTGAACACAAGTGTAAGACTGTACACTTGTCCCTAATAAATTTCATCTTATTAGATTTAGCCCAATGCTCTACCTAGCCTGTCAAGATCCCTCTGGGTCCTTCCTGTCATCCAGCATCAGTTTTCACTCTCAATTTGGTGCAGTCCAGCAATTTGATGAGGCGGCCATCTACGCCTTTATCCAAGTCATTGATAAAAATGGTAAACAGCCCTAGACCAAGCACAGAGCTGTGGGGCACACCGCTGGAGACCTTCTGCCTCACTGATATCAAACCACTGATGAGTCCTCTTTGCATCGGAGCATCCCATCAGTCCTGAATGCTTCTAATTAAACTCTCATCTCACCCACATCACTCCATCTTTACCCCATGAAGAGCAGGGGATCCTTTATCAAATACCGGCTAAAATCTAGGTAAGCTATCTATAGCCCTCCCAATCTACCAGTTTAGTAACTCTGTCAAAAAAAAAAAAAAAGGAAATACAGCCTGCTGGCTCTTTGAAATTTTTCTTTTTGAGATGTTCACAAAGTCTCTACATTCTAAGTATTTTCCAGGAATCAAAGGCTTCCCTTCTTTGAAAACAGGGACAATACCCACTCTTCTCCAGCCCTGTGGTACCATTCTCCAAGGTCTTTCAAAAAGCATGGACAGAGCTGGCTCAGCAGCCACATCCTGAAGGTCTTGTGGTACCTGAGGATGCAGCTGTCCTGGTCCGGGGGCCTTGACAAGCCAGGGCAGCTGAAGACTAAGTTCTCTTACCATTTCCTTAGCAATCTGAGGACCTACTCCCTCTAAGTCATTTTTGTTCTGCTCTTTGCGGTACAAAGATCATCCTCGTTGGCAGAAAAAAACAGAAGAAAAGTAAAACCTGGGCACTTTGGCTTCCTCTCAGTTGTCAGGTGTCAGCATCCCATTAACCAGGAGCCATAACTGATAACAGAGATAAGGTAAATTGTTCATCCTTCCCCTTATACAGAGGCAGTCAAGTGGCTCAGTGGACAGAGCACTGGGTCTAGTGGAGTCAGGAAGACCTGAATTCAAATCCCACCTCAAATACTTACTAGCTGTGTGACCCTAGGTAAAGCACTCTATCAGCCTCAGTTTCCTCATCTGTAAAATGGAGATAATAAGAGCACCTACTTACCTCCCAGGGTTGTTGTGAGGATCAAATGAGATAAAATTTGTAAAGTGCTCAGCACAGTGCCTGGCACATAGTAGGTGCTATATAAATACTAGCTATTATTGCTGTTGTTAGTGTGTGTCCAGTTCTTCTGGTTCTGCTTTATTCATGTCACATTGTTTCACAAAGGTCTTTTCAGATTTTTTTTTTTACTCCTCCTCAAATTCGCTAGTCTGGTTTACATGAAAGAATTCCATTATATTAAGGTCCCTCACTTGGTTTGACCATTCCCTTATTATTGGTCATTTTGTTTGACTATGGCAGCTAGGTGGCGCTGCAGTGGATAGAGTACTGGGCCTGAAGTCAGGAAGACTCAATCGAGTTCAAATCTGGCCTCAGACACTTACTAGCTGTGTGACCCTAGGCAAGTCACTTAACCCTGTTTGCCTCAGTTTCTTCATTTGTAAAATGAGCTGGAGAAGGAAATGGCAAACCATTCCAGTATCTTGACCAAGAAAACCCCAAATTGGGTTGGACACAACTGAAAAACAACAACAAAAGTTTGACTTTGGTTTTTTGGGTTTTTTGTAATGCTGCCATGAACATCTATGAACAGATTTTTTTTTTTAAATTAACACTCAGGGTTTATTAGAGGCAGCTAGGTGGCACACTGGATGGAGCACTGGGGCCCTGGAGTCAGGAAGACTTGAGTTTGAATCTAACCTCAGTCATTTCCTAGCTATGTGACACTTAATCTCTATTTGCCTCAGGTCCCTCAACTGCAAAATAAGACTAATAATAATAATAGCAACAACATCTCAGAGTCGTGAGGATGAAATTAGATAATATTTGGAAAGCACTTAGCATAGTACTTGGCACATAGTAGGCACTTAATAAATGCTCATTCCCTCCCCCTTTCCCTTTATTCTCAACAATGGCCTTATTTGGTCAAAGGGCATGATTATTTGTGAACCTTCTCTATACTGCTAGACTGCTCTCGCCAAAGAATCTCTATGTTTATAATTTTACCAACAAGGAATGAGTGGACCCATTCCCCCTCCAGGCCAGCAGCACTGAGTTTCATTCCTTTTAATTTTTTTTTTTTTGGTCAATTCAATGGGTAGGGTGTAGTACCTTAAAGTTGCTCTGAATGTGCATTTCTTTCATTGTTAATAAACTCAAGCAATCTTTCAAGTTCACGAAATCTTAGATTTATAGCTAGAAGCAAACTCAGAGGCCATTCAGTCCAACCTCCAAATTGATAGTAAGTAATTGGGGTGAAGTGACTTGCCCAGGGTCACTGAACTAGTAAGTGTCTACGTAGGGTGGGATATGAACTAGGGTCTTCCTGACTCCAAGTCAAGAACGCTACCCATTACACAGTGATGACCTATTCTGTTTGGGCCTACACTGTAGAACCAAGAGGAATGCAAGGAAGGCACAGACAGGTAAACAGAAGCTTAATATCAGGAAAACATAATAAGCTTTTTTTTTTTTAAAACAACCTACACTTCTTCTTTTGACATTTTGTTCGTATCATCTGACAATTAATCCACTGCAGACAAAAAGTTACTTTTGTGAATATTTGGCAGTTCTTTACATATAGTATATGCCAAGTTTTTTAATTTTGACACAAACAGGCTGTATAATTGTCCTTATCCAGGCCTCATGTATTTGCCATAAATATTTCTTTCCAGTCTGTTCTTTTCCTTTTTAATTATGCTTTTTTATTACACAGAATTTGCTATTTTAATGTAATCAAGAACATCTATCTTGCCTGAATAATTCCCTTTTATTTGCCGAACAGAACATCATTTCCCTATTCCAAACCTCATTCCATTTTCTTCCATCTTTTTTATCTTTTTTTTTTTAAAATGTTTCAGGTCATTACAAGATGGAACTCTCTGAGGTGGACTGTGTAAAATCTAAATCATTCCCCACCAAATTGCCAACCAATTTTCTCCCCTCTTGTCCTTTTGTTAAACAATGAATCCTTCCCCAGCCTTATTTTCTCTAGGCTTATCAAACAATACCCCTTGGTCCGACATTCGCTTGGACATCTGCCTTAGCTCATCTATTCCACTGATCTATCTCATTCTCCCTTTTTCACTTGTACCAGATAGTTTCTTGTGATAACCAATTTTTAATATGCTTTCAAGCCTGAGAATACAAGATGATTTTCATTAGTTTTTCTTTTCAGCATGCCCCCTGAGAGTCTCGCCTGTTTGTTTTTCCATATAAATTTGATTACGGTTTTAGCCAGTTCTGCGAAGCAATCTCTTGGTGTTACATTATGTATGGAAAATCATTTTGAGAGTAGCACCTTTTCTATTCTATACTAAGCCAACCCATCAATCATCACCTAATATCCTTTCATTTGAGTCATTACAGGTTTATAATTGTCCTAAGACAGGCTCTGTGTATTTCAAGGTTGGTTAATTTTTGAATAGTGGATGGTTTTTGTTATTGTAAGTTGGGCTTCTTCATTATGTTGTTTTCTCAGTCTTTTATTGTTAAGAAATAAGGATGCAAAAAATTGTCTTACATGTAATTGGAAAAGATAAAATACTATTAAAAAAAAAAGAAAAGAAATAAGAATGCAAATTACCAGAGAATGGGCAGCTAGAGACAAAGATGGTGTCTGAGAAGAGAATTTGAACTATTGTTCAAAAGCATTATGAGAATGCTATTCCCGGCCAGGAGAGTGAGGAGGAAAATGATCGAGACGGTGAAGACCCACCCGTTCATGTCCCATGAAGATTGGGTGAAGGCATTGGGGATGTCTAGTCAAAAGAAGACTCAGGACATGATGAGTGACTTCCAGTTTGGGAAAGTGTCGCATGGAAGAGGGCTTAAGCTTGCTCTGTTTGGGCCTAGATTGTAGAACCAAGAGCAATGCGAGGAAGGCACAGAAAGGTAAACTGAGGATTAATGTCAGGAAAATCTTACTAACAGTTGGAGCTGCCCAAGAATAGAAGGGGCTGCCTTGGGAGGTGGTGATTCTCCCCTTCCCTTGCCCCGCCCACAACTAGAGGTCTTGAAGCAGAGGCCAGATAAACCCTTGGAGGGTAGACTGAGGTGGGGCTTGACCTGGGTAGTCACTGGAGATTACGGAGCAGTGGAGGGGCAGGAGATGCTACTACAGGGAAGTGACTCCAAAAAGGAGGTTTTAGGCTCAAACCTGAGAGCCCAGGCTGCAAGGAAGGTCTGCTGGTTTTTACTGGGCTGAAGCCCTGGTCATATGGATGGATGGCTAGAACTGAGGCTTAGAATCTGGAGCCTGGACCTGGAATCAGGAAGACCTGAGTTCAAATCCAGTCTCAGACACTTCTTAGCTATGTGACCCTGGGCAAGTCACTTCAGCCCTGTCTGCCTCAGTGTCCTCAGCTGTAAAAAGGGGATGATAACAGCATTGGTGATTGTGAGGATCAAACGAGATATTTGTAAAACACTTAGTACAGTACCTAGCATATAGTAAGTGCTTTATATGTGTTTGTTTTCTTCTCCTCAGCTCAGGTCAGATGCTGGGGTCAGGCAGACAAACCAGTAGGGTCTGTGCCTCCCCATGGGCCCAGACCAGCTTTTCCCAGGAGGAAAAGTGGGGAAAAACCCCAGCAAGCCCTGTCTCCTCAATCAACAGGTAGAGAGATAAATATTCCTCGATTTTGAATGGACTAACATAGCAGGTCCTGATCAGGGTTGTCATGCCCCAGCCTGGAGCCATTTCAAATGAGATTAATAACTGAAAAGTGCTTAGCACAGTGCCTGGCACATAGTAAGTGTTATATAAATGTTAGCTATTTTTATTATTGTTATTATTAGTACGGATTCTAGGCTACAGGACGACATAGTGCAGTGGATAGAGCCCTGAATTTGGAATCACAGGGCCTGAGTGCAAATCTGGATGTTGCCACCCTTCTCCTCCTTGGGCCTCAGTTTCTTCCCCTATAATATGAGGCAGTTGGACTCAGTGGCCTCTGGGGGCCCTTCCAGCCCTAGAGCTAGGATCCTATGTGTGGCCCTAGGTGAGTCACTACCCTTCTGTGGGCCTCAGTTTCTTTCTTTGTAAAATGAGAGGGTCTTCCAGCTGGAGACCTCGGATCTGATCATCTGATAATACAGTCAGAAAAAATACCTAGGCTCTCTTGAGTAATTACCTTAAATACTTCATAAAAGGCAAAAGCCCAGAAAGCCTCAAATGTCCTAATTAACAGGGCAATCATCCTCCCACTAGTCACCACACTGTGAGCCAACTCCCTGTTCTGCTCAGGGGAAGCCTGTGTTCTCTCAAGCCCACTGATCCCCCAAGAGGGCAGCAGATGGCAGCAGAGAGCCAGAAACCTCCCCCAAGCTCTCCCTTGGCCCCCCTCCCCAGGCTACCACACTCACACCTCCTCCATTCTCACCCTCAACGTGATTTGTCAGGTAATGAATTAGGGTAACTGCTCAGGCTTGTTTGTCCCTGAAAAAAAGGGAGCTCAACCCCTCCCCCCTTCTTTGTTGCTGAACTGTTAGAAGAGAGGGTTTTATGGGAAAGGGAGGGAGGAAAGATACTAGGAAATGAAGGGGATGTAAAAACTTTTTTAAAATTAATTTTAAAATTTCATTAAAAAAAAAAGGACATTCTAGGACTACCTGTACGACCCTGGGCAAATCACTTTTCTCCGGACCTCAGTTTCCTTCCCTGTAAAATAAAGGGTTGGACTGGAAAGTGACTTCCAGAGATCTAAATCTATACCCCTCTCATCTTATACTGAGGGAAGTACATGTCCACCAAACTAGACCAGGTCAGATGTGGCCCACGTGAAGCTGATGGGCAAGAATGTTCATGGTAAATGGCATTCATCATTACCCATCTGGATTGTACTAGGATTGAGGTTCAAACAGAATAGCCATAATCCTGTTCTCTCTCACGGAGGCCAGGCTGCCAGGCCTGGAGCTTTCCAATTTAGCCTAATCCATCCCTGTTGACAAATTCTTATAGTCATGCCTGAGCACTGCTCTTCCACCCTCACGGTTCATTCTCCCCATTTTACAGAGGAGGAAACTGAGGCTCAAACAGGCAAAGTGGTACCCAAGGTCATAACATCCAATCCAATCCAAACCAATCCAATTTGTCTACTACCTGTTCAGTATTCTGCCCCTTAGGATGGAAGTTACTTCCTGTCCTCCCAAATCCTACAATTACTTAGGTCCTAGCCTCTTTGCCCCTTCCTTGGCTAAGAGATGGTACCCATAAGAACCAGCTTCCCAATATGACCTCTACATAGGTTCATGAGTTTTGCTCTACTCCTAGGCCACATCCAGAGCCCACACCCTGGTACCATGCTCTTGGTCCCTAGGGGGTTGGAAAGTGAACAGATCTCCCCATCCCCCACTGGAAAAACTCTCTAGTGCACAGTCCTTGCTCCCGGTGGATTAGCACTAGGATCTTCCTATGTGAAGGGCTTAAAATCACAAACTCTGAACAGTACTATTATTGTAGAAGCAAGAAATTAAGCTTCAGATGGTAATTAAACTATAATTAAATTCGAAACCAAGGCCTAAATCTATAGCTAATCTAAAAGCTAAAAAAACCAAGGTCACAATCTCTAGATGAAGCTTTATCGTCTAGTAACAAGAAGGTAGGAGCGGCGATGGTTGGGAGCCAAATGCTCTTTGTCCTGGAAATACAACAACCAGAAACTAAAGCCGTGAGTGGAAAATTTGCCGAATGGTTAAGAGCTCACCTTTGGGTTTTGAAGACCATTATTTTACACCCCGTTTTACACGACAAACAGACCTCTGATTTGATTTCTTAATTCCTTGAGATAAATATTCTGTCCTGATTTGCAACTGCGTGGACCATGCCAAGCCAGAGAGGGTTCGGTTCCTAAGGCTGCTCAGGCAAATGTAGAAAACCCTCCGGAGCGGGCTGGTTACTAGGAGCTCCCTCCCTCTCTGACTTCACGCTGTCATTGCATCACTTTGGGAGACGCACTGTCCTTACATTTACATTATCTATCTGTCTGTCTATCTATTGATCTATTATCTACCTACTATCCATCTTTTCTATGTACCTACCTGGCTACCTACCTACTGATCTACCAAGCTAGCTATCTAATCTAGCTAGCTAGTTATCTACCAACTATCTACTTATCTACTTATCTTTTATCTTTCTTTCTTTCCTTCCCTCTTTCCTTCCTTCCTTTCTACCTTCCTTCCTTCCTTCTCATCTTATATCTATCTATTATCTCTCTCTGCTTTATATAGACACACTGTATACACAGAGATACGTATTTAAGTAAATAGCAATACAATGCTAAACCTTTTATTTTTCTTCTTTAGCCTTGTCCCATTTATGCAGCCAGCTAGGGATCCTGGGGTAGATACTCCTTCCAAAAGCACCATCAAGTCTAGACTGGTCCACATGGCTGGTGGTGAGTGAGGAGTGTACCTGGTTGGGCCTTACCTCCTTTCCACAGCAGATAGACAGGCACCACGTAGAGCATGATGTGTTGAACATAGTAAACTTCCAACTCCAAGGGCAGCTGTGGAGAAAAAAGGAGGGGAAATAAGGGGAGTACTTCATCAGAAAGGTTGGACAGAATCTCTGTGGGCATACTTGAGAAAGAATTCTCTGAGTTACAGACTTAATAAGGAGCTCTAGCCTTTAACTGAAGGGAGTCCAGCCCATACCCTCCAGTCGTGCCTCAGCTGGTTTCTTTGCCACTCTAATCTACTGCTCCTCCTTTTGCTATCTGGAGCCAAGCAGGACAAGTTGACTCTCTAATGTCAGGAAGCAAAGTTAAGCCTTCTGGCCTCTAAGTAGCTAAGTGGAACAGTGGCTAAGAGTGCTAAATTTGCAATCAGGAAAACCTGAGTTAAAATCCCGTCTTGAAAGCTAGGTGGCACAGTGGATAGAGCACTGGCCCTGGAGTCAGGAGGACCTGAGTTCAAATCTGGCCTCAGATACTTGACACTTATTAGCTGTGTGACCCTGGGCAAGTCACTTAACCCCATTGCCTAGCAAAAAAACAAAAAAACAACCAAAAAAAAAAATCCCACCTTGGATACTTCTCAGCTATGTGACCCTGGGCAAGTCACTCTATCCTGTTTGTCTTAGTTTCCTCAACTGTAAAATGGGGATTATAATAGCACCTACCTCCCAGGGTTGTTGTGAGGATCAAATAAGAATGTTTGTAGAGCATCTGGCATAGTACTTGGCACACAGTTGTTGTTAAGTCATTTTTCAGTCATGTCTGACTCTCCATGACCTCATTTGGGGTTTTCTTGGCAGAGATAGTGGAGTGGTTTACCATTTCCTTCTCCAGCTCATTTTACAGATGAGGAAACTGAGGCAAACAGGGTGAAGTGACTTGCCCAGGGTCACACAGCTAGTCGGTGTCTAAGGCTGGATTTGAACTCAGGTCTTTGAGACTCTAGGCCCAGGACTCTATCCACTGTAGCACCATCTAACCACCCTCTGGCACACAACAGGTGCTATATAAATGCTTATTCCCTTCCCTTATTCTCCATTAATTGTAGATGGTTTTCTGAAGGAGTGTTTTCCCCAGGAAGGAAGGAGAAAGATAGGACAATAGCTAATAGAACTGGACAGATCAAATTTTTTTTTAATGGATAAATGTTTGCAGTTAGCCAAATTCTTCGAGATTTCTTCCCCCTCCCCCCCGAAAAAAAAACCCTCAACAAAGAAAAACATCAAAGAGAATAGAAATGTTTAGAAAACCACACAAGAAAATAAAACATTAACAAATCAGGGTGCTAATTAATAGCATTTTTAAAATGTTGTTCACAACTAGATCAGCTAATATGCCAGAAGTAATGGAGATTAAGAGGGGATAAAAAACCACTACAAAAGCTATCCCAAGCAATGTCTCCAGGTGGAAAAACAATACTTTAAAAGAAATTATGCAAGAACTGGCAAGGCTCAGAATATCACAAGACCAAATAAAGAGCTTTAAAGAAGGAGAAAATCAAGAGAGGAAAGTAAGCTAGAATTGGGAAAATACACACATAACACAAAGAATGAGAAGAATTGATAAAGAAATTGATCTGTAGGGAGGAGACAATCCAAAAATCTCAAAAAATAGTAATAGGGGCAGCTAGGTGGTGCAGTAGATAGAGCACCGGCCCTGAAGTCAGGACGACCTGAGTTCAAATCTGACCTCAGACCAAACACTTGACACTTATTAGTTGTGTGACCCTGGGCAAGTCACTTAACCCCAATTGCCTAAAACAAAACAAAACAAAAAAAACCCAATAAAAAATAATAATAGCTAACATTTCTATAGTACCTACTATGTGCCAGGCACTGTGCTGAGAGCTCTACAATTATTATCTCATTTGATCCTCACAGCAGCCCTGGGAAGTAGGTGCTATTATTGTCCCCATTTTACAGACAAGGAAACTGAGGCAGACAGGGGTTTAGTGATTTGCCTGTGATCACACAGCTAGGAATTACCTGTGACCAGATCTGAACTCAGGTTTTCCTGACTCCAGGTCCGGCATTCTATTCACAGTGCAACCTAGTAAGACTCCTACAGTAGAAAATGGAATTGCAGCATCAAGCCAGCCAAGTGGGAACAGAAGCTGCAAAAAAAATTACTCATTATTCAAAGGATTGAGAAAAAAACAGACCCAAGTGACAGAAGCTACCGGGGTGGGGAACCTACGGCCTTGAGGCCACATGTGGCTCTCTAGGTGCCCAAGTGTGGCCCTTTGATTGAATCCAAACTTCATAGAACAAATTCCCTTAATAAAAGGATTTGTCTAGCCACAAGACCATGGAAGGTAGACTACGGCACAATGACTTAAGAATTACTGACATCCCAGAGGACTTAGGAAGACAAAGTAGCATTTATAAGATATTTTCCTGAAATAAAACTCTCCAGAATTTGTGAAAGTTAATGTTGAAATACCACAAGGAAAGGGGCAGCTAGGTGGTACAGTGGATAGAGCACCGGCCCTAGAACCAGGAGGACCTGAGTTCAAATCAGCCTCAGACACATGATACTCACTAGCTTTGTGACCCTGGACAAGTCACTTAACCTCGATTGCCTTGCAAAAAAAGAAAAGAAAAAGAAATACCACAAGGAAGACTCCACAAGATTCTCCAAAGGAGAACCCAAGATGTAAGATGGCTAGATATATCATAAGTAAATTGCAAAGCTATAAAGATAAGGAAAAAAAATATTGCCAGCTATAAGAAGCAAAGAAATGACTCTCCCCAAACTACAATTAGGACCACAGAAGACTTTCTGAGCAGAACAAGGGAGGGTTACAGGAATGGAAAGAAAACCTTTACAAAAATTAGAAGCATAAGCCATAATGTCCAAATTATCTCTCCATCCAACTCTATACTCTATGAAGGCAGAAGAGGGTGATTTGAGAAGCAAACAGATTTTGAAAAGTTGACACTCTGAGGAACTCCTAAAAGAACAAACAAGTTCATTGGCCAATTCGCAAAAAACAAGTTTCATAAGAATATTTCGGAGAAGCACAAGGGGGAAAAAAACGAGGGTAGAAAAGGAAGAGAAATCTGAAATTGACACTCCTATCTTTGACAAAGGGGAAGTTCAAGTTCAAATGACCTAGATGGTTATTTGTGAAAAATAGATGGATTTTGTTTAAAGTAGTTCTATTATGCTTGGATTAATACTAGAAACAGCAAGGAGAAAGATATGTGTCCACCTCACAAAGACTTTCTCAGGGGATGCTAGGTGGCGCAGTGGATAGAGCACCGGCCCTGAAGTCAGGAGGACCTGAGTTCAAATCTGGCCTCAGACCAAACACTTGACACATACTAGCTGTGTGACCCTGGGCAAGTCACTTAACCCCAATTGCGCCCCCCCCCAAAGACTTTCTCAGATTCCCCATCACAGAGTGGAGGTGGCAGTGGGTTTTTGTTGGCTATGGCAGTGGAGCTAAGTCTGAGTTGACTCTACCATGCCAGACATAGGTAACAGTCCTAGCAACAGCCCAAGAGAGGCCCATCTCCAGCAGGTTGGGACCACTTGGTCATAAATTATTTTTTGGCCAGGATAGTCCATAACAACAATAACAATAGCATTTACATAGTGATTTATGGCTTGTGAAACACTTTACGATCTCATTTGTTCCCCACAATAATCTGGGGAGGTAGGTGCTATTGTTATCCTCATTTTACAGATGAGGAAACTGAGGCAAACAACAGTTAAGTGACTTACCCAGAGTCATACAGCTAGTCAGTATCTGAGGCTAGATTTGAATTCATCCTGTCTCGTCCAACAACTGCTCCCTCTGCCATCCCTACTCTCTCACTTATTTTCATTCTCCCTGCCTGCTGGCTCATTTCCTACTGCCCACATACATGCCCATGTCTTCTCTATTCTGAAAAAATCTCACCTGATCCTTCCAAACCAGCTATCATCTTAAATCTCTTCTGCCTTTTGTAGCTAAACTCCTCAAACAGGCTGTCTGCACTAGGTGCCTCCACTTTCTCTCTACTCCCTTCTTAACCTCTTACAATCTGGCTTTGGACATGTCAATGACTGTGGAGAGGTCAAGGAGAATGAGGAGAGAGGAGAGGCCATTGGATTTGGTGACTAAGACATCGTTGGTGACTTCCTTGTGGTATTTCTTTTTCTTTTCTTTTTTTGCAAGGCAATCGAGGTTAAGTGACTTGTCCAGGGTCACAAAGCTAGTGAGTATCATGTGTCTGAGGCTGATTTGAACTCAGGTCCTCCTGGTTCTAGGGCCGGTGCTCTATCCACTGTACCACCTAGCTGCCCCTTTCCTTGTGGTATTTCAACATTAACTTTCACAAATTCTGGAGAGTTTTATTTCAGGAAAATATCTTATAAATGCTACTTTGTCTTCCTAAGTCCTCTGGGATGTCAGTAATTCTTAAGTCATTGTGCCGTAGTCTACCTTCCATGGTCTTGTGGCTAGACAAATCCTTTTATTAAGGGAATTTGTTCTATGAAGTTTGGATTCAATCAAAGGGCCACACTTGGGCACCTAGAGAGCCACATGTGGCCTCTCCTCATTCTCCTTGACCTCTCCGCAGCCTTTGACACTTTTGACCACCCTCTTCTCTCTGGATTTCCAGGACACCAGCCTCTCCCCGTTCTCCTTCTTCCGATCAGACCACTTTCTCTGCCTCCCATGCTAAATCCTCCTCCAGATCGCACTCTCCAACCACTGGTGTCCCTATCCAGGTTCTATCCTGGTTCCTCCCCTCTTCTCCCAAGACACTGCTTCTTGGTGATCTCATTGGCTCCCATGAGCTTTTAATTACCATTTCTATGCAGATGATTCTTACATTTACAGGTCCTGTCCCAAGCTCTCTGCTGACCACCAATCTCACATCTCCAACTGCCTTTCAGACATCTTGAACTCAACATGTCTAAAACTGAACTCTTTCCCCCTAAATCTTCTCCCCTCCTCCTACTTCTCTATTACTGTTGAGGCCATCACCATCTTCTCAGTCCCTCAGGTTCCCAACCTAGAAGTCATCCAGTATCTCTGTCTTTGTCTCTCTCTCTGTCTCTGACTCTGTGTGTGTGTGTGTGCGTGTACTATACATATATCTATATATATCCCCATATCCAAGCCATTGCCAAGGTCTGTCAATGTCACTTCTGTCCTGAGACGCTGCCATCCCTCTGGTGTGGGCCCTCATCACCTTACACCTGGACTATTTCAATAGTTCCTGGTGGGTCTGCCCTTCTCAAGTCTCTCCCTACACCAATCCATCCACTATTCATTCAGATACCAAAGGGATTTTCCTAAAGTGCAGATCTTATCATGTGATCCTACTCAGTGTAGTAATCTTATCCTTAGATCCTACTCTAGCGGCTCCCTATTGCCTCCAGGAACAAATACAAAATGTTCTGTTTGGCCCTCAGACCCAGCCTCCTCCTACCTTTCCAGTCTCCTTATACCCTACTCCCTACCACATACTCTTCCATCCAAGTGACACTCACTTCCTGGCTGTCCCGCCAATAAAACCCTCCATCTCTTGGCAGCTTTGGACATTTTCTCTGGTTGTCCTTCATGCCTGGAGTGTTCACCCCTTTCATCTCTACCTACTGACCTCCCTGGCTTCCTTTAAGTCCCAACTAAAATCCTACCTTCTACAGAAAGCCTTCCTCAACCCCTCTGAATTCCAGTGCCTTCCTTCTCTTATTTCCTCTTTAGCCTAAACACAGTTTTTTTTTGTACATAGTTCTCTCTCCCATTAGATTATAAGCTCCTTGAGGGCAGGGACTGTCTTTTGTCTCTTTTTGTATCCCTGAGGCTGAGCACCATGCCTGGCACATAGTAGACACTTAAAAAATGTTTACTGATTGACTGACTTTGAGACCAGCTCTCCATCTTCCTTGCCACCTTACCTGCCTAACAAAGAGCCAAACGGAATAGCCTCAGGTGGAGA
The DNA here is from genome assembly GCF_900497805.2 of Vombatus ursinus. NCBI lineage: Eukaryota > Metazoa > Chordata > Mammalia > Diprotodontia > Vombatidae > Vombatus > Vombatus ursinus. The sequence goes on from NW_020944455.1 coordinate 2,379,268, forward strand.
ATGTAGATGCTGTCTCCCTCATTAGACTATAAACTTTTTGAAGGCAAGAATTGTTTTTGCATTTGTTTTGTAATGCGCAGCACAGTGCCAGGCACAAAGAAAGCTAGGTGGCACAGTGACTAGAGTCAGGAAGATCTGAGATCAAACCCAGCCTCAGACACTTCCTAGCTGTGTGACCCTGATGAGTCACTTAAGCTCTGTTTGCCTTGGTTTCCTCATCTGTACAATGGGGATAATATGATCTACTTGCAAGGGTTGTTGTGAAGATCAAATTATACGTATAATATTTGGAAAGCACTTACCACAGTGCCTGGCACACAGTAGGCACTTAATAAATGCTTGATGGTTGATCTTATCAAGCATCTTGAAGGCGAGGACAGCTTCATTTTTTTAGTTGTATCTCCAGTACCTAACACAGTGGCTTAACAAATGTTTGTTGATTAACTGATTCCTATGCCTGGTCTCTCCTGGAACCCTCAAAACCCTTTAGAGACCCTGCCACTTAACACCATCAGGCAACAGTCCTCAGTGCCTTGCCAGGCACATAGTAGGTGCTTAATAAATGTTGATTGATTGGCTCATTCTTTTTTTTCTTTCTTTCTTTCTTTTTTTTTTTTGGTGAGGCAATTGGGGCTAAGTGACTTGCCCAGGGTCACACAGCTAGTAAGTATCAAGTGTCTGGTCTGAGACCGGATTTGAACTCAGGTCCTCCTGACTCCAGGGCTGGTGCTCTATCCACTACGCCACCTAGCTGCCTCGATTGGCTCATTCTTATGCTTGGCTTCTATCTACTGTAGTCCTCAAGACCCTCCAGAGACCCTGTAGTCCAGCACCACCAGGCAACATAGTCCCCAGTGCCTGGCACATAGCAGGTGCTTAATAAATGTTTGTTGATTGGCTGATAGTACACCAAAATGGGCAAATAGCCAAATTCATCATCTCAAAAGAAAAGGGATGGACTCAAATATTGTGTCTCATTGATATTTCCACTTCTTGGGCACTTACCAGGCGAGTGTTTACCACGGGAAAAAGCAGTGCAAGCAGAGCCCCATTCAACATGTGCATTTGTAGCCTGAAAAAGAGAAATGGGCAAAAGTCTGTATTACACTCACAGTCTGCTATGAAACAGGACCTCATTCAGGTAGAAAACCTAGGAAGTGTGACCTGGGGAGGTCTAGTTGTGGACTTATGACTTAGGGGGATAATTTCCACAAGATGTATGCATGCCTTGTGGAAAGGGACACTTTCCAGGGGGCACCATTAGCATCATCGATGTTCTCAATATTTCCCAAGAGCTGCCTGGGATTTATTTCTTTCAGCTACAACATTTCCTTACAAGATAAGGTATATGCTTCCTAATCAACTGCTCACACGCAGAGTCAAATCTGTATTAATAATAATGACATTTCTTGCTGAGAGGGAAGGGAAGGGGATGGTATAGAAAGGTGGAAGGAACTCATACTGCTAGAGCAGTTTTAGCTTTGTTGGTGTTCAGTTGCGTCTGACTCTATAATTCCATGGACCATATATAGCAAACCAGGCCCTTCTCTTCTCCACTATCTGCCTTAAGCACTTGTTGTGAGGATCAAATGTTAACTCATTCAATCTTCACCACAACCCTGGGAGATGTTCCCATTTTGTGAGGCAATTCAAGAGGTTAAGTGACTCAGTCACTTATCTGACCTTACACACTTAGTACTTAGCTGTGTAACTCTGGGAAAGTTGGCCTCTATTTCCTCATTTGTAAAATGAAGGGTTCAGCTTAATGACTTCTGAGGTCCTGAGGTAGACTTGGAGCTAAACTTTCAAGTTCAGAGTCTGACCTTTACAATCTAGGTGACTTCGATCAGGTTCCTCATCTGTAAAATGGGGACAATAAAATTTACACTACTGACCTCATGTAGGTTTGTCATAACTGATTAAAGTCACAGAGTCACAGAATGTGAGAGTTGGAAGGGACCTCAGTGGCCACCAAATTCAATCCTTACCTGAAAGGAATCAACCCCCCCCCACCCCCATAATATACTTAACAAGTAATCTGCTTAAAGACCTCCAAGGTTGAGGAACCTAACACATCTTGAAGCAGTTCATTTCACTTTTAGACAGTTCTGATTCTTGGGAAGTTTTTCCTACTCTCAAGCCTAAATTTGCACAACCTTTCCCCATTGCTCCTGGTTCTGCCTTCTGGGGACAAAGAGAGCAAGCCCAATCTTTCTTTTCCATGATAGCCCTTCAAACACCTGAAGACATTGCTGTCATGTCCACCCCCCCACCCCCCAGAGTCTTTTCTGCTCCAGGAATCCCCAGTTCCTTCAAATGATCCTCATCAGACATGGAATTGTGAAATTGATTTCTTGACCCCAGTCTAAAACTTTACATTTATAGCCCTACTGAATTTCATCTTATTAGGTTCAGTCCCAAACTCTAACTCTTTATGAAGTCTTTGACAGTCTGGTGAAGCCTATAGACCCCTCTTAGGAAAACATTTCTAAATAATTGAAGAAAATGATAAAGTTCAGTTAGAGATTAGTGACTATAAAGATGTAATTTTTTTCATCCAAGTTTATGGACCACCTGAAGTTTATTAATAGATCCCTTGGGAGGGGGCAGGATGTATGTGTGTCTGTAAACACCTCCTCCATCTCCCCTCCTTCCCCCTCCCCCCAAGCCGACAAGATCTTTTTAAATCCTGACTGTCATGAATTACATTTGATATCCCTCACAACCTTGTGTTATCTGCAGATTTGATGAGCTTGCCTTCTATAGCTTTATCCAGGTCACTAAGGAAAATGTTTAACAGCTGAGGGTCAAGCACAGATTCCTGAAGCATTCCACCAGAGACCTCCTGTCAAGTTGATATCAAACCACTCCATGAGTATTCTTGTTTTTTTTTTTAGGCAGTTGGGGTTAAGTGACTTGCCCAGGGTCACACAGCTAGTAAGTGTCAAGTGTTTGGTCTGAGGCCGCATTTGAACTCAGGTCATCCTGACTTCAGGGCCGGTGCTCTATCCACTGCGCCACCTAGCTGCCCCCTCCATGAGTATTCTTTGGTACTAACCATCCAACCAGTTTAGATCCTACCAATTGTGCCATCATCTACATCTTTCCATCTTTCCCACAAGAAGAGCATGGGATACTTTATTAAGCCCTTTGCTAAAAATTCACCTAGACTACATCTATAGCGTTCCCTGGCCTTCTAATCTGATGTAAAAATGGCACAACCAGGTTTTGATGAAGTCATGTTGGCTCTTTGTGATTAAGATTTTCTTTTCTAGATGTTCATTAAATATCTCTAATAATACATTCTAAAAATTTCTAGGAATTAAACTTATACTCCCTGGCCTACGGTTTGCAGGCTCTTTGCTATCCTTTTTCAGACAACAGGACGCCATTTGCCCTTTTCCCGTCTTATGGTACCTCTTCTGCTTTCCACAAGGCTTGGTCATCCCATCTGCCAAGTCTATGAGGACTTGAGGATGTCATTCATCTGGGGGAGGGGTCTAGAATTCATTAAGGGCACCTAGATGCTCCTTTCTCATCTCTTTAATTATCTTGGGTATCAGTTTCCTGCTAGCAATTTTTGTACAGTCATATCCAATGCATGGATCAGTCTTTTTGGCAGAGGAAACAGAAGCAAGAGTCAAGCAGCTCTGTGTTCTCTCTCTGTTGTCAACTGTCATTGCCCCATTCAACAGAAACACAGGGTAACGTTGGGTGATAACAGATAAGACAAGTGGCTTCATTCCTATTTTGGGCCACTTTTTGATCCTTCTCTTTCATTTTTCTTTTTATATGGATTTAGCTTGTGCATAACCTCTTCTGATTTTGCTTTTTTCTACCTTGTATTATCTCACAAAGTTTGCTTCGGATTTTTTTTTCTATTGTACAAATTTGTTGGTCTTAATTGCATTCTAAAGATTCACTATAGAAAATTTATTTATCAGTTTCCTTGCTGTTAGTCATTTCGTTTGACTCCAGTCTGTTGTTGCTCCTATGATACTGCTGCTATGAAAATCTCTGACAAGCTTTTGTTTGTTTGTTTTTAATGAAACAAACAAACTGTTTTGGTATATATTCCCAATGATGGAATTATTGGGTCAAAGGGTATGATTAGTTTTGAAATTCTTCCTGCTCTCTGCCAGAATGCTCTCTAAGAAACATTCTACAAGTTTATAGCAGTAATGAATTAGTGTACCTGTTTCTTCACAGTCCTACCAGCATCAAGTCGCACTGCTTTTAACAATTTTTGCTAATTTGATGGGTAGGATGTGAGAATGAGCATTTTTTCAAATGTTTACGTACAATTTGTACTTTCTCTTTTGAAAATATTTTATGTCAATTTTATGACAATAGGGAAAGGGAAGGGAATAAGTACTTTTATAGCACCTACTGTGCTATATATATATATAGACACTTACCTTGTGTCCTGCTTCTTGCTGTCACAAAAAGTACTTCAATAAACATTTATGTCTATTAATAACTGCATATTTATGTATGTGATCTTTACCTCTTATTTTTGAGCTCCTCCTTAGGCTATCTGGCCAGTAGTAGAATCACAGCTTCAAGAGATGGGTATAGTTTTGTGACTTTTCTTGCTTGGCATATAGTAAGCACTTAATAAATGCTTTTTCTTTGAAAAAAAATCAGTAATTTTCAGTAGTTTTCTTAAATGGTTGGATCAATCAATTCACAGATTGACCTACAATGTCTGTCATCCTATGACCCTCTTGTTGTTGTTGTTTAGTTGTTTTTCAGTTGTGTCCGACTCTCCGTGACCCCATGTGGGGTTTTCTTGACCAAGATAGTGGAGTAGTTGGCCATTTCCTTCTCCAGCCAGCCCATTTTCCAGATGAGGAAACTGAGGCCAACAGGGTGAAGTGACTTGCCCAGGGTCACACAGCTAATAAGTGTCTGAGGCCAGATTTGAACTCAGGAAGATCGGTTTTCCTGACTCCAGGCCACACTCTATCCACTGCAGTGCCATCTGGCTGTTCCTCTATGCTTTTGTAGCATTTATCATCCCTGTTTATGGCCATCTTTTCCAGACTGCTGGTGTGAGATGAAATTTAAGTTGTTTTAATTTGTATTTGTTTTATTATTAGTGATTTGTAGCATTCTTTCATATAATTGTTGATAGTTTGGGGACGAAGCATAAGGGTCACCAGGAGCCCTTTCCCACCATGGTGCTGGCTGGGCTCAGCTCAGGTTCAGAGGCACAGACTGGGGAGTCTGGCTTCCTAACCAAGCCAAGTCTCTGTTCTTCCCTAACCCCACCAACCAGGCCAAAGCCCTAGGGCAGCCTGGCCGCAGTGAAGAAAGCAATGGCCCCAGGGGCAGTGAGGTGGGGCAGTGGATAGAGCATCAGCCCTGGAGTCAGGAGGACCTGAGTTCAAATCCAGTCTTAGATGCATAACACTCACTAGCTGTGTGACTCTGGGCAAGTCATTTAACCCCAACTGCCCTCACCAAAAAAAAAAAAAAAAAGAAGAAGAAATGAATGGCCCCTCTGTTCTACACTGACCAATGCCTGTAAAGTTCCAGCCACTTTGCCCTATCCCAGCCAAGGGCGTCCCAGGGTTTCACCCCTTAGCCCTACCCCACCAAATCGGGCTCCAGCCAGGATTCACCTCTGCACTGATTAGAGCCTCCCTCCACAGTCACAGTCAGGCTAGACTGGATAACCGAGCAGTAAAACAAAGAAAATGAGGCAATCCCCTGTTGCTGATTTTTGGAAGTATATAGATAAGAGCTGACCAAGATAGGCTGTGCACTATATCATGGGAAGAAGGGTAGTGCCCACACTGATGAGATCACAGGTTCATTGGAATACTTTTATTAAAATGATTTATGACATTTATAGTTTTGTTTATGTTGATCCATTCTTACATTCCTGGCATAAATCCCAAGTAGCCATAATGAATAATTTAATATAATGCTGTAGTCTCTTGGATACCATTTTCTATCATATTTTTGCAGCAATATTTGTGATATTCATTTAATGTTTTCTTTTGCTGCTTTATTTCTCTCTGACTGAGCAGCCACCTTTTCTCTATTTGAGTGACCACTTTATGTGGCATACAAGTTATTTATTGTTTAATTGCTGGAGAGAATTTGCTTTTATGTCCATCTGGATTGGGGAATTTTTTTTTCTTTGAGAGTTCATTCACAGCTTGCTTGATGTCTCTAAGCAGGTGGTTTAGGGTCTCTATTTCCTGTTTGTTAATCTGTGCCTTTTTCTATTTTTATTAGTATTTGTCAATTTTATTTATGTTTTCTTGGGGGGAGGGGATACAGTTGGAGGTCTAGTAGTTTCTGATATCCTTATTTCCTCTCCATTCTTTATGAATTCTCCCTTCTCTATTTTCTGTTCAGGTAATTTGTTTTTCCTCTGTTTTCAATTTTAGCAAATTACTCTATGCAGGTCACAACAACATTCTCCTTGCTCTCCATACTTCCCAGAAATAAGACCAGCAGCCCTCTGTCCCTGCTGGTAGCTCCCATGTGCCAAAAATAACTTCATCATCATAATACCAGCTAGCATTCATATGGTGCTTTAAAGTTTGAAAAACAATTCATCAAAGTAGGTCTTATTTGATCTTTACAACAACAACCCTGGGAGGTAGGTGCTATTAGTATCCCTATTTTACAAATTAGGAAACTGAGGCTGAGAGAGGTTAGGTGACTTGCCTGGGATCATATAGCAAGTTGTTGTTTAGTGATTAGTCCTGCCTCCATTTGGGTTTTTCTTGGCTAAGATAGTGGTTTGCCATTTCCTTCTCCAGCTCATTTTAAAGATGAGAAAACTGAGGCAAACCAGGTGAAGTGACTTGCCCAAGGTCACACAGCTAGTAAATGTCTGAGGTCAGATTAGAATTCAGGTCTTCTGACTCCAGGCCCAGCACTCTCTCCACTGGGCCACCTAACTGTAAGTAGGTGTGTGTAAGGCATATATATATATAGCAAGGCAAGTAGGCATGTCTAACAGTCATCACCAAGCTGCCCCACTTTTGCTACTACTCATCCACTATCTCTTAGCTATATATTATTATAAATTTATTTGTGAATGAGTGTAACTGAGGATCCTACCAATCTCTTCTCTGTGCTTGGCTAAAAAGTATACAAAAGAGCCCTTTGCCAAGTATTTACTCTATTTACATAAAACCAGATACAGGGAAGAATTCCTCACTATTAAAAATTCAACTCCAGGTGACTCATCTTAAAATCATCCTTTGTGAAGAGACTTATATAACACGTCCAGCCAAGGAAAAGGAGGAATGACAACAGAAAGAAATTAAGAAACATTACCATCAATGCCCTAGATCCCCATAGATTCCTTTGGAATGTCCTACTTAATGGCAGAGTGAGTAATCCTCAATTCAACAAATATTTATAAAGTATCATTAAGGTAAGGGGCAGCTAAGTGGTGCTATAGTGAACTGAGTGTAGGGCCTGGAGTCAGGAAGACTCATCTTCTTGAGTTCAAATCTGGTCTCAGACACTTACTAGCTGTGTGACCCTGGGCAAATCACTCCACCCGGTTTGCCTCAGTTTCCTCATCTATAAAATGAACTGGAGAAGGAAAGAGCAAACCACTCTAGTATCTTTGCCAAGAAAAATCCAAATGCGGTCACGAAGTCAGACACAACTGAAACGACTGTGCAACAACAACATCTTTAAGGTACATGATACTGGGGAGACAAAGACAAAAAGGAAACAGTACTTGCTTGCCTTCAAAGAGCTTATATTCTATGGAAAGGATACAACACCAATGGAGTATATACAAAAGAATTTGGAGAGGAAAAGAGTGCTAATGATGTAGGAGATAGTATCTGAGCTATAAGCTGTCTATAAGATGGAGGTAAGGAGGGAATAACAAAGAGGCAAGAGATAAAAGGTTCATATACAGAGAACAGGTATCTTGGATTGGAATGGAGAGAATATAAAGCGAGTAGAATGAATTCAAACTGGAAAGGTCAGTTGGAGCCAAACTGTGAGAGACTTTGAACATCAGAGTGAGGATTTCTTTTTTTATTCTAGAGGTCATAGGGAACCATTGAGGATGTTTTACTAGAGCAGTGTGGAATCAGGGCTCTAGGCTCAACTTACTTTGTTGTGCTTCTAGAGAGCTGAAAATTACTGCAAGGCACTCTGGGTGGGCTAGCTATCGCTCCACTGAGGGATTATGAGACATTCTCTTTCCCATGGGAAATCTTGCTGTCTGGAGGCAGAACAATGGGGAAGCACCTGCCCGACTTGCAGTCATCAATTTATCTGCTAAAATGTTATTTGGTCCCAGAATGTTCCCATCATAACTCTGTCTTTGTGCCCTATCAATGCAACTGTGCATACTTTTCCCTATCTTGTTTACTATCCCTTTTCCGCCTTTCATTTCTTCATATAAAAACATTTAGCCTTGCACAGTTTGGAGAGTCTTTGCAACACTAAGGCTCTGTGTCTAAGTTTATAATGCAAGTAATGAAGAAGAACACCTTGGTTAAGCAGTCAGAGCAGAATACCGAGTTCATTCTTCAACACTGATAACATGGTTGGCTCTGAGCTTTAAGCAAATGACTCTGGCAGCTGTGTGGAGAATGGATTAGAGTGGGAAGAGGCTGGAGGCAGGGAGACCAATTAGGAGCCTATTGCAATAGTCCAGGAGAGAGGTGATGAGGCCCTGTACTAGGGTGGTGGCACGGCACAGATGGGAGAGATATGAAATAGGATTGAAAAGACACTAATGGCTTGCCCCTCTCAGACTGCCTTCCATACACTCCACATCTTCTATGTACCTAGCTATGCACATGATAGGGCAGCTAGGTGGTGCTACAGTAGATAGAGCACTGAGCCTGGAGTCAGGAAGACTTATCTTCTTGAGTTCAAATCTGGCCTCAGATACTTCCTAGCTATGTGACCCTGGGCAAGTCACTTCACCCTGTTTGCCTCAGTTTCCTCATCTGTAAAATGAGCTGGAGAAGGAAATGGCAAACCACTCTAGTATCTTTGCCAAGAAAACCCCAAATGGGGTCACAAAGAGTCAGACACAACTGAAAAATGACTGAACAATAATATGTATATATGATGTCTCCCCCATTAGAACATGAGTTCCTTGAGGGCAGGGACTGATCTTCGCCTTTCTTTGCACTTAACATAGTGCCTGGCACATAGTAAGTGCTTAATAAATGTTTGTTGACTCATAAGATTTAGCAATTGACTGGAGATGGGATTGAGGGAAAGTGATAAGGAAGACTCCAAAGTCTTGAACCTGGGTGACTGGAAAGATGGTGGTACCCCCCAACAGAAACAGGCAAGTTTGGAGGAAGGGTGGGTACAGGGGAAACAATGATGAGTTTTAGACTGGATGAGCTGAAAGCATCACTGTATTTGGCCATGGCCAGAACATAGCTACGGAATAATGTTCAATCCTGAGAAAGCCATTTGAGGAAGGCCATTGATCTGATGTAGGAGTGGCAGAGAAGATCTGGAGGAGAGCAACCAGTATGGTAGAAGGCCTGGAATCCACACCATATGAATAGTGGTTGAAGGAATTCAAATCCTGACAAGTACATTCTGAAGGTGCGAGGCTACCTTGGAAACTGGCTGACTGTGTTATTTTGCCATTACAAGTCTTTAACATCTGTCACCTAAAAAGCTCCTTTGCCCTGGAGTAGAGCTCCTTATTCGACTGCCAGAAGAATGAAGGTCTATGCAGCAGCTCTTAGGTTTTATGGCTTCCCGAGGCCGTCAAGCAGCAACAGGAAGAACAGAAAGAGAAGGCATACACAGTGAAACGAATACTAGCCGTGGAATCAGAAGAGAATTAGTTTTGATTCCTGCCTTGGACACTTATCCCGTCACAACACTCAGCCCTTGTTTCCTCATCTATAAAATGGGGCTAATTATATCAATAATATTTATCTCAGGGGATTGTTATGACGCTCAACTGAGATAATGTAAGAAAAATACTTTGCAAACCTTAAGGTGTTCTATATATGTCAACTGTTATTGTTATTTGTAAAGTTGACCCAAGAGTGAGTACCTCAAATATACCTCGCCTCCCTCTATCAACACCCTTGTCCCAGGATTGCCTTGGCTATCAGGAAAGACCAGGGATTCCCTGCTGGCCCCTTTCCACCTCTTTATCATAGACTGGCAATCCTATTTATATTACCTTAGCTCCCATAAAGTGTGTAAAAATACCCTGCCATAGGGTTCCACTCAGAACTTGTGGGCTTCTGAGTTGTAGGCTGCTTAGGTCAAAGTCCCTTTCCCTGGCCATGACTCCCCAATCCCTCATTACCATCCATGTCTACTCCAATCCTTCAATATTCCCATTCAACTCTTCCCTAGCCTTCCACTGTGCCCTTTGGGACCCCTGTTACATTATTAACCAACTGTCCTTCATATGAAACTTATGCCCTGCCCCTGGAAATTATTCAAAACATTATAGATCCAATCCAGAGTTGGAAAGGATCCCACAGATAATAACTATAGAGCTGGAGGGGACTTGAGAGGCCAACTCTCCAAAAGCTGCATGATACACTTTTCAGTTTCATCTACATCATTAACATTTCCAGCATCACTTTCTTAGGTCCAGATAATCGACAAAACAATCAGTCAAGCCCTGTTTTATATAATGTTTGCCGATTTCTGGGGTGTAAATGCTGACATTGAAAATTTAACAATGGCCTCTTGTATGAGATGTCTCCAGCATACCCTTAAATATTACACCATTAATCAGTTACTTATGGTCAAAACTGGGAACATGAACTCCATCTGCCTCCTTCTCTAATGCCTAAGGCAAAATAGCAATAGGAGAGAGATTCAGCTACAGCTTTCCAAGCCAACTCTGAGCTTTTATCTAACTACACAATTAGTTTCTTTGCTAATTCTCTGGGTTTTCTAAATAAATCATCATATCATAAGCAAGTTTCACCATACTTGAAAAGTGACCTTTGAGGCCAGAGTTACCATAAAGATGTTGTTCTTGTGCAAAGATAGGTGATTCAATTCTGCTCAATATACTGAGTGTAAGACTTGGTTCAAAGAGTTTACAGTCTAGATAGAGAGATAATACTTGCCTAAAGATTTCCAAATTAACACCTGGCTCTTAACGACTTGAGAGTCAGTGAGGTACAATAGTGCTCTGAAAGTCAACAGGCATGGAATCTAATCTCATGCTTGCCATTAATGAGATATGTAAGCTGATGCCTCAGTTTCCTCACCTGTAAAATGAAATAGAACTAAGTAGCTTCTAAGGTCCAGTGTAGCTCAAAAGATAGTTGATCTAACATATAAAAGAATTGCCTCTTAACCTTAACTCAATTTGGCCAGCATTTATTTCTTTTCTTTTCTTTTCTTTTTTTGGCCGGCATTTATTAAGTAACTACTCTCTGTAAGGTACCATCTTAGTCACTGGACAAAGATGAGGATCAGTCTTTGCCTTGAAGGACCTTACATTCCATTGGGAGATACAGTCATACAGATTGAGTAAATATGATGTAATTTGAGGAGGAAAAAGGCACTTACATCTAGAAAGGTCAGGCAAATTTGGCACAGTAGGAAAAGTACTAGCTCTGGAGTTAGAAGATGCAGGTTTAAATCCCACCTCTGATGCAGATTACCTGACACTTACTTAGCTGTGTGACCTTGGGCAAGTCAGTCCACTTCCCTAAACCTCGGTTTCCTCTTTTGGAAAATGAGGGGGTCAGACTGGATGCCTCTGAGGCCCTTTCAGCTCCAGAGGTAGGATCCTTTAGAAGGGCCTCACCCAAAGCACAAAGGGATGGGTGAGGGGAGGTGGGAGAGGAGAGAGTGGGAGGAACTAATATTTCTGCTGAGGGTGTCACTGACTTTCCAGGCTTCAAGCTTCCCTTTAGTTCCTCCCACTCTCTCCTCTCCCACCTCCTATGAGTAGCCAAGTGTTGCCAATTCTGCCTCCATGGTGTCTTTAACAGAAGGCCCTTCTTATGCAGCGACCACCCTAGCTAACCACCATGCTCATCATTTCTCCCCTGGAGAATAGCCTTCTAACTGGACACCCTGCCTCCAATCTCTCCTCTCTGTGCCATCCTTCACATAGCTGTCAAAATAATCATTCTCATGTACAGTATTTTAAGCTTCTGCTCAAAAGTCTTCAATGGCTCCCCACCGCCTCAACATGGCCTTTTCCTTCCTTCCTTCTTTCTTTCCTTCTTTCCTTCCTTCTTTCTTTCTTTCTTTTTGGAGGCAATCAGGGTTAAGTAACTTGTCCAGGGTCACACAACTAGAAGTGTCTAAGGTCAGATTTGAACTCAGGGCCTCCTGACTCCAGGGCCAGGGCTCTATCCTAGTTGCCCCAGCACGGTCTTTTCAAGTTCTACTACAAACTGACTCCATCTCATCTCGCCAGTCTTCTTTCATGGACTGTCCTCCAACCTATACTGCCCTCTCTTCTCTGTGCCATGGTGCCTACCAGGTCACAGACCTGACATACACTCCCTCCTAATTTCTACCTTTGGAAACCCTTTTTTTTTCCTTTAAAGCCCAGCTCAGGGGCCAACTCCTTCATACAGTTTTTCCTTATTTCCCCTCCCACCTACCCCCTTTTCCCAACGAAAAGTGAAGTCTCTCTCCCTGACTATTCCAGGCCACTCATCTGCTTCCTCTTCCCTTATTCATATCTGCCTTGGATTATACGATATTTGTCAACGTGCCTCACCTTGCCCTACCAGACTACAAGTCAATCTGCCACAAACACTGGAGAAGAAGGAGACTATGGAAGAATTTGGATCACTTGCATTTCTTGGTTTCACAGATGGCTCTGGCCAAAGAAGGCACAGGTCTTGGAGTTAGAGGTCTCTGAATTCAGAAGGCAGCAGTAATCTGCTGCCTGGTGCATACTCAAAAATCCTCTATGATTTGCCAAAGCTCTGTTGGCAGAACCCTCAAGAACTCCAAGCCACCCACACACCCCAACAAGCACTGGGGAAGGGCTTTGTGGAGGTGAAAGTGGGCAAGGAGAATCGTTTGATCCCGGGTCCCATGTCTTGTACCCATGTCACCACAGGGCACCCCTGCCTGGGCAGAAGGGCCTGAAGATAGGCATCTTCTTCTAGGTAAGAATAAGTCAGGTTTCCTCCTGCAGTTTCCAGATCTCTCTATGACCTCACAATGGGTGCAGACATTGGGATCCACCTGGTACAAACCAAACAGCAAATCCTTGTTCTATCACTTGTATCTACTAGGAGGAGCAGGAGCCCATTGGTGTACCATATCCAAACAAGATGGTGGGCATCACTCCCACTCCAACAGAGTAAATACCAGTGCTTTCCTCTTTCTTTTCCATGCCACAATCATTTCTGGATATTCTCCCCTCTTAACCTTCCTTTGTTATTAATCTTTTTTTGGGGGGAAGCAATCAGGGTTAAGTGACTTGCCCAAGGTCACACAGCTAGTAAGTGTCAAGTGACTGAGGCCGGATTTGAACTCAGGTCTTCCTGACTCCAACGCCGGAGCCCTATCCATTGTGCCACCTAGCTGTCCCCTTAACCTTCCTTTGTAACAAGGAAAAACCAGTTAAGCAAAACAAGTCAACAGAACAACCACACAGGCCACACTGCAATGCTCCACACCCACCTCTGCTAAGAGAAAGGAAGTATGTGCTTCTTCAGCCATTCTCTGGAACCAAGATTAGTCATTCCACTTACTCAGGGTTCAATCTACCTTTAGCAATGATCACATTCACATTACTATATGTGCCATGACAATTGTACCAGTTTCTGTTTATTTTACTCTGCATAAATTTCTAGAACTCTTCTCATGCTTTAAAAATTCTTTATATCTGTTCTTTCTTGAGAGGCAGCATGGTGGAATAGATAAGGAGCTAGGCCCAGAGTAGGGAATACTGGGTTCAAGTCCTGTATCTGACATATATTGGCTGTGTGACCCTAGGCATGTCACTTAACTTCTCAATGCTCTAGGCTAGAGGTCAGCAAACTACAGACCAAAGGTCCAATCCAGCCTGCCCATGAATGGTTTTTACATACATTTTTAAATGCAATAAATGTAAATTTTTATTTTTGAATTTAATTTAAATTATGATTTAATTTTGTTAAAATTTAATTATATAAATAATTATGTTAATATAATTTTGTTTTAATTTTTATTAAAATGAAATAAATGTAAATTTTTATCTTTAAATGCAATAAATACAAATTTTCATTTTTAAATGTAATAAATGCAAAAAAAAACTCATTCTTAGCTCGTGTGCAAAACTGATGGCAGGCCATAGTTTGCTGACCCTTGTTCTAGGCAACTAAGTATAAGTTACAGGGAAAGTACCAACCTTCACTGTTAGAGGGGTTTCCTTATTTGGGAGTTACACATATAAATGAAATCATAAGTCCCATACCCCATATCAGCCAGTCAATAAACATTTATTTAGCACCTACTATGTGCCAGGCCCTGTGCTAACTGCCAGGGATACAAAGAAAGTAAAAAACCAGTTCCTGCCCTCATGGAGCCCAGCGTTGAATCTAGGAGACAACATATAAATAACTACATACAAATGGCAGCTAGGTGGCGCTGCAGTGGATAGAGTGCCGGGCCTATAGTCAAGAAGACTCATCTTCTAGAGTTCAAATCTGGCGTCAGACACTTCCTAGCTGTGTGACCCTGGGCAAGTCACTTAACCCTGTTTGTCTCAGTTTCCTCATCTGTAAAATGAGCAGAAGGAAATACCAAACCACTCCAGTATCTTTGCCAAGAAAACGTGAAATGAGGTCACAAAGAGTCAGACACAATTGAAAAACAACTGAAGAATAATAACATACAAACAAGATATACACAGGACACATTGGGGATAGTCTCACAGGGAAAGCACTAATGTGAAGGGGGATTGAGCAAAGCTTCTGGCAGAAGGTGGGAATTTTGGCTGGGAATTGAAGGAATCTAGAAAAACCAGGAGGCAAAGATGAGGGAAAGCATTCCAGGCATGGAGGGCAGCCAGAGAAAATGCCTGGAGTGGGGAGATGGGTGTGTCTTGTGCAGCAAAGAAACCAGTATCACTGGATCCCTGAGGTCTAAGAAGTCTGGCAAGGTGGGGACAGGAGAAAAATGATTATGAAGTGCTTCAAATGCCAAACAGAGGATTTTATATTGATCCTGGAGGTGATAGGAAGCCACTGGAGTTCACTGGGGGAAGGGGACAGTGACACATGCTCAGATCTACACTTTAAGGAAGACTATATCCTGGAAAAACAGGCCAAATAGCATTCTCTGATACTCAATTGTAGGCCACAATTTGTTCAGTAGATATCTAAGCCTGACCCATGTCAGGCTTATCCTGACAGGTGCTCATCCACTTGGTTTGTAGTTTTAAGCTTTCAGAACAGGTACCACCCATGTCACTCCCATTTATGCCTTCACAGCTCAAAGCTAATACCCTGAAGTCACTGATCTAAAGTAATGGGGCTGGAGGAAGATCTAGGACCCAAAGAATCTCTCGCCTGGCTATCACCACTACTTGCGTTAAGAGAAGAATGAGGTCTTTAAATCCTCAAAGCTTCCTAGTTCTGGTACTTGATTTCTAGGGTCTTTAGTCAGTAGACCCTGTGGGTCTTGGAGCTTGGCACAGCAGGTGTCTCATGGTAGGGCCTTGTCAGTTGGATGCAATCAAGAACCTCAGACCTCAGCCAGAGTCATTGGGGGAACTCTCTCCTGCTAACTAGGCTGGACTGGGGGAGCCCTCCAAAGCCTCCACTTCTCCTGGACCCCGCTAGGAGAGGAACAGACAAACACAGCTTAGCATGGAGAATGCTGCCAATAAAGTCCAACAGATCTATTTCCTGCAGCGTCTGGGCCCAGCGCCAAGAGGATAGGCCAGGTCCTGCTTAGCTCAGATGAGATCTTGGTTGGCCAAGGCCAAAGGTCAGCTAAAGAACAGGATAGGGGCCTACAGGGCTATTTAATGGGCCAATGGGGCATAGTAGCATTAAAGGCACCAATCTAAGTGTCTCAAGATTTTTCTTTTGAGATAATAAGTTTTATTTGCATAGTGCATTTGGCAAGGAAAACTAACAAGACTGAAAAAACACTGATTTCATGGAAGGAGAGTAGATACAAAACAGATTTATAAAAACCTCCATATCTTAATAAATATCAAGTGACCTTTGTGTTGATAGACCTTAAAGTACTCTAGTCACTGCTTAATCTATTACAAATTTGTTTCTTTTAATTATTCTTCCTGATCACAATTTTAACAGTATGATTTTTTTTTCATAAAAAGGTCATAAAGGGAAAACTACCAAGTGTGAAAAAGAATTACTCCCCTATGAAATGGACAATTAGAAGGAAGAACAAAAGACAGAAACAACTGTGAAGTCTTACATCCTCACAAAGGCTTTAAGGCAGGGAGGTCTTTGAATGGCTGACATGGAGGGTGGGCTCCTAGCCACCTGTCTATGCATTAAGAGTTCCTGAACCATTACCAGTGGTTCTGGTCGGATTCAGGTGCCCTGCATGAATCCTCCAATCCCAACTGGCAATCTGACAAAATATTTAGAATTACAAAATAGAGGGAAAGGGAGAGTGAGGCCCTGGGGACTGAAATTTCTTTCCATCCATTTAAAACCACATCTAAGAGTGCAGCAGCAGAAAATAAGAGAAGCTTTTAGAATTTATGCCCCCCGCCAAACATCAAGGGCTTGGGGTAGGGTCATTCCATGCCTCTCAGGGACCCTCCCTGCCTCAAGCACTTGGCAAGGGGGAAGGATGGATGAACAGACTGCCTTTGGGAGTTGATAGAAGAAAGGGGGGTGAATCTGAAACAAAGCCAAGAGCACAGACCTCCAGTGAATACAATCTAAAAAGGCAAGCCACCTGAATACAGGAACATGGGACAATGGAAGAGTTAGGCCTCTGGCCAAATTACTGCCACCTTTCCTCCTTGAAAGGTTTGGCAAAAAGGGAAGGGATAGAGGGAAAGCAAAAGCCACCAAGAAAACGGCAAAGTCCTGATGGATGGATAGAGAGACAGTAGTTGGGTAAGAAAGTGAATCCTTCCCTGTTTTTTGGGGTTTTTTGGCAAAATTAATCTCCTCCATCCTTGACTTTTACCTTCCTTACTCTGTCTCCCCAGGTCTTGGCATTACCAGTTACCCCTTTGGGCACAACCCATGGGAAGCTTAAGAAGAAAGGTCAAGTGGGAGACTCCTTGTAACCAGGGATAACAGACTCTGGATATCCCAAGAGAAATTGGTCCTCCTCAGGGATAAGGTGCTAGGCCAGGGGTGGGGAACCTGCAGCCTCAGAGCCACATGTGGATTTCTAGGTCTTTGGGTGTAGGCTTTTGACTAAGTCCAAATTTTACAGAACAAATCCTTTTATGAAGGGGATTTGTTCTGTGAAGTTTGGATTATGTCAAAGGGCTGCACTTGAGGACCTAGAGGGCCACATGTGACCTCGAGGTCATAGGTTCCCCACCCCTGTCTAGGCATTTCTCCCATGGCGTACAGCTGGTGGGCATCAAGGTAAGTCTCTGGAGGCATGATCAGCCTTGCTGGGGTTACTGGGAGAAGGCAGCTTTGTGCTCTCTGAAAAGAGACTTTTGGGATTTCTTCTCCCCCTTGTCGTGTTCCCTCCAACCTGCTCCACTTTGGGCTTGGCTTCAGATCTGCTGCTCAGGGACAGCTCATGGATGGCTTCACAGATGTTCTGGACCCTTTCACACATTCAGGGCCCAGCTTTACCAGAACCATCAAGCAGCTGTCTTCTTCTGGTTGTCCCAAGGCCTCCTGGGAGAAAATTAACCCCAACTCTCAAAAGCTGTCCTAACCCTAACCCTAACCCTCATCCACCAACTTGATCATGGTCTTAAATACATATTGACTGAATAATAACATGGAATGGAGATACTGAATTCATGGTAAGCTTACATTTATACAGCATTTTCCGTACACCAAGCTTGGGTGGCAAGGAATGCAAGAATTATTATCCCCATTAAAAGGATAGGGAAACTGAGGCTCTGGGAGGGGCCAAGACTTGACCCCACAGCCAGGGAAGTGTCTCAAATGGGATATGAACTCAGGACTCCTGATCTGAGGCCACAGTAGCATGCTGCCTCTCCCGTGTCTCTCCACTGCTTCTCCTCTGTGACTCAGTTTCCTCCTTCAGGCCCCCTAAATGGAGGGGTTCCCAAGGCTCTGTCCTTAGCTCTCCCCCTTTCTCCTAGTGCTCACTGATGTTCTACAGACACTTCCCAGACCTCTGTCCCCAGGTTCTCCTCCATTTCCTGTCCTGTATTTCCTGCTATTTCAGGTAGGCCCCCTCAGCCCTGCTTTACTCTATGCCTGGCCATCTTCTCACCAGCCACCTGCCTTTCTGGTCATCTGCACCTGGATGTTCCCCTGGCCCCTGCAGCTGTCAGAGCCCAAACTTCTCTCCCTCCCTGATGAACCTGCCCATCCCCAGGATGGATCTGCTCTAATCAACCTTGGTGAGGAGGCCAACTTCCAGGAATGCCAACATTTGTTTGGAACTAGGCCAAGGGCCCTTTGGCCCCAGGGACTCCTCCTCTACTTGGTTTTTTAATTGGGGAGTTGGGCTTCGACCCAACACAATGCCCTCTATCTACACCCTCACTGCCAACCCGGGCAAAGAGTGAAGGCAAACCGGGAGATTGGCCACTTAGAACCCAGGCACCCTCCCATGTCAGTCTGAGGCCATGGCTGGTTGGAGGAAAGGAAGGAGACAACTGTAGGAAGTGAGCTGGGGTTCTAGTTGGTTCTAGTTGAGGTTCTATCCAGTCCTCATTGGGTGGTTGTAGTCATGCTGTAGTTTTCTTCTTCCCTTGGATTCTAAAATGTGCTTGGGATCCAGAGTTGCCCTGGGCTCCTTGGCCCTAGTCCATTGGGAATCCCAGCTAGAGACTGCTTTTCCTCTTGCTCTTTTCACTGTCAACATAGCCAGCTCCGATCCCTTTTTCCCTTGGGATTATAGGTCCAGAGCCAGAAGGAACTTTCAAGATCATGTAGCCCAACTTCCTTATTTTACAGATAAAAAAACTGAGGCACAGGTCACTGGATCATAGATTTTGAGCTTAAAGGGGCCTTTGAGATTGTGTAGCCCAATTGCCTCATTTTACAGATGGGAAACTGAAGCACAGAGAGATCTTGGAACAATCATAGATTTAGAACTGAAAGGGACCTCAGAGACCATCTGGCTCAATCTGTTCAACAAAAAATTTTACAAAAAAGGAAACTAAGACCCAGAGGGATGGGTGTGCCCAACATCACACACAGTATCATAGATTTAGAGCGAGAACCAATCCAGCCCAGCCAGTCTAACCCTGTCATTTCATAATTGAGAAAAATGAGGCCTAGAGAGGTTAGGACCTGCCCAAAGTCACAACAGCTAATATGTGTCAGAGGTGAGATCTGAAGCCATGCTGGTGCACAATTAAGGCCACAAGTGTGAGGTTTCTAGGGCTTGTTTCCCAGAGAAAATGCCACGTACAGATAGCACAGCAGATAGAGTACTGGTCCTGAAGTCGGGAAACTCTGAGTTGAAATCCTTCCTCAGATACTTTCTGTGTGACCCTAGGCAAGTCTCTGAACCTCTCTGTGCCTCAGTTTCCTCATGTGTAAAATGGGGATAATAACAGCACCTATTTGTCAAGGTTGCTCTGAAGATAGCCTTTATAAAGTGCTTTCCCAACCTTAAAGCACTATATAAACGCTAGCTATTATTTTCAAAGGTCAGCTAGGTGGCGCTGCAGTGGCTGGAGCACTCACTGGATCTGGAGTCAGGAAGACTCCTCTTCCTGGGTTCAAATCCAGCCTCAGACACTTCCTAGCTGTGTGACCCTGGGCAAGTCACTTCATCCTGTTTACCCCAGTTTCTTCATCTGCAAAATGAGCTGGAGAAGGAAACGGCAAACCACTCCAGTATCTTTGCCAAGAAAACCCCAAACGGGGTCATGGAGAGTCAGACACGACTGAAATGACTGAAGAACAATTCTTTCCAAGACTTTGGCTATCAAGAATCTAAAGTTTGTATACCAACTTCAATCCAGCCTATTCTGAACAGTGCCTCAACCTACTAACTAATCTTTAGCTCAGATTTTCCAGGCCCAGCATAGGATGTGTCCCGATTTACCCAGGCCTGAACAAAGTCTACTACTCTTAGTTGGCCTCCAAAGAGAATGGGGTCTCCTGTCCCTGACTCCCCTGTGGAATCCATTGGACTTGGTCCACCTGGGGTCAGAGAAACAAGGTGATACATCATTTTACAATTCCCAACTTCAGCTAATCAGGAAGCTTAAAATCAAGGCGGCTTTCAGGACCCTACTCATATGGCCACTTCCCTACTTAGCTTCCAGACAACAGGCCCATTCCCCTCGGTAACTAAGGCACTTCAAAATTCCCCCAGACAGTCCCTGGCATTTCACTCTTCCTCGGTTCCCAAAATCTGTTGCTCCACCCCATCACACCCACTTTCCTAGGCCCTAGGGTTGGAAACTTCAGAATGCTTCCCACCTTTGCCCTCATCCACATCAGGTCTTTTTTTTTTTTGGCAATGGGGTTAAGTGACTTGACCAGGGTCACACAGCTAGTAAGTGTTATGTGTCTGAGGCCAGATTTGAACTCAGATCCTCCTGTATCCAGGGACGGTGCTTTATCCACTACAGTGCCACCTAGCTGCCTCCACATCAGTTCTGGTTGATTTTCCCTCCATACCCTGTCTCACATCAGTCCCCCTCTCCACCCCTATGGCCCTCTTGCCTAGACTACGCAACTGTCTAATTGTTTTTTGCCTCTATAGTCTCTTCCCTACTCTATGACTAAACTGGACAGCAAAGCAGAGGACAAAGAGTGATGGCAGCAGTGTCGGGAAGATCTAGCACTTGTTAGCTATGTGCTGAGGGAAATCTCTTCCCTTCCCTAGGCCTCAGTTTTCCTTTCTGTAAAATGAGGGAATTGGATTAAATTGCCCTCTGAGGTCCCTTCCAGCTCTAGGATCCTCTGGATGACCCTGGACAAGTCATTTCCCCTCTCTGGGCCTCAGTTTCCTCCTCTGTGAAATGAGGAGAGTAGACTAGAAGGGCAACTAGGTGGCACAGTGGATAGAGTACAGGGACTGGAATCAGGAAGACTCATCTTCATCAGTTTAATCCGGCCTCCAACAACAACTAGCTGGGTGACCCTGGGCAAGTCACTTCATCCTGTTTGCCTCAGTTTCTTAATCTGTAAAATGACCTAGAGAAAGAAAGAGCAAACCACTCCAGGATCTTTGCCAAGAAAACCCCAAATGGGGTCACAGAGAGTCAGATATAACTGAAATGATTCAACAACAACAACAATAAATTAGAGGGCCCCTGAGTGACCTTGGGTAAGTCACTTCCCCACCCTGGGTCTCCTTGGGTTGTACTAGATGACCTCTGAGGTCCCTTCTGGCCCTAGGTCTCTGCCCCTTTGGCCATATTGGGCTACTACGCCGCTCTCAAGACAACTCCATGATTTTCTTGATTTGGCTCACCCTCTGCTTGGATAACACCAACCCCATCTCCGCCCACCGAAATTCCATCTAACCTTCGAGGTATAGTCCTAACGCCCTGATATCTCTGAAGCCCTTCCTAAGCTCCCCACAGCATCCGGGGCCATCTCTAGTCATCCAGACCTATGTCTTGCCATTGGACTCCAATGACGATGAAGGACAGAGTGGAGCTAATGACCGCACACCTCTGCCTCACTTAAATCCAATTCCCTCACAAGTCAAGACATCACCCTCCTGATGTCTTCTTCAAGAATGACGGCCGAACAACAACAAATCCTGAGCCCTGTGGCAGCCGCCTCTCCCTCATCTGTTATCCCCTGCTAACCGCTTGTTTCCCTCTGATGGCACTTATCATATATGGCCTCATTTAACAGTTATTTGTATATCTGCGTGTTCTTTCCTTGTCACCTCTTCTCCCTTACGGACACATTCCCTGGAAACAGGGAGCGCGTCTCATTTCACTGTTTCCTCTCCCGATTGCACTTAGTTTGGGGGTTTTGTACATAGCAGATAGTCAGTCAATATTTGCTGACTTCAATTCAATGAAAATCAATTCAGCAAACATTTATTCAGCTGTTATTCATGTCCTTCCCAGTTGGAATACTCATCTCACCCAACTTCCACCCACTCCCTTCTGGCTCCATTTTACCACTGAGGAGACTGCTAGCCCAGAGAGGGGAGGATACACAGAAGTAGAGGCTCCTACATCTCAAGCCGGAAGGGCCTTTAGAAGTCACCCAGTCCAACCCTCTCATTTGACAGAAGAGGAAACTGAGGCTCAGAGAAGAGAAGGGGCTTGTCCCAGGTTGCTCATAGAATGCTAGAGCTGGAAGGGACCTCAGAAGCCATCTTATCCAACCCCCTCACTTAAGAAAGGAGGAAACTGAGGCCCAGAGAGTCAGGTAATTTGCCCAAGATGACCCATAGAATGACCTAGAACTAGAAGAATCTCAGAGCCAACTAGTCCATGGAGGAGGAGGAAATTGAGGTCCCAGGGAAGTGACTTGCTTAAGACAAGAGAGCTAGTGTTTGAGGCAGGATTTGAACTCAGGGCTTCCAGGGTCCAAGTGCAGCTCTTTAGGTCACACAGTAAGATGAATAACAGAGTGAGGACTAGAATTTAGGCTAAGAGCAATATTGGTGTTTTTTGTTTTTTTGTTTTCCAAATGATGCGTATGTGAATGTATGGGGAGGGGTGATGTGGGATAAAGATGAAGTAAAGACAGACCAAATGCACACCCCTTCACCTGTGTCATCCCATAAGCTGGCTCTGTCATATCCCCACTTAGGTCTGGGAAGGTGACTCATTTCTAGGCACCATGGTTTGAGAAGGAGCTGGAGTACATCCAGAGCAGGACAACCAGGATGGAAAAGGACCTACGATGTATGTCATATGAGTATCTGAGGAAACTTGGGATGTCTGACCTGCAGAAGAGAAGACTTGGGATGTGAGGGGAAGGTGGGGAGTGGAAATTGTTCTACTCAGCTTCCTAATGATGAGAGATGTCTCACAGTTGAAAAGGCTGCCGGGGGCCAGTGAGCACCCCTTCCTTGGAAGGCTTCAAGCAGTGGCTGGCTCCCCAACTATCATGTATGTTGTAGTAGGGATCCCTTTAGGGTTTTTTATAGGTTGGTCTAGTTGGCCAGAGTTCCCTTCCAATACTTTTTTTTGGGAAATTTTATTTATTCTGAACTAAAAAATAAAATTAATATTTCCATAACGTAGTAGAGTAGAAAAAAAAAAGATGAAACTACACATGAAACTACAAATCTATATGTACAACTTGCTATTCCTTCGAAAGCCTGTTAGTGTGTGACCATAAGAATGTGATTCAAAGGGAGTGTCTAGTGGTCTAGAAAAAGGCAGCGGAGGGTGGGGTGCCCACAGGGGTGAGCCCAGTATACTAGCAAGTGCCTTTGGGTTTGCTGAAAATGACTCAGCGCCTGCATAGGCATTGCTCTTCATTCAAACTAAGCCCTCCTTAGAGGCTTCTAACCCAAGATTGGATGACCACCAGTTGGGTGTGCTTAACAGGGACAATTAACTCTTTTGTCCCATGTAGTTTCATTTATGATTTCTGGAAAACCAGGTTTTGATAAAGCCCATTTGGTTTCAAATAGAGCTACATGACTATGCCTTAAACCCAAATCACTAGGGCTCTCATAGTTTTGGCCAACAATGGGCCCTAGCCCAAGTCTCACTGGCTCATAGTTTGGGTTTAGATGGCTCAGAGTGTTTTCAGCCAGAAACCCTGAGGGTCTTCCCCTCCCAGATTGATTTTTTTTTTTAAGTAGGCAAACTAGGCCATCTTTTGCCTCATTTCTTACCTAGCCTTAAATCACTAAATGGGTGTCGCCTCAAAGGCCAAAGTCTCCCATTACATCTGGGGCCATCTCCAGTCATCCTAACCTATGTCTTGCCACTGGACTCTGATGGCTCTGGAGGAGAGAATGAGGCTGGTGACTTTGCACAGCCTCGCCTCACTTAAATTCAATTCACTTACAAGTCAAGACAATACCCTCCTGATGTCATGGGGTACTCTTTGAGGACAGGACAAAGGAGGAACAGCAAAAAATAACAACAAGGGGATTCTTTTTCTGGGAGAGAATGGATTAGATTTTTCTGAGGTTCCTCCCAACCCTGGAATTCCTTTTTTTTTTTTTTTGTGATTCTGGTATTTTTAAGATTGCTATGGCTTCTGACATAGTGCCACCTTTCTCTCCCCTAGTTAAAGGGTACATCTTAAAAACAATACAAAAGTCTTCAAAGCAATGCTTCTCTGAACTAACAACTGTATCCTCAGTGAACTAATTAAGTTTAAAATCAAGAGCACTCCAGGAAAGAGGATCAGTCTTTCCCAGGGCAACATCTGAGGGCCTCCCAAAAAGTCTTGCCAGGATATCCACCTTCCCCAGGGAACCTGCCTTTTCCGGAAGAAAGAAGCTGACAGTTGGACACAAACCAAGGATGTGGATGCATTCCTGGATTCTTCACTCCTCCTCCAGTGGCCTTTGGCTGACCTGAACCTCAGAGATCCTAAGAAATATCCCAAGTCAAGGCTGTGTAAGGCCTTCAAAGCAATGAGCCTATAACCTTACCTGAAGATGACCACAACACCTGGACAGGGAGGACAGGCCAGGAGGAAGATCTGGAATGAAAAAACAAATGATCTTGGGTTAAAACAGACACAGGAAAATAAAGGTGATTAAAATCATAATGGGAACAAGTTAGCATGAAAAACATCTTTGCAGGAAGTCATTCATTCTTCAGTGAATAGATGGTCAGAGGATAGGAACAGGCAATTCTCAAAAGAGAAAAAATCCAACAGATCAACAATCATTTAAAAAAACTCCAAATCACAAGTGATAAGAGAAATGCAAATTAAAGCAATCACACCTATCAGATTAGGAAAGATGATATAAAAGGAAATGACAAATGCTGGAGGAACTGTGGAAGGGCAGGCACACTAATGCACTGATGGTGGCATTGTGAAATAGTCCAAACATTCTGGAAAGTAACTTGAAATGATGCCCCAAAAGTCACTAAACTGTGCTTATCCTTTGATCCAGAAATGCCATTACAGGGTTTATGCCCCAAAGAGATAAAAGATTGAGCAAAAGGAGCCCATTTGTACCAAAATATTCTTAGCAGTTCTTTTTGTTGTAGCAAAGAACTGGAAACAAAGAGAGTGCCAATCAAATGAGAAATGGCTTAACAGACTGTGGCTTCTGAATGTTATTGGATAATGCTGCACCCTAAGAAATGATGAAAAGGACAGATTGAGAGAAACCTGGGAAGACTTCATGAACTGATGCATAGCGAAGTGAGCAGAACCAGGAGAGCAATGATTGACTAAACATTGTCAAAGAAAACTATGGAAGATTTCAGAACTCTGATTAATGCAACAACCAACTCCAGAAGACGGAGGATGAAACCGGCTTCTCACCACTTAGCAGAAGTGATTGATTACAGGTGCAGAGGGAGACATACATTCGAGGACATAGCCAATACATGGATTTTTTCTGATCAATTATACTTATTCATTATAGGGAAGGGCTTCAATTTGTGGGCTGGAAGGTAGTGATATCAATCCACAACAAAGAAGAAAAGAAAGTCAATGAGACATTTAAAAAACACAGAGAGCAGAAGAAAATTCAGAAGGGGACACAGGCAAGGGGGGCAGTGTGGGCACTACTTGCTATATCTAATATATACTCAAAAAATACATAATAGATGACCCCAGTTTTGTACGTAGTCCTTTTTTTCTGTTCTTTATGTATTGAAATGTTTGTGTCTGTAAAGTACATAATTTTTAAAAGTCATTTTTTAAAAATTTAATTTAATTAAATGAAATTTAATTTAGCCAATTAAATCAATTAAAGAAGTTAATTTAAATGGTTATTGAGAGAATAGGTGGCTTAATCTGCTTGGAGAAGTTTTCTCCAGCTGTCTCAGCCATCAGGACAAGACAACATTTCTTGACCACTCTTGTTGGACCCCTAAAGAGAGCACTAGAGGGACATTTATAGAGGTAGAAGGTGTTTCATTCCCCAATGTTGTAGGGAGAGGGATGGAACATGGAGAGCGTGGCAGCACAAGGCAGCATGATACAATGGAGAGAACATTGTCTCCGAAGTCAGAGGACCTGGGTTCAAATCCTGCCTCTGACATTTACTATCTGTGTGATCTCCAGCAAGTCACTTTGATGAGGTCTAGACGTTTAGGGGTGCTGGAACCCCAAAATCACAACACATGAGTCTTGCCTGAAAGAATTCAACCCAAGCCTTCTTTCAGCCAAAGACAAGGTTTATTAAAGATCCGCCATATTGGCCAGACTCTTAAGGAATCTGAGCACCTGTGAGCTATTGACTAGATTGTAAAAATCTGAGCAGTGGCTAGATTGTAAGAATCCCAGCATCTTAATGGAGATAGGATGGACCTTATATACAGAAAGACTATGGGAGGGATCTAGGAGTGGCCAAGTAGTCTATGAGGTAATAGAGACCATTTGGCCGAGGGAGAATAGAGGCTAGATAGGATTAAGGGTGGGAAGTGGCCTGGGGCCATAGAGAGGTAAGACCATGGAGGGCTAGGCTAGGTTGAGGGTAACAGAATTGGGAGATGGGATTATAGCCTCAGGTGAAAGCCAAAGATTTGACCATGTGGGAAAGTCCAGGGGGTCTAGATCTCATCCTCATCAACTTCACTATTTTGGGACTCAGTAAAATGAGGGGCTTAGACTGACCCCCCAGGTCCCTTCCAGCTTTCGATCTAGGATCCTTGGTTTGACCTTGGGTCTCAGTTTCTTCATCTGTAAAATGAGGGGGTTGGACTCCATGGTCTCTGAGGTGCCTTCTTTCTAGCTCTAAATGTAGGATCTTGGGTGTGACTTTGGACAAGTCACTTCCCCTGTGTGCCTGTTTCCTCCTCTGCAAAATGAGGGGTTTGGATTCAATGGCCACTGGGGGTCCTGCCAGCTCTAGGACTGAGATCTTTTGAAGTTCTCACAGAATCCCAGACTATAACATGTAACCAGCACTGGGCAGGGAGGAGTAGGGGGAACTAAGCCAAATTCCAATGTTTCTGAGTAGCTAGAAGAGAACATGGGTAGC
This sequence comes from Vombatus ursinus, assembly GCF_900497805.2. Classification (NCBI taxonomy): domain Eukaryota; kingdom Metazoa; phylum Chordata; class Mammalia; order Diprotodontia; family Vombatidae; genus Vombatus; species Vombatus ursinus. The sequence continues at coordinate 2,406,412 of NW_020944455.1, forward strand.
ATTGAGCTATCACATCCATCCCTGGGGAAGCAGTGGAGAGGAGGGGGAGGCAAGCTTGGAGCACTAATATATTTCCTACTCTCTCCTCTTCATCTTCTTATTTACTTGGTTCCTGTCTAGATAAACTCTCCCTATATGGAGTCAAGAAGACTCATCTTGAGTTCAAATCTGGCCTCAGACACTTAGTAGCTCTGTGACCCTGGGCAAGTCACTTCATCCTGTTTGCCTCAGTTTCCCCATCTGTAAAAGGAGCTGGGGAAGGAAATGGCAAATCACTACAGTATCTTTGCCAAGAAAACCCCAAATTGAGGGTCGTGAAGAGTTGGAAAAAACTGAAAAATGACTGGACAACAACGTCTCTTCTCCAGACCTAATGTTGTAGGCACCAGGGTTGCCTGGTACATAGCATGGCCGAATTAGAGTCGGAAGGGCCTGAGTTCAAATCCTACCTTAGGCAGTTTTATTAGCTGTGTGACTCTGGATAAATTACTTAATCTCTCTCAGCCTCAGTTTCCTCAGCTATAAGATGGAGAAAATAATAGCACTTACTTCCTAGGCCTAAATGAGATAGGAAAAACATAAAGTGCTTTGCAAACCTTAGAGTATTGTATAAATGTTAGCTCTTATTTAGCTGTTGCTATCTCTGAGTAGAAGGCCTGGCCTTCGAATATATCCTAGGGAGGCCTTGGCCCCACTGGACACAGAAGCTGACCTTTTAGCTTCTAGGGCCAGAGGCTCTGGATGAGCTACTGGAGGTCACAAAATCGGCAGAACTGACACCTAGGAATAGCTTTTTATCCCTTTGCTGTATCCATTAAACTACAGTTGGTGACAGAAGTGTTGAGAAATATCACTTGACACTCAGCCCACTGTCCCAACAGACTGAGATCTAGACACTCTTGTCTGTGGACCACATTGTACTAACTGCATCGGGCCCTGAAAAATGACAGGGCCTCCTTGATGAGATCCACAGAGATCCACAGGCACCCAGAGGAGCCGGGCAGAGTCACCTACACAGGCAGAATAGACATTACTGAGATCAGGGGATGCAGTTGTCTGAGCAGCCTACTTGTCAGTCCATTAGATCTGAAATAGGCCCCACAGAAGGATAATGAACTAGGCCCAGAACTGAATAAGAAGGAAAGAAGCATTTATTAAGTACCTACTATGTGCCAAGCACTGTGTGCTAAGCACTTTACAAATGGTTTCTCATTTGAGCCTCACAACAACCTGACAAGGTAGTTGCTAATATTTAACCCCATTTTATAGTTAAGGAAACTGAGGCAAACAGGGTTGAGTGACTTGCCCTGGATCATATAGCTAGTAAGTATCTGAGGCTGGATTTGAACTTAGGTCCTTCCTGACTCCAGGCCCAGTACTCTATCCACTGGGACACCTAGGCTACCTCCAAAGAGGAAGACTGGGCAGAAATGAATCAAAACCGGGGGTGTCCCAAAGGGCAAAAGAGAGATGCATTGTAAATGCATCATCAATGAGAGGCTATATGCAGTAATTAGTATTTCAGGGATATGGAGAGGGGTGGGGTTCAGTCCAGGCCTATAATTCCATTGGTGTATGGAACTCCCACTGATGAAAAATACTCTTTCAATGCAAATAGTAGTACAGGGGAAAGAAAGAGCACTGCTTCTGAAGTCTGAAGACCTGAGTTCGAATCTTGTCTCCGTTACTTACAAATTCTATGATCTTGAGCAAGTCATCTAACTGCTCTGGCCTCAGTTTCCTCCTCTGTAAAATGAGGAGGTTGGACTACCTGACCCCTGAAGGCCCTTCCAACCCTAGATCTAAGATCCCACATGAGTGACCTTGGGCAAGTCCCTTCCTCTCCCCGTGCCTCAGTTTCCTCCTCTGTAAAATGAGGGGGGGGGGTATACTAGCTAGTTTCTTAGTCCTCTTCCAAACTCTATGATCCTATAAGGGAAGGAGCTAAACAATGCAATGCATAAAGTGACAGAATTAAGAGGAAGACCCAAGTTTAAATGCTGCCTCAAGCCCTTACTGGCTATGTTATTTAAGGTCTCCCAGCCTCAATTTCCTATCTCATAGGGTTGTGAAGATCAAATAAGATAATAGAAAGTACTTTGCAAACTTGAGGGCACTATAGGTTTTATTATCATTAGATGCAACTTCTAATCTGAGTTGCTTAGAGCCCTGAGAAATTAAGTCACCCAACTGGTATAAATCAAAGGTAGGATTTGAACCCAGGTCTGGCTGACACTGGGGCTAGCTCTCCATCCACTAGAGCAAGCTGCCTTGCTAGCATAAAATGCATACTTCCAGGACGTGTTAATCATCCCAGGATGAGGGTTAGTTATCTAGCAAAAGTGAGGGAGATATAACCATTCTGCAAAGTAATTTGGAAATATGTCAACAAAGCAGCTAAAACATCCTTTGACCCAGAGATTCCACAGCTAGGCACACACCCAAGGAGGCCATTGACAAAAAAGGAAGTGCCCATAGACACTGAAATATTTATAGCAGCACTTTCTGTGGCAGCAAAGAATTGGAACCAAAGTAGATGCCCATCAATTGGAGAATGGCTAAACAGATTGTGGCCTGACAACAGAAGATTACTGGGCTGTAAGAAATGATGGATGTGATGAATATAGAGAAACCTGGAAAGAGCTACATGCACTGATGCAGAATAAAACAAGTACACCCAAGAAAACAATATAAACAATGACTACAACAACGTAAATGGAAAGGATAACCACAGCAAAATTATAAAGAATAAACTTGGCCCCAAAGGAGACACATGAGAAGACGCCCCCTCCCTCCTCCTTTGCAGAGGTGGGGGTCCATAGGTGTGGGACATCGCATATAATGTTGGAATTTTTTCCCACATAGCGATTATTTTTTGCTGATTCCTTCCTCCTTTTCCTCTTTTTATTTTCTTTTTAAAAATCCTTTGGGGTGTGACGTTGGTTGGTCTGCATGAAGTCCCTGTCAACTTGGTGATTCTATAAAATGCAGTCAAAAAGGTCTAGCCCATTCTGGATTCTGAGGAAGGCAAGACCATGTGCAGTTAAGAAAGGGGGAGTGGATTCTCAAGGAAGCCTTTTCTTGGAGAGCAGATACTCTGACTTCTCTCTAGTGCCTGGTTCATGGATTGCCAGGAAAACAGAAGATGCTGGTGGGGCTGCCTGCCACAAGGCTCTCCTCACTTCAGTCCATTCTCTATTCAGCTGACAAAGGGATTTTCCTAAAACAGAGGTCCAACCATGTCACACACATTCCCCCTCCTCTCCAAAAAACTCCCTATCATCTTCATGATCAAATATAAAACTCTCTGTTTGGCTTTTAAGGTCCTCCATAACCTAGCTCCCTCCACACGTGATTACACTGGCCTCCTTGCTGTTCCTTGAACACAACACTCAATCATCCTGCTCCGTCAATTTTCTCTGGTTGTCTCCCATGCCTGGAATACCCTCCTTCCTCACCTCTGCATCTCAGCTTCCCTGTCTTCCTTCAAATCCCAGCTTCTCCAAAAAGTTTTTCCTAGTCTTCCTTAACTATGAAGTAGCTAGGTGATGCCATAGTGGCTAGAGTGCTGGACATGGAGTCAGGAAGACCTGAAATCAAATATGGCCTATCTTACTTACCTCTTACTATCTGGCCTCTTACTCTTCTCTACTCTTACACATTTATTAGCTGTGTGACCCTGGGCAAGTCACTTCACTTCTGTCTGCCTCAGTCTCCTCAACTGTAAAATGGAGATAATAATAGAATCTGCTTCACAGGGTTGCTGTGAAGATCAAATGACATAATATTTGTAAAAAGCATGTAGCAGAATGCCTGGCACATAGTAGGGACTACATAAATGCTTACTTCCCTTTCTTTCCTTTCCTTTCCCCTAGTACCTTCCCTCTGAAGCTACCTCTAATTTATCCTGTCTAGATCTTGTTTGTACATATTTGTTTGTATGTTGTTTCCCTTATTCGACAGTGAGCTCCTTGAGAACAGGGCCTGCCTTTTGCCTCATGCATCCTCAGTGCTGGGCACAGCCAGGCTTAATAAATGTTATTTGACTTAGGAAGTTGGACTAGTGGACTTGAGATTCCTTCCAGTCCTAGGTCTACTTAATGGTTACCTTTTGGGCCCTCCTGTCTCAGAGTGAATGTAAATAGTAATTGTTTCTCTTTTGACCAGCGATCCTGAGGGTCTTCCTCTCCCAGTTGGATTTTTTCTTTTTTATTAAAGGGGCTATCCCTTGACTCATTTCTTAAAGAGGCCTATTCACTGAATGGGTGTTGCCTCACTCAAAGTGAGAACCTGAAAAGACCTTAGCTTAAAAGGGCCAGGGTCTCCCATTGTATCCTGAGCCATCTCCAGTCATCCTGATCGATATCTGGCCACTGGACCCAGATGGCTCTGGAGGACAAAATGAGGGTGGTTACCTTGCTCACTCAAATCAAAGTCAAAAGCAAGTCATGTCATCATGTCCCTGATGTCATGGTCCTCTTCGAGAATGAAGGACAAACCACACAACCACAAGGTCTAGGATCCTGTGCGTGACTTTGGGTAAGTCACCCCCTCTCCCCCCCGCTCCCCATGGGCCTGTTTCCTCCTCAGTAAAATGAAAGGGTTGGACTCCATGGCCTCTAAGGGCCCTTCTGGCCCTAGAGCAAAGATCTTGTGTGTGACCTTGGGTGAGTCACTTCTCTTCCATGGGCCTCAGTTTCCTCCTCTGTAAAATGGGAAAGTTGGTTTGGCTGGCCTCTGAGGGCCCTTCCACACAAACCTATGAATGCTGGCAGTCTACGCAAATCTAGGACACTGAGGGGAGTGGGAAGGAAAGAGGGGTGTGGTGGGCCTCGGCTCTTCTAAAGCCAAAGCATTCCTGGGCTGGCTTTCCTCAGGCCTAAGCACCGGGAGTTAGACAAGTCAGCCTTGTTAGGCAAGATGGGCTGCTCTTCTCTTTCTCTAGCCCAGGGAAGACTACCCTTCTGTTCTCGACTCTCTCTCAGAAGAAGGTTCAATCCCACAGAAACCTATGGGACTCCAAAGCCCTCCAAAAAACCTCTAAGAAAACCAGAGAAAGGGAGGCCAAATGGATGGTGTTTGTGGGTGGTAATAAGTTGTCTTGGGAAAAAGGACTAGAAACTAGCCATGTGATCCTGAGCAAGTCACTTCCTCGATCTGTGCCTCAGTTTCTTCATCTGTAAAATGAGCTGGAGAAGGAAATGGCAAACCATTCCAGTATCTTTGCTAAGAAAACCCCAAATGGGGTCATGAAGAGTCAGACATGACTGAAATGACTGAAGAACAACAATACTTTAAGTGTCTTTTAAGTTCAGTTGTGTCTGACTCTTGGTGACCCCACGGATCATAGCACACCAGGCCCTTCACCCTTTTCAATCATTCATTCAGACATTCATCCTTAGAATACTTCCAGTTTTGAATCTATGAGCCTATGATATCTCCCCTACTTTTTTGGTCCTTCTTTGGTGCCTTAAAAGGGAAAAGGAATTCTCACAAATATTATACGCCCTCCAGGCCTGAGGTAGGAAGGGGCACCAAGGTTCAAGGCTAGGGGAAATAGAGTCAGAGTTTTCTCAGACAAGCGCTCCCTTTGAACTATCCACCCCACTCCTCTTCAAGAAGAAAAGACAAACAACAATACCCACCCCATACTGACTTCACATAACCTGATATAATTGACCTTAGACCTCCACCTCCTTCATGACAGACTCCCCGGGGGGGGGAGTTTCTGGAAGGAGTTCCCAGAGTTGGGAGAGGCTGTATTTATTTTCTTATATGTGCTCAGAGAGTCTAGGACAATGGACTGAAGGACAACAAAAAAGGATTATTTAGTCATATAGAGGTGAAAAGAGGAGGAACCAGTAAGGAGCAGGGCCCAGCCTTGGGGGGGGGGGGTAGATGAGACAAGCAAGATCAGAGGAAACTCAGAATTCTTAGACCCATGTTTTGCTTCTGAAGTCTCTGCCAAGGAAAATAGTCAGGTGGGAAAAGACAGAACAAATATAGGGAGCAAAAACCCTATTTTTTTCAACTACTAATAAGAGAGTAAAAGCATGCCTACCTGCCCACCTTGGTGATCTGAAGGCATGGGGCAAAGACTGACAGCATCCGAAAGCAGTAATAATAATATTAGTGTGCACACACATAATAATATATGTAGAGAGTTTACATACATTCTCTCACTTGATCCTTTGAGGTAGGTGCCATTATATTATAATCGCTATTTTTAAAATGAAGAAACTGAACCCGAGAGTGGTTGAATACAAGATTCTAACTCAAGTCTTCCTGATGCCAAGTTCAGAACTCTATCCACTACATCCAACAGATGTGATTGCTGAACTATTGTTGTCCATGATCTTTGAAAGACCATGGAGGAAAAAATATAAGAAAGAAATTATGGAGAATGGGAGAAGTGTCTCAGGTCTAGAGAAAGGCAAATGTCTCTTTCTCTCTCTTTTTTTTGAACGGAAGAAAGAGGGAATCTATAAACTATAGGCCAAAGCTAGATGTTGAATCTTGGCAAAATCCTAGAATGTATTATTAAAGGGATGGTTAGTGAATATCTAGAAAAGGAAGTGACGATCACAAAGAACTGGCCTGGCTTCATTGAGAGAAGCAAGTCCTACCAGACTGCCCTCATTTCCTTCTTTTAACAGTCCAGTAATTAGTAGATCAGGGGAATAGTGTAGTTAGTAAGTAGTGTAGTAATTTTAAGTAAGTTTTAGCGAAGCATCTGACAAAGTCTCTCATGACATTCTTGTGGAAAAGCTGAAGTATCAGGGTTCATCTTGTGGTATAAACTGGGTTAGATGACAGATAGCTGGATTTGCAACTAGGCCCAAAGAGTAGTCCTGAGCAGTTCTATGTCAACTTGAAAGGATTTTTCCAGTGAAATGCCCAAGGGATCTGTGCATGGCCCCACAATGACTGATATTTTTATCAATTACTTGGATCTTGGCACAGATGGCATGCCTTAAAGATTTGCTAGGAGACAAATCTAATCTGGGTGGGGACAGGGCCAGGATCTTAAAAGATCTCACTAGACTAGGATGTTGAGCTGATCAAATAAGATGAAATTTAAAAGGCATAAATGTAAAGTGCTATGTATAGCTTCAAAAAATCAATTTCACAGGGACAAAAGTGGGCAGGTGTGCTTAGACAGAAGTTCATCAAAAAGAGCAGGGAGATTTCAGCTGGCTTCAAGTCTAGAATGAGCTGATGGGACAGTCTGGTGGGGTGATGGGACCTGGATCCTTAAAAGGAAAGAAAACATGTCTTTGAAAGCAACCCAGTTCCTGAATTTTTCCACATATTTCAGCAGCCCAGATCACTGGTGGCCCACCCAAGGCATCAGGCCCATCCCAGCCCACCTAGATACCCAACAATCCTTTTACAGTGGCTCTGGACCCACCCCAGACCACTTAACTCCTTTCACTATCACACCTGGCCCACCCCAAGCTATTTACCACTCCCTAATCCCATCCATATTTTCTCACTGTCTTTTTTTTGTATATAAGTATCAATCTCACCCCCATCAAGTTGCAGATTCACTAAATCTTGCTACTTTAATTGAAAGAAGGATTGAGTGCTTGAATTCTTTCCAGGCAGACTCACCCCATGCCCTACATTTTGGGGTTCCCAGCAACCCCAAACCACATCAAGTCAATATAGCTAATGTGAACCAATGCTGTTGAAAGGCACCCATCTCACTGTACTCTGCCCTTGGTCAGAACACATAAGATTGCAAGCTCATCGATTTGGAGATGAAATGAAGTATTATATTCATTTCATGAAGGATACTGATGATTTGCAGCATCCCACAGGAGGGCAGCCATGATGGTGGGAAAAGGGGGTGGGACATGATAACTAAGTTCAAATATTTGAAGGATATTTCATGAAAAACAGATGAAACTTGCTCTATTAGGCTCCAAGGGCCAGAACCAGGAGCAATAGGGGAGGGGAGGTACAAAGAAAACTTCCTTCCAATGAGAGCTGTCCAAGGTAGAATGAGTCACCTCAGGAGATGGTGGGTTCCCCTTCCTTTGAGGCCTTCAGCAGAGGCTGGGGGACCATATGTCCGGAATTTAGAGTGGGAATTGCTTTCAGGTATGGTTGGATTACAGGTCTCTTCCAACTCTCAAATTCTCAGATTTTGGGAATGAAAGAACTAAAGGGGAAAACATCACTAATTTGTAAGAGATTCGTTTAAAAGCCCCTAAAGACCTTGTTGTTCCACTAGATTCACTAGAAATGCCTGGAAAGTTGAGGATGAACAATGTTTATGAGAATTAGGAACAGATCTGATTATATAACCTAAGGCTGCCTAGAAAACTCAAGCCTTTCCTATGGTCCATCTGAGAGAAATGATTATGAAATAACTGTTAATATTGGGGATTTAGCCCTCGCTAGAATGTTATTCTCTACTGGGCCAAGCCAGCGTCTGAAGGACATTGCTGATAATGAGATCAGATTGGCTTTCTCCTCAATCTTGTTCAGACCCTGTCCAGATTGAGAAACCCCTTGTGTTCTACTGAAGTGTGGGGATATATTCTTAGATTAGATTGCCCAAGGCTGGGGGTGGTTTGGAAGTAAAATGATGTGATCAAAGTCACTTTCTCCCAGCCCCTCATTAAAATAGGTCCATCTCTCATAATATTCAATCTCTCAATACTTGTCAATCAATCAGTCACCAATCATTGCCACACTTAGGAATATCCATTCTTCCAAGGGCATATAAGCATTGAGTGGGTTCCATGAGGGGTCTCTGGCATTCGAGAGTGTCACTGACCCCTTTTATTAATAAAATGATTAATTACCCAGAAATTATGTCTCTTGAACTTTTTATACGTCACACATCCAAAGATCCTTCTCTCACCTCTAAGCCTTTGCCTAGGCTGTTCTTCCTGCCTGGAACACATTCCCTCCTCACCTCCACCTCCTAGAAGCCCTTGTTTCCTTCAGAGCTCAGCTCAAATCTGCCTCCTACATGAGGCCTTTCTTGACCTTCCCAGCTGCTAAGTGTCTTCCTACAAAATTATCTTGATTTACTTCCTAGCTATATTGTATGTATTTATACATCCTGTCTCCTGAATGTAAGCTCCCTGAGGGCAAGCATGGTTTCATTTTTGTCTCTGTACCCCCAGTACCTACTTTAGTACCTGGCACATAGGAAGAAAAAGAGAGTGGACCTGCCATTTCATTGGTACAAGGAGCTGCTGGATGAGAAATTTCCTTTGCCAATGGGGTCAGGAACTGAGGTCTTCCTGGCTCCAAGGGCCATGCTCTCTATTAGCTATACTATCCAGCTCTCATACAGAGTAGGTGCTTAATTATGTTTATTGATTGGCTGATGAAAGCAAAGAGACTTGGGGTGGGTGGTAGCTAGGTGGCGCTGCAGTGGATAGAGCACTTGGCTGGAGTCAGGAAGACCTGAGTTCAAATCCAGTCTCAGATACATACTAGCTGTGTGACCCTGGTTAAGTCACTTAACCCAATTGCCTCGGGAAAAAATTGAAAGTAAAGAGGGTTGGGGTTGGGTAGAGTCATACACCTAAAGGGTTCAGAGTTAAGGGCTTTGAAAAACAGCCAGGACACAGTCTGTGCTTGCACTTAGTAACCACCTCCAACTGCCAGGTCCTAGACAAAAGGAAGGAGGTTAACTAGACGATTCTAGAAATGTGAGTTCTGAAACATACATAATAGAGAAATGGAGTCGGCACCTATCCAAGCATCTTCTACAAGATTCTGGAAGGATTTGTCTGAAGCCTCACGACTGTCTCAAAACACTGCCACAGGCCAGAGACAGAGTCCTTTGGTAGAGGAGGAGTGCTCTCTCTCTCTCTCTCTCTCTCTCTTGTTATTGACTTGCATCCCATTTCCCCATCATCATCACTGTCACTGAGAATGTGAGCACATTTGCCCAAGGCTGCCCTGTAGGATCTAGAAAGCAGCCACTCCATCTCTCTAAAGCCAGGCTGGACAGACGGCAGCACACAGAGCTAGCCTCAAAGTCACTATTTTTAAAAAGCCTTCCTTAGTCCAGTCTGCTGAAAAAAGACTAAGAAGTCTGTAACCAAGACAACAGGAAAGAGGCCCAAGAGAGAGGCCTTCTGTGATGAGAAACCAAAGGGAACATTAGTCTGACAGCTGCCTCACCCAGAAAGAGGAAAGCATACGTAAGGAGGGAAGGCAAGGCAAGGCAAGGCAAGGGAAGGAATAGGATGAGTTCCATGCTGCTTATTCCGAATACCCCACATGCTATACCTCCAAAAGTACATCCTCAGGGAAGCTCTCCAGGCTTAAAGTCGCTCAGAATTCTTAGCCCCAAACAAAATAAAAGCTTCAGCGTCTGACTGTGTCTTGCCATATTCAATTATGCCAATAAAACTGCAAGGCAAAATGTCTGCTTTGGAAGGCACTACAAACCTCTTTTTGCTCTCTTTTATTTGTATTCAGCTAAAATAATGACAAAGAATCAGGAGAAGGAAGAAAACAACCAATGACTGTGGCATTTTTAAGAAAGATTCTTCCACTGTCTGGGCTCCAACCTTGGGGCTCAAGGTCTTGCTCTGAACTGGGCACATCCAAGGAGGATAAAGCTGCCAGGTATAGGGGGAAAGTGCTGGGTTTGGAGTTAGAGGTCTCAGGTTCAAATCCTACCTGTATGACTAGGTAAGATACTTCCCCCCTCTCTGGGCCTCAGTTTCCTCTTTTGTAAAAGGAGGGGCTTGGACTAGAGGGCCTCCAAGGACCCTTACAGCTTTTAATCTAGGATCTTATGAAAAGTCCCAATATGCTACAAAAAATGAAAGTATCAACTTGGTGGGGGGGGAGCAAGTGGGAGGAATGGGAAACATTACATCAGATGGAATGATTCATGTATCCAAACGTCAAAAGGAACATTCAACCCAAGAGCAGCTAAAATTAGACAAACTGCGATGAAGCATGAAATGGAGGAAATTCTCAGATATTCAGCTGGAGCTGTGATCTCACTGGTCTGGAAATTCCCTCCAATGATGCAAATTGCGGCCCATCCTGGGTGACTCTTGTCCAAGTCTTCCCATAAGTACAGCCCAGGGGGGCCACTCAAACCACTGGCCACTTTGCTTTCTCCTGACAAGATGCCAACTGAGTGTTCTGGTTGGTCTGTTGTCTCTTCCCACCATCTATGTCCCCGATGACATCTTTCTTTTACTTGCATTCTTTGAAGTTCTTTATTTACTAAATGCTACAGCCTGCTCAAGATCATCATGTACCTCTCCACTGCCCATTATGTGATACTCATTTTTATTCTTCAGAGAATATAGCATTCCCTGGCTAATAGCCATAGAACATTATCAGTAGACTGTTGCTATTCAAAAAAGAAGAGTGAGAAATTTGGGGTCATGAAATGTACTGGGTAATTGCCTGAAGGCAACCTAGCCTTTTCCTCATTTAATTCTGGGCCCAATTCAGGGTCCCTTTGTACTATCTGTCCCAAATCTGCAGACTGATGGAGAAGCTAGACATTCAAGCACAAAGCATTAAGCCAATGGACCTTCATTGAACTCTTGGTTTTTCTCTTCCTGGGGACCCGAAATGTGATTTCATTGGTATAGAGAAGACTCAGAGAGGAAATTCCCTACGTTGACACAGCTCAGTGGCCGGGGTTTTCAGTGACCTGGGCAGGTTTCTAGATTGTAGTCTAGAGTTATCTGGGTCAAGAAGAAACCCAGCGTTGACAAAAATGGCTTCTTGTATGGTTGCAAGACATAGAACACAACAGCCTTCAAAGACTGAAAAATAAATACCCCACAGAGAAGATGGTGGGTGTGGGCAGGCCACCACATATGACCAGTGGGGAACTGCAAATAAGGATGGGGTGAAAAAAGAAAGACATCAGAGAAATGGATGCTAGGAAGAGAAGATGGGCTGGCCAACTGGTGAAGGAAAAGGCAGGGGCAGAAAGTGAGGAAGGCCACTCGCCAGAGCATCAGGCATCAGACCCACCTATGGTGAAGGGAAGACACAAAAGCTGAGGCTAGTTAATGAGGTGTCTGGCGTCAGGGGGTTGTCAGATGCTGACAGAGAATGTGAATCCAAGAGACTCCACAGATCTGTGTTAAGTTCTACTCCAAACAAACAAGCAGGAAGGCTGCTCAGACTGAAAGAATGGAAGAATAAGTGAAGAAATCCATTACTCAAGCTATGGCTTTGGGAGAACCAGTTCTTTTGTGGGAGGGTCCAGACCTGCAATTTCATGGCTATAGGGAATTCCCTCTCCCGATGCACACTGGGCACCTGCTGTGCAACTTCTAATCTTAGAGACTTGCCTAGAGCCCTGAAAGGTTAAGTAACCTACCCACTCAGGGTCACACAGCTAGCATGTGTCAAAGGTGAGACTTGAACCCAAGTCTTCCTGACTCCAAGGTCAGCTCTCTGTTGACCACACCCTGCTGCCTCTCAAACCTTGGTGCATTATGAGCCTTTCAGCCACCTTAACTACAAGGAAAAATAAACAGCCCGAATCACAGGGTCCTACTGATAGTCTAAATGGTAGTCAGGGGCATAAACTTCATTATTTTCCATAAACAAAACTCTGCCATGTGGTTAAATCCCAAATACCAGCTCAAGAGTGTTCTAGCTGGGGAAGGACAGTGTTGTCTTTTGGACCTATGAGGAGGGTATGTGCTTTGACCTATAAACAATGATGATAGGTCAAGAGGGGCCTAGGAAGCTAAACAGAGTAGCTAGTAAGTTGTAGGTCACCTAATCTGTGAGCAAATCATTCCTCTTTTGTGGTCTTCTAAAAACCTTGGCCAGATATGCCATGACTACCAAGAGAATGGCTTAGAGCTGGTAAAACCACCTTTCTCCACCCCTTTGTATTTACTGATGTATGCACACGTCATTTCCCCTCTTAGAGAATGGAGGCTTCTTGAGGGCAGGGATGGTTTCCTTTATAGCTCTAGCACTTAGGACGGTTCCTGACACATAAGTGAACCCTTCATGAAGGCTTCTTGATTAATGAGATGTTTCCCCCTAAATATTGCTATCTCTCCTAAAGAAGGTAAGCTCCATGAGGGAAGGTCCCACTGTTTAATTTTTGTCTTTGTAGTCTAATGCCTGTCACATAGTAGGAGCTGAATAAATATTTGTGGACTGCTGGAGGAGCATGGGACCATCACAGGTCACAAAAGGCTTCTGAGGAGGCCCTACCTGCCAAACTTCACATGGTTTCTGTTTTTCTGAATGCACATCAGCTTTCAAAGCACACTTTAGTTGAAATGAATAAAAAAAGGAATGTAAGGTGGACTAACTTTCTAACAGACAACCCCAAATCCATCAGAAAGCTGCCTATCTGTCTAATGCAACACAGCTCACAATTTCTTGACTTGCTTTAATGAATATTTAATCCTGCAAGATTCTATTGGGAGGTTCCTATTTTAGATTGATTTCTCATCAACAGGAAGGAGCTGGTTGCTGAGGTGGAAATGATGGATATGATCTCATTTGCCTCAGTTTTCTTGACTGTAAATGGGGAGGACAATAGCACCTACCTCCCAGTGTTGTTCTGAGGATCAAATGAGATCATATTTGTAAATCGCTTAGCACAGTGTCTGGCACATAGTAGGTGCTATGTAAATGTTTATTCCCTTCTCTTTCCTTCTTATTTTATATTGCTCCCCTTACTGGGCTTAGGGGGAAGTGATCACTCAATTTGGTTCAATTTGATACAATTCACCCAGCCTTAGTAAGCACCTACTATGTATCATGCACTTTGCTAGGTACTGCAGATACAAAGACAAAATGAAACAGTCCCTGCCCTCAAAAAACTTATATTCTACAAGGGTGTTTTTTGTTTTAACCTTTTCATTGTCATAGATTCCTTGGCAATCTGGTGAAACCTATGGAGCCCTTCTCAGAATAATGGTTTAAAATGCATAGAATTGCAAAAGAAACCATTTCTGTCAAAATACAGTTATCACAGTATTTTTTTTTAAAAAAGTAAGTTCACAGATCCCAAAAGCTGAGAATTAGTTTAATGAAAATATAGATATAATGACTTTTCCATCCAAGTTCATGGATCCTCATAAAATCTACCACCAAAGGGGACACTAGAAGAACACATCTTATACACAGATAAAGAAATACACCCTATGCACAAAGTAATCAGGAGGAATCGCCCTAATAATGGGGTGGGGTGGGGAATAAGGAGAGGTGGCCCACCGAGTTAGCTCCTGAACTATTCTTTACTGTGGCCTCGAGGCCACATGTGGCCCTCTAGGTCCTGGGGTACGGCCTTTTGACTGAGTCCAAGTTTTACAAAACAAATCCTTTTATTAAGGGGATTTGTTCTGTGAAGTTTGGATTCACTTGAGGACCTAGAGGGCCACATGTGACCTCAAGGCTGCAGGTTCCCCATCCCTGTTTTAAACAAAGCAAGGGATTTTAGAGGTGCAAGAGAGAAGGGAAAGTTTAGCCCACTTGTACAAAGGCATGGAGACAGGAAATGGGATGTTAAGGATGGGCAACAGCCAGCAGGCCAGTTTGAGTAGAACATAAAGCTCAGGAATGGGAGTAATATGAAATAAAAAGGAAAGGGAAGGGAATAAGTATTTAGACAGCACCTACTATGTGCCAGGTACAACTACCCTGGGAGGTAAGTGTAATATGATTCCCATTTCACAGATGAGAAAACTGAAGCAGAAAGAGGTTAAGTGACTTACCCAGGGTCACACAGCTAGAAGTGTTTGAGGCTGGATTTGAACTCAGGTCTGTGCACTGTGGGGCAGCTAGGTGGCACGGTGGAGTCAAGAAGACTCATCTTCCTGAGTTCAAATCTGACTAGCTATGTGACCCTGGGCAAGTCACTTCACTCTGTTTGCCTCAGTTTCCTCATCTGTAAAAGGAGCTGGAGAAGAAAATAGTAAACCAGTCCAGTTTCTTTGTCAAGAAAACCCCAAATGGGATAGTGGAGAGTTGGACACAGTTGAAATGACTGAACAGCAACAGCGTGCACTGTGGTGCCCCCTAAGGACCTAGAGTCTCTAGGGCAGGTAGGTGGGAGTTAAAATGGGAAAGGTTTTAAAGGCCAGGCCAGGGATTTTTGAGTGGGGTGAGGATGGCATAGACAGATATATGTTTTATGAATATCAACTTGGCAGCTGGGTTCACTGCAAAGGGCCATATTTTGAGGAGGATGTTGATAAAGTAGAGAGTGTTGAGGGGCGGGTGACCAGGTTAGCAAAGAGCCTCAAGTTCAGGATAAATGAGTTGATGCAACTGGAGAGGCTGAGACTGCAGAAGGGAAGACCCAGTCATGAGGAAAAGGGATGAGATTGGGCCCACAGGGCAGAAGTAGGAGAGACGGGCAGATGCTGTGAAGAAGCAAATTGAGACATGATGTAGAAAAAAGTTCTAACAACTTAGAGCCACCTAAAAGGGAAATGAGCCTTGGAAGGTATTGGGTGAGTTTTCCTGGAGGCAGGAAGATGTGAGTTCAAATCTGGCCTCTGATACTTACTAGCTCTGTGATCCTGGGTAAGTCACTTATCCTCTGCCTGCCTCAGTTTCCTCAGTTGTAAAATGAGGATAATAACAGCATCTACCTCATGTGGTTGGTGAGGATCGAATGAGATAATATTTGTAAAAGTGCTTAACACAATGCCTGGCACGTAGTAGGTACTATATAAATGCTAGCTATATCAGCATCATTATTCTTCTTATTCCCTCACTGGAGGTGAGCAAAGGCTGAATGGTCACTTTTGGGGGATGTTGGGGCAGAGATGCTTTTTCAGGCTTGCTGGGGTCCCTCTACCTCAGCAATTCTGGGAGTCTGCGACCAATATACAAACCTGCTTCTTCGCTAGGCTGGCCAGGAAATTGCCAGCGAGCCTTAGATTGGGATCATTTCTCCATAACTTTGCTCATTTCTCTTCAACCACAAAGCTCCCCTGTTTAGCCCCATTCTGATGTGGTAGCTTTGCTCCCTATCACTCCCCCGTTTTGATTTACTCACAGAGTCGAGAGAGGAGAAGCCTTCTGGAAGGCCCCTCCAGGCCTTCCCTGGGTAGGACTGGCCACATCTCATCAGTGGCCCCTCAGACTCTAGGGCACAGCCCCAGGCTCCATGGCCTCAATTTAAGGAAGGGGTTCAGGGGCAGCTAGGTGGCACAATAGATAGAACTC
This sequence comes from Vombatus ursinus, assembly GCF_900497805.2. Taxonomy (NCBI): domain Eukaryota; kingdom Metazoa; phylum Chordata; class Mammalia; order Diprotodontia; family Vombatidae; genus Vombatus; species Vombatus ursinus. The sequence continues at coordinate 2,422,582 of NW_020944455.1, forward strand.
CAGTTTTGGAGTCAGGAGGACCCGAGTTCAAATCCGGCTTCAGACACATGACACCTACTAGCTGTGTGACCCTGGGCAAGTCACTTAACCCTGACTGCCTTGCTAAAAAACAAAACAAACAAACAAAAAAAGGAAGGGGTTCAGCACAGTCTTCTCCCCATTTCCCATCAGCTACACAGTCCCCTCCATCATACCCCCAGGCTGGTTCCTTCTTCCTCCCTCCTCCCCTCCTTTGCAGTTTTTTTTTTTGTTTGTTTATAATGCCTTGTCTCCACTAGATTGTGAGCTCCTTGAGGACAAGGACTGCCTTTTGCTTCTTTTTGTATCTCTAGCACTTAGCACAGTGCCTGGCACATAGTAGATGCTTAATCGATGTTTACTGATTATACACAAATCTACCCTGCTCTCTCCACTGTTCTATCCTTCAGTCTCAGGCATACAGAGGCTGGTGTAAGCAGGGAGAAAAGTGCCAGATACGGAACAGGCCTCTATTATCCACATTCATCTTTCCCTCTGCTGCATGAATAACGAGGACTTGACTGTCAAGAGGAATGAATGAAGAGCAAGCATTATGGAGAAGTGAAAAAGAAGAGGGCAGCAGCTCTGTTGGCAGAAAACAATGCCACGCCCAATGGATAATGAGGCACCCTGGCATGTACCAGGAGAGGCTTTAGGAAAAATGAAGTAGAGGTGTATGTGTGGTATGTGTGTGTGTGTGTGTGTGTGTGTATGTGTGTGTGTGGGTGTGAGGGGGGTGTGTGTGTGTATGGGGACAGTGTGGGTATGAGAGGAGTGTGTGTGTGTGTGTGTGTGAGAGAGAGAGAGAAAGAGAGAGAGAAAGAGAAAGAGAAAGAGAGAGAGAAGGGGGGATATGTGTATGGGGACAGCGTGGGTGTGAGAGGGGTATGTGGGGTGTGTGTGTGTGTGTGTGAGAGAGGGGTATATGAGGACAGTGTGGGTGTGAGAGGGATATGTGGGGTGTGTGTGCGTGTGTGTGTGTATGTGTGGCATGTGTGGACAGAAGTATAGTGGGGGACACTGAGAGGGTCTGCTTCAAACCCAGGAAGGCAGAAGTTCAACCTACCTCCAACATATTCTAGATGGGAAAAGAAGGGAATAAGCATTGATTAAACGCCTTTTGTGCGCCAGGCATTGTGCTAAGCGCTTTACAAATATCATCCCATTTGATCCTCACAACAACCCTAGGAGATAGGTGCTATTATGATCCTCATTTTATAATTGAGGAAACTGAGGCAATCAGAGGTTAAGTGATTTGCCCAGGGTCACATAGCTTGGACGTGTCTGAGACTGGATTTGAACTCAGGTCTTCCTGATTCCAGGCCTAGCTCTCTAGGCACTAGGGTTCCAGGAAAATATCTAAGAGTATAAGTTGCAAATAAAGAACCAATCTGCATGGGTTGGGGTAATTTCTTTATCCAAGAGTTCTCTATAACAACAGGTCTAGTCCTATCTCCACACATATATGCATTCATACATGTCTACATATGTGTACACATATATGTGTATAGTGTGTGTATAGTAAGTTCAGTACTGCCTTTTATATAAATCAAGTCAGTGATTACATCCCTTAACTGGTCTATGGCCCAGGCTACTCTAGGCTTCTCAGTTGCAGCCCAAATGCCCAGCTGTAGTGGTAGACAGCATTTCCTTACTGGGAGCTCCTTACTCTAATGAAATCACAGAGGGAGGGGGGGGAATGGCTCCCGACAGAGTTTAACATTGTTGACCAACTGTAGACTTAATACAAGAGTAAAGGATCTGATGATCAGTAATTAATTGAAGATACCAACTCTGCCTCCTTGAAGTCTCAAAGACCCATGATCTCCCTGTGTGTACCCAGTCCCCAGAGTATGGACTCCTCCGAGGCCTTGGAGCTTCTGAAATATTACAGAGCCCTTTGTGCTACACTGGAAATGTAGGCCAAGCACCCAACTGTAGGCTTCCCTGAGGCAACTTAGATGAGAGAAAAGAGGTGAAAGCTCTTCCAGGGTGACAGCTGAATTCGGGCCCTTTATTGACACTCTCTACAGGTGTTCACTCGATTTACTTTCCACTGGACAGCTCATCACTGAGTGCCACATGAGGTCAGGCTCACCATTGACTGGCCAGACAGGACAGCCTCTCAAGGTGACAGATGGCAATTTCAAGTTGATCATTCTCAGATGATTTCATTCCCTAATGAGGACTGCCAGATGTTGACACAGCTTCCCCAATGAAACTGGCTGACACTAGTAAACACTCTGAGGGGCACTGATGATGACAGCTAAGCCCTAGATAAGTACCTGTGTCAAGAGAGTCCTTGAGGGGACCCGGAAACAATGACACAGTTAAGTATTGATGGAGCCTGAGGGTGGACACCTCTCAAAATGAACAAATGAGAAGACCAGGCTTAGTGGCACATGCCTACAAATCCCTGCCATTAGGGAGGCTGAGGCTGGAAGATTGCTCAAGCTCAGGAGTTTTGAGTTGCAGTAGTGTTAAAGCCTAAATGTGTCTGCACTAAGTCTGGCATCGATATGGTGATTCCCCCAAAGAAGGAGGAAGACCACCAAGATGCCTCAGGTGGGACTGAACTAGCCTGTGTCGATAAAACAGAGCAAGTCAGAGCTTCCCAAAAGTGGAGTCGACTCCATGTGGGCAACAAAGGGAGAGCCAGGGCAAGAGAAAGGGAGGGAGAGAAGCATTCACTTATACTACGAGCCAGCTGAGATATTACAGAGCTGGGATTACAATCCAGGTTTTCTGACTCTAAGTCCAATGTTTTCTATATAGTTTGAGAGTTGGAAGGGGCCTTGAAGGTCCCCCTTATCAAAGCCCCTCATTATACAGCTGAGGAAATTGAGGCCCAAAGAAGGAGAGTGACCTGCCCAAAGTCACATGCTTTCTAACCAGCAGAACTGGTGATCAAATCGAGGCCTTATGAAATCAAATCTAGTCCTTTTCCCTAACATATTTCTCACAGATCTGAAGACTGTTTCACTTTCAAGTTCTCGGATAGTCAGCACCTATATGCCACTTGGCAGATTCAAGTCAACAAGCAGTAATTAAGCATCTGCTCTTCGTCAGCTACTGTGCTCCCTTTATATCATTTTCCTGCATGGAAACTGGCTGTATGGCTGAACCCAAAGCAGTCATTAGTGGCTAGATGTCATCTTGGAAGGATGTTTCCAGTAGAGTTCCCTAGGGATCTGTCCTTGGTCCTGAGCTGTCTATCATTTTTAATAATGACTTGGGGAAAAAAGGCCCATGTTATCAAATGGGTAGATGATGCAAAGCCAAGAGACAAGCTAAAACACTGGATGACAAAGTCAAGAAAAATCCCTAAAGACCATAACAGCCTTGAGCACTGGGCTGAATCGAATAAGATAAAATTTCATAAGGTTGTAGGTAAAGTCTTATACAAGTTAAAAAACAAAACCAACCTCACACATACAAGATGGGGAGGGGGGGTTGAGGAGGTGGCGTTGGAGATGTACCTATCCAGTGGTTTGTCTAAAAAGACCCAGGGATTTAGTGAAATACAAGCACAACAGGAGTCCTCGGGTAATAGGGCAGGCAAAAACAAACACTCATGGGATCCCGAGCTATATTAAGAGAGGCACTGTATCAAGAACTAGGGAGGTGAATGGTGCCACTGTAACTGTACCTAGCCAGGCCACTTCTGGAGTATGATGCTCAGTTCTGAGAAAGAAATTTTGGGATCATAGGATCATGGACTTAAGAGCTGGAAAGGACTTTAGAGGCCATCAGGGCCAACTCTCTCATTTTACAGATGTGGAAACTGAGGCACAAAGAGGTTAAGGGACTTGACAAGGGTCACAGAGCTAGTGAGTGTCTGGTACAGGATCTGAACTCAGGAAGGAGGGTGTCCAGGAGGGCAATCAAGATGGGAAAGAACCTCAAGATTGTGCCATTTATGGATTGCTTGAAGGAACTGGGAATGTTTAGCTTGGAGAAGAGGAGACAGTAGAATATATTTGAAGAGGTTTCCTGTCAGAGAGAAATTAGACATATTCTGCTTGGCCTCAGAGCAATGGGTGGAAGGTACAGGGAGGCAAATACTGATTAATTGCAAGGACTATCTTCCAAGCAACCTGAGGTGTCCCAAAGTGGAATGGATAGCCTTGGGAGGTCTTATCTCACAGAAGGCCTTCAAGTAAAGGATAGATGATATTGCTGTTGTTTAGTTGTTTCAGGCATATCTGACTCTTCGTGATCCAATTTGGGGTTTTCTTGACTTATTGGAGTGGTTTGCCATTTCCTTCTCCAGCTCATTTTACAGATGAGGAAACTGACACAAACAGGGTGAAGTGACTTGCCCAAGGCCACACAGCTAGGCAGTGTCTGAGGCTAGATTTGAACTCAGGTCCTCCTGACTCCAGGCCTGGTGCTCTATCCACTGCAGTGCCACCTAGCTGCCCCAAGGGATGACTACTCATCTAGTATGATGTGGAGGGGATTTTTAGGGACAGTTTGACAAGATGACTTCTGGGGTCCAAGTGACATAACGTGCTTTTGAGGCTTTAAAACTCAAATATTTTAACTACATCCTTCTCCAGGGAAGAGGTGAGAGAAGGCAAACTCTGCACCTGTCTGAGAAACAAGCTTGTCTACTTTCTGCAAGTCACAGAGAGCCAAGAACAACTTGGTACAAGATGTGAAACTGTCCAGGAGTTCTGAGTTACCCCTTCAAACAATCAGTCAGCAAGCATTTCTCAAGCCCTGATTCTGGGCCAGGCTCTGAGCTTCAGGGCATGTCTCCATTATTTTCTTTGAAGCAAACTCTGAGGACATCAGACAAACCCAGAACACCACCAATGGAAGCCATGCTGAGGACAAGAGCCAATGTCAAGAGAGTCCTCAAGGGGACAAAGAAAAGATGACATTGTTCAGGACTGGAGAAGTCTGTGGAAAACACCAGGGCAGATCCACCCTCCTAACCACCAACAGTGGTTTAAAAACATGCCTCCAAAGACAAATAAAAAGGAAATTTGGATTGTCTACACCTCTGCCCTCTTTCAGTTAAAGAGAATGACCAAGTGGGGCAGCTAGGTGGCACAGTAGATAGAGCACTGGCCCTAGATTCAGGAGGACCTGAGTTCAAATCCGGCCTCAGACACATAACACTCACTAGCTGTGTGACCCTGGGCAAGTCACTTAAACCCCATTGCCTAGCCAAAAAAAAAAAAAAAAAAAAAAAGAATGACTAAGCAAGACTTGGGTTCTATCTCTGACACTGACATGGGTAAGGTCCTTCCCATCTGTACATATCCATTTCCTCCTCGGTCAAAAGAGATTGGCCCACATGTGCCCTATGGTCCCTTCCACTTCTAAATCCTATGATTCTCTAGAGCAGAGGTTGGCAAATTACTAAAACTGGAAAAATCATTCTTAGCTTGAAGACTCTCATTTGGGGCCCTAAGTTTGCTGATCCCTGCTCTAAGGGAGGCAGCAAGGTGGTGCTGCCTAGGCCTGGAGTCAGGAAGACCTGAGTTTTACTCTAGCCTCAGACACTAGCTCTGTGACCCTGGGCAAGTCACTTAACCTCTCATTATAACAGAACCTTCTTCACAAGGCTGCTGTGAGGACCAAATGAGATATTTTGCAAAAAAGTGCTTAGCAAAGTACCTGGCACATGGTAGGTACCATACGAATTTTTTTTTTTAAGGGACAAGAAGCATAGCATACAAAGGGTGTGAGATAAAGAAATTGAGAACCAGCATTCTATCAAGAAAATTCAACACTTTCCCCCCACCCCATCTCCACCCCTGTATCCCCCATAAATGGAAAAATCGCTCTGGACATAGTGGATTAGCTACTTACCTAGAAGAGTAGGGTGAGCAGCCATATGGCCCCCACTGATTTGCCTGCCAGTAAAACTCTGTGGGGGAAGGTGGGCTTTTCTCCAAGGCCCAGCTACAATCCTTGGATTGGGCCCCACAGGAATACTTCCCATTCAGTCTGCTGTTTGCACAAGGTACCTTATTTACACCAGACAGACCGCCACACATTGGACTTAGGAAAATAAGTCTATTTGGCAGGAGTGTGGCCTTCTATTCAGGCAGCCATCTGAACAAGCCTCTGCTGGCCCAGCTTAGCTTCTCAGACTTTGTCTGCCCAGTTCCAGGGCTTGAGAGCAGCGTGCTCAGTCCTTCCAATGAAGAGACAAATCAGAGAGAATCACAGGCCCACAACTGGAAGGGACCTCAGGAGACATCTTGTCCAACCCCCCTCACTTTACATATGAGGAAACTAAGACCCAGGGAAGAGAAGAGGCTTACCCAAGGTTAGTTACCACAGTCAGGATCAGGACCTGGATTGAAGATGACAACAGTCCAGATGAGAGGTGATGAGGGGCTGCACCTGAGTAGCAGCAATGTCAGAGGAGAGAAGGGGGATGTACATGAGAAATGTATGAAGGCAGAATTGTGGAAAGGATAGGACTTGGCAACAGACTGGAGTGAGAGCAGATGAGGAGTTGAGGATGGCACAGAGGTCTGAGCCTGTGGGACTGGGATGATGATGGTGTCTTCAACAGTACTAGGGAAGTTAGGAAGAAGGAGGGTTAGTGGGAGTGGGAAGGGAGTTAACAAGGCCTGAGTTTGAGATGTCTATAGGACATCTACTTTAAGACATCCAAAGGGCAGTTGGTGCTGTGGGATTATATAGCTAGGGAGAGGGGTAAGGCTGGACAAATAGATCTGAGAAGCTCATGTGTAGAGATGATGGTTGAACACACGAGAGCTGAGACAGTATAATGGAGAAGGGATGAGGGCCAGGACAGAGCCCAGGATCACGCAAAGCAACATAGCTCTGGAGCTCGAAGGGCCCCCAGAGGCCACCTAATCCAACCTCCTCATTTTACACATGAAGGAACTGAGGCCCAGGGAGGAGGAGTCACACACAGGGTCTAGGGCTGGCAGGGACTTGAGAAGTCATCTAGGCCACCCCCTCATTTTACAGATGAGGAAACTGAGGACTAGAGAGGGGAAGTAACTTGCCCAAGGCACATAGAGGATCCGAGGCAATGAAATCCAACCTCTTCATTTTACAGAGGGGGAAACTGAGGCCCAGGAAGGGAGGAAACTTGCCCCAAGGTCACAGAGGTGGAAGACAGTAGAGCTGAAATTTCACCCCAGGTCCTATAATTCCACAGCTGATGTCCTTTCCACTGTTCCACACCTCTTCTCAGAAAAACACTAGGCCTGACTCTGTCTAGTTTGGCCACACCTCAACTACTTGCCCACCAAGTGGTCCCGTCATTTATTTCCCCTGACTTTAGGCAAGTATCTTTTCAAAAAGACCAGAATGAAAGAGAACCCACACCCACCCAGGGCCACCCATTCCATTATCAAGCTACCTTTTAGTTGAGGAAGTGATGCCTTAAAATTCAAGCTTCCTCAAGCTTTAGGTCAAGCCTCTTGACCCAAGTAAAAGGGTCTTCAACTCAAGGAAGGAGAGGGATGAGTGCTGACAATAGAAGTGTAGGTACCTAAGACCCTGGTCTGGGAGTAAGGAGATCTGGGTTCACATCCTGCCTCTGAGGCTTACTAGCTGAGTGAGCCTGGCCAAACAGATTCAGTGGCTTCTAAGATCCTTCCAGCTCAAGATCTCGGATCCTATGTGTGACCCTGGGCAATTCAATTCACCTCCCTGGGTCTCAGTTTCCTCCTCTGTCAAATGAAGGGGCCAGACTAAGCTGGCCTCAGGCCCCTTCTGGCTTGATTCTTGGACCTTTTGATCCTACATGTCCTCATTCCCTCACTGACATGGCGTAGAGAAAGAGTCTGAGTGTCTGCCCACACCGTGGGCCTCCATCCCCCGCAGTAGCTGTTTTGCCACCGGGGCAGGACTGGCGTATTGGTGAACAAGTCTGAGCATGTCACATCCCCACAATCAAACACCCGTCCAGACTCCCCACTGACTACAGAATTAAGTCCCAGAACTCGAGCAGGCAGAAGGCTCCAACAGACAGCTCCAAGGGGGAAGGAGAGTCACATTGCTTGCTAGCACTTTTCTTTGGCCTTTTGAAAAACAAGAGCAGGAGGCTATCTTTGGAATAAGCCCATGTCTCAAGTCTGCAACTGTGTGAAGAACGCTGTACTGGGCTCTGAAGGAGAGCATTTGCAATCCGCACAGGTTACCACAAGGGGTTGTGGGAACCACACCAGGCTGAGGCAGAGACACCATGGCTTGGAGTTTCAGCTCCAAAGAAATGACAGAATTTCAGAGTTGGGAGAGATGTCAGTGGCCGTCTGGTACAAGCTATACCCGACAAAGAATCTCTCATCTAATAAAGCAAACAAGTGGTATCCAATTAGTTGCTAAATCTTATATATTCATCCCTCTGCCACATCCTTGACTCCTTTCATCCAGCTCTCCCCTTCATCACCTCTCACATGGGCTACAGCACTAACCCACCATGCATGGCTCTCCTATTCTCTTCCCTCTCCGGCCCATCCCCCACGCTGCTACCAAAGCCATCTCCCTAAAGCCTGCCCATGTCACCCAACTCTTACAATAGCTCTTGCCTCTAGGATCAATACAAAGTCCTCAGACTGGTATTTAAAACCTCCCACACACTGGTTCCCACCTACCTGTCTAGTCTTCCTTCCTACCACCTCCCATCACACAATTTCCACTTTAGTCAAACTGTTCTGCTGGCTGTTCGAGAGACACCCAGAATTCCATCTTCTACCTCCACGCTTCTACCCAAATGCTCCCCTTCCTCTCCTCTGCCTCTTAAAATCCTTAATACTCTTCAGAGCACAGTTCAGGTATCCCCCTCTAACCTAAGGCATCTCCTGCTTCCCCCAGTTAGGAGGACCTTTGGAAACTACTGTGTATTCATTTATCTAGACTGTATATTTACTTATTTGTGGACATGCTATGCACCCTGGGTAAAACATAAACTTCTTCAGTTGAGGGGGAAATTTATTAAGTGCCTACCCTGTGCCAGGCACTATGCTAAGCACTTATAATATTATCTCATTTGACTAGTTTTCTAGTCTCAAGGCTAGATATATAACAGGTGTGTGTGTGTGCATGTATGTGTGTGTATATGTATGTATGTATGTATGCATGTATGATTAAGCATCTACTATGTGCGAGGCACTGTGCTAAGCACTTACAAATATTACCTCATGTGACTGGCCTTCTAATCCCAAGGCTAGATATATAAGGGGTGTGTGTGTGTGTGTGTGTGTGTGTGTGTGTGTGTGTGTGTGTGTGTATGTAAGAGGTGTATAGATCACACACATATGTATGTATATGTATGCATGCACTGTGTATATACATGTATACACACACCTATTATACACACGTATATAAGCATGTATTTTACATAGGGTATATATACCTTAAATAGGTATATATATATATACACACACACACACACACACACACAGAGACACACACATATACATATATAAATGTATATGTATATATAAATATATATAATAGGTATATATAGATATATATATAGGTACCATATATATATATGGCCTTTTGACTGAGTCCAAGTTTTACAGAACAAATCCTTTTGTGAAGGGGATTTGTTCTGTGAAGTTTGGATTCAGTCAAAGGGCCGCCCTTGAGGACCTAGAGGGCCACATGTGGCCTCGAAGCTGCAGGCTTCCCACCCCATATATATTTCTTGTCTGTATATACTTGTTTGCATGTTGTCTCCCCCATCAGACTTGGGCTCAAGGAGCTGATTTTTGCCTTTCTTTGTATCCCCAGTGCTTCTGACAATGGCTGGCACATAGTAGGTGCTTAATAAATATTTATTGACTGACTGAATGATGCATAAGGAAGTCGGCAGAACAAAGAAAACAATACCCAATGACAGTGACTACAACGATGCCAATGGGAAAAAAAGAAAAAACAAAACCTCACCACAAAACAAGTGAGACTGCCTTCTGTCCAATTCTACTGAGCAAGCTTGGCTCCAGAGTAGAGATCCAAGATGGCACCTTCCCTCTTCCCACCACTTCTTGGTAAAGGTGGGGGGTTCTAGGTGTGGAATGCTGCATGTGGTGGCAGAATTAGCTGACCTGTTGGTTAGTTCTACTCAATTGTTTCCTTATTTTATTCTTTGTGATAAGGGATTGTTCTTTGGGAGGAGGAGAGGGGAAAGGGAAAGGGAAGGGAGGGAAGAGGAAGGGAAGGGAGGGGGAGGGAGGAGAAGGGAGGGGAAGGGAGGAGAAGGGAGGGGAAGGGAGGGGGAGGGAGGGGAAGGGAGGGG
>NW_020944455.1:2432948-2471940 GCF_900497805.2 Vombatus ursinus
AAGGGAGGGGAGGGAGGAGAAGGGAGGGGAGAGGAGGGGAGAGGAGGGGAAGGGAGGGGGAGGGAGGAGAAGGGAGGGGAGAGGAGGGATAGACTAAGAAAGGTGGATGATCTACAAGCCAACACAGAGGTTTAAGTGACTTGATGACTGTGCCATGTATGGTAGGGCACTGTAATGATGGAGGGAGGAGGGGAATGGGGGATAGCAATAGGATACCATAGACAAACAGGTAGATATATTATTTTTCTTATCTCTCCAACATCAAGCAGTTAGGAATCTGCTATTGGCAGCAAGAGACAAAACATGGCCCCTTTGAGCCCTGAGTTTCTGACCGAAGCAGCCAGTGAACCCTGTGTCAGCAGCCTCAGCACTCGGAGCTGGGTCCCGGGGGGGCCAACATGTGCCAGAGCTGGACAAGAGTCTGAGCCTCGGCCCACCCCCAGAGCCCAGCGGCTGCCCTCTCCTTGCCATCTACAGTCTGCGCCAGGGTTTGCTGGGTCCCAAGGAAGCCATACAATAGCTAGAAGCTCATGAAGAAATAAATCAGGAAGTTTATGATGTGCTCGGTTTCCTTGGCATTGCAGAACCTGGCTGCCCACTGCCGATCCATCATGCTTCTCATCTGCCGAAGGAGATGGGGCAAGTCCATAAACAATGACAGCCCAGGGAAGGGCTGGGAAAGGCCTAAGAGAGGCCCAAAGTTCTGAGGAGGCAGCACAGGACAGGAAGAGCAGAGGCCCTGAAGGCAGGTGACCTGGGCAAAGTCACATGACATCCCCCACCTCTAAATGCAACTGTAAAATGACAGGGTCTGACTAGATAGCGTCTAGTAGAAGGGACCCCTGAGGGCCCTTCCACTGCCTCTACCTCCTCTGGTTGGCTTTTAAAGCCTTCTCAAGCTGGCCCGTTCCTGTTTCTGTGGTTGTTCAGTCACTCAGTGATCCCATGGACCACAGCACACCCATGCTGTCCATGGGATTTTCTTGGTAAAGAAAATGGTGGTTCACCATTTCCTTCTCCAGTGGATTAAGGCAAATGGAGGTTCAGTGACTTGTCCAGGGTCATGCAGCTACTGAGTATCTGAGACAATCCCTGTGAGGTGAACTGACTTTGCTCATGGTTACACAGCTAGCAAGTGGCAGGGCCAGAACTCAAGGCAGGACTGATACTTCCCCATCCTGTGCCTCAGTTTCCTTATCAGTAAAATGAAGGGGGTTGGACTCAATGGTGTCAGAGGCCCTTTCCAACTCTGGATCTAAGATCCTATGAGCAAATAAATATTCATTCGTTAATCCATAACACAGTTATTAAGTGCCTACTGTGTACAGAACACTGTGCTAGGCCCTGGGGGAAATACAAATTTATAGAAGAAACCCACTCTTGCCTTTATGAGACTTACAGTCCAATCCAGAAACAAAAGGTGCAATATTAAGTGTACATTAGCCAGGTACAAAACAAAGCCAAGTGTCAGAGCAGAGGGTTAAGATCATGACTGCCATCTGGGTAATCAACAATCATCATGATGTAGCTGAGAGAGTGTTATATGTATAATCAGGAAGGACTTAGTTGGGTTCACATCCCAGCTCCGACAGTGACTAGCTCTGGGATCCTGGACAAATTCCTTAACGCTGGTAAGTCTCAGTTTCCTCATCTGTAAAATGGGAATAGCAACACCTCCACTACCTATCTCAATGAGTATCATAATGAAAGCACTTTGGAAACCTGAAAGTGTCAGACTTTGCAGGTGGGAACTATCTTATTTTTGACATTATATCTCTGTTGTCTCGCATTCCTGCTGCAGAATTGAACTGAATCCCCTCTTTGGAAAGTCAAGGAAACTAAGGCTCAGAGACAAAAAAAAAAAAAAAAAGGTCATACCTCAGTCACACAGAGAATAAACAACAAGATTTGACCTTAGGTCTCCAAATAGAAAGGTCTTTCCAAGATGTCCCAGCAAATTAACAGCAGGGTCCAAACAGAATTCAATCATTTCAAACTTGCTCTACTGAGACTGGACAGAGGCCTGAACATGCTAAGAATTTTTCTTTTCTTTAAAAGGTAGGCTGACATAAAAAACAAGAGCCTTTCACGCTCTGAAAAGCACATGTCACAGAGATGGTGGGGAAGTCTGCACCACTAAGTTATTTAGGCAAATTTGAAAGTCTATTTTTCCTCTTCAGGTAGAATATGAAATTACCAGCTGGGGGCAGGGAGGAGGACCTTCAAATTTCAGAATCTAAAGTGACCCAAAGGACTTCTCTATCCTTTTTTTTTTTTTTGCCATTTATGATTGTTACCTGTAGGATCAGAAAAGCATCAATTCAGAGCTGGCAGGGACCTCAGAGGCCATCTTACAGAGGAGGAAACTGAGGCGCAAGGTCACAAAGGCAGTAAGTAAGCGGCAGAGACAGAATGCAAACCCAGGTCCTCTGACACTAAGGTTAATGTTGTTTCTACTATACCATGAGTTACTATGCCTAAAGACTCATACTTTATCCGGGCTTTTATCTCAGTTTTGTTCTTATCCTCAAACTTGTTGTTGTTTTTTGGTCATGTCTGACTCTTCATGACCCCATTTGGGGTTTTCTTGACAGAGATACTGGTTTGCTATTTCCTTCTCCAGCTCATTTTACAGATGAGGAAACTGAGGCAAACTGGGTTAAGTGACTTGCCCAGGGTCACACGGCTAGTAAGTATCTGGGGCCACATTTGACCTGTTAATTGAATGTGACTTTGGTTGCCCTATAAATGTTATTTTACTCTGCTTTATTACAACACAGTTTGACATGTCTCATCATGGTATGGGGGTGAGCCATCAAAGTGCAAGTGACTTCCCTTCCCTGGGCCTCAGTTTCCTCTGTAAAATGAGGAGGTGGGCCTAGACGGCCTCTGAGGGCCCTTCCACCTCTAGATCTCTGGACGAAACCGAAGCAGGAAAAATAGGAAATGTTGATTCCAGTCACTCACTCATCCATCCGTAAAACATTTACCACTTGTACAAACTCTGGCAAGGCTTCAGGCCCAGCCCTAATTGAGGGACCAGAAGGCTGCTTCTCCCCTAGGCCAGTCCTGTTAAGTTCATAAAAGCTCATCCCCCAAGGAAAGGCATTTTTTTTTTACCATAACAAATCCTGACTATTCTATTCTAAGGGGTGGGAGGAGGCGGGAGAGAAGAGAAGGGAGTTCTGGACCTCACCAGTATCACACATCTTTGAAGAAGAGATTTTTATACTAACAATCTCTTCCATCAGTAAGAATTCCACCAAGCATCATGGAAAGATTACTTAATCTCAGTTAGACTATGAGCTCCTTGGGAGCAGGGACTGTCTTTTGCCTTTCTTTGTAACTTCAGAGCTTAGCACAGTATCTGGCCTGCTGGTTGACTAAACAACAATAACTGATGTTTACATAGCACTTGGAGGTTTGTGAGAGTGTTTTACAAACACCTTAGCATTTGAGCCTCAAAAAAACTTTGAGGCAGGTGCTGTGGGTATTTTTTATCCCCATTTTGCAGATGGTAAAACTGAGGTTCAGTGAGCTTGGAGGTTTATATGGCTAATAAGTGTCAGTGGCTAGATAGGAACCCAAGTTTTCCTGATTCCAAGTATGGCACATTATCCACTATACCTTTCATTTTTGTCTTTGCATGGGTCTAGCACATAGTAGAGCCTTAATAAATTCTTGCTGATCAACTGATATATCTCCTCCTACAAAATGTCTCTCCCTACCGAATGTAAACCCCTTGAGGGCAGAGATTGTTTCATTTCTTTGTATCCCTAGCACCAGGACACTGCCTGGTGCCAACTAGGTGCTTAAAAAATGCTCTCTGAGTGAATGAGTGATACTGCTTCCCTCCAAATTGATGTGAGCTCTCCTTGAAGGCAAGAACCATTTCATTTCATCATATCTTTTGGCATACTAGGCATTTAAGAAATGTCTGTTGATTGACACACCAACCCACCTCTCAAGGCCTCATTAGGCATTTCTGAGGCTTCACACTGAAACACTAGAAACTAGAAACTTTTTTTTCCATCTTATCACTAGATCGTCCAGGAGAGGTAGCCTGGGGTGCCTCTCCCAGGATCCAGGACATTTATTCCTCTGTAAAAGGATTCAATGGGTCAGCACAGCATGGCACAGCTGCCAGGAAGAATTTCTGGTACTTTCTACTGTCAGGATACCAGGAGTTCTGGATCTGAATGCTATAGAAGGAGCCAGGGACAGCATCCAATATGGCGTAGGCTCTCTCTGTCTAGAAGTTTCTAGCACTATCCAAGAAAGAACCATACTCTTCTTTAGGGAAAATGTTCCATTTCTTCCCATTCAACCTAAACCTGGTTGGATGGCTCTTGCCTTGGGTCCCCCAGAAGCACTTCTATGTGAAAGAAAGTAGAAAATTGGGGATCGCATTGGTTTCTGTCTCTTAGAACTGTCATACACCTCCCCCCCCCCCAGCTAAACATGACAAGGAATAAATTCCCTATTTTGCAATATGAATACATTTTAATTGGTGCTACTCACATGGGTATAAATGGGTGATTCAAACAAGTCATTCCCCACTTAATAAATGGTCAAAGATATGAACAGGCAGTTTTCAGATGAAGAAATTAAAGCTATTTATAGTCACATGAAAAAATACTCTAAATCACTATTGATTACAGAAATGCAAATTTCTCTGAGGTGCCACCTCACACCTATCAGATTGGCTAATATGACAGAAAAGGAAAATGATAAATATTGGAGAAGATATGGGAAAATTGGGACATTAATGCATTGTTGGTAGAGTTGTGAACTGATCTAACCATTCTGGACAGCAATTCGGAACTATGACCAAACTGTATACCCTCTGATCCAGCAATACCACTACCAGGTCTGTATCCCAAAGAGATCATAAAAAAGGGGAAAGGATCCATGTGTACAAAAATATTTATAGCAGCTCTTTTTGTGGTGGCTAAGAATTGGAAATTGAGGGAATGCCCATCAATTGGGGAATGGCTGAACAAGTTGTGGTATATGAATGTAATGGAATACTATTGTGTTATAAGAAATGATGACAGGGGCAGCTAGGTGGTGCAGTGGATATAGCACTGGCTGTAAAGTCAGGAGGACCTGAGCTCAAATCTGGCCTCAGACCAAACACTTGACACGTACTAGCTGTGTGACCTTGGGCAAGTCACTTAACCCCGACTGCCTCACTAAAAAAAAAAAAAAGAAATGATGAGCAGGCAGACTTCAGAAAAACCTGGAAAGACTTACATGAACTGATGCTGATTGAAGTGAGCAGAACCAGGAGAACATTGTACACAGTACCAGTAACATTATACGATGATCAACTATGAATGACTTAGCTTTTCTATCCAAAATAATTCAAAAAGACTCATGATGGAAAATGCTATCCACATCCCGAGAAAGAACTAAGGAGTCTGCATGCAGATTGAAACATACTATTTTCACTTTTTTGTTTTTTCTTTCTTTGTAGTTTTTTCCTTTTGTTCTGATTCTTCTTTCACAACCTGACTAATGTGGAAATATGTTTAACATGATTGTACATGTATAGCCTCTATCAGATTGCTTGCTGTCTTGGGGAGGGGAGAAGGAAGGGAGGGAGGGAGAACTCAAAATCTTATAAAAATGAATGTTGAAGGGCAGCTAGGTGGCACAGTGGATAGAGCACTGGCCCTGGAGTCAGGAGGACCTGAGTTCAAATCTGACCTCAGACACTTGACACTTGCTAGCTGTGTGACCCTGGGCAAGTCACTTAACCCCATTGCCTAGACAAAAAAAAATGAATGTTAAAAACTATCTTTACATGTAATTAGAAAATATAAAATAGTATTGACATTTTTAAAAAATCAGTGGGTGATCTGTTAAGAAGATTGCAGCCTGTCAAAAGATTGCATTGTGATCCTGTAGGGATGATTTGGGGTCACCATTGAGCTTCTCTGGCCCTTGAGACTAAAGAGGAAGAACAGAAAGCATGGGGAAGGGTGTGTGATTATTTCACGGAAAATAAAAATCATTCTTTGTTCAAAGTTTTGGCAAAATGTGGCTCAATTTTATCCAGAGGCTACTTTCATTTATGTCACTATTCAGTTGCTTTTATTTTAGCTTCTTGGCATTTTTCTTAATATCCTGGAAAATTCATATTGTAAGCGTTCATTGAAGTCTCCAACCAAGCCAAGTATACAGTGTTTTTTTTATACTATTTCCATGGAGCTCTGCTAGGAGAGAAGCAAGACAAACTATTCCAACCTTAAATAGGTGTTTCTCAGTTTCCCCATCTATAAAATGGGAATAAGAATATCTCCCTGCTAAGATCCCAGGAGGAAGATGTAAGGAGATAAGTGGAAGGAATAATCAATGCAAAGTATATTGGGAAACAATTTCAAAGCATTATATAAAGTTCTCTGCAATCCAGAATGCTGGGATAATGGGCTCTTCTTGTTGTGACCATGTGAAGATAAGCCACAGTTCAAGAAAATTAAAATTAAACTATAATAAAAGATATAAATCAAATGGAACATAATTTAAGCTTTTTTTTTGATGATTCAGAAGACACTGTCCTGGAAGAAAAAGATAGATAGGGTAACAGATTTGGCACTAAGCAAGTATTTTAGAAATACTTAGGTGGTGCAAGGCCCAGAGAGCGGAGCATGGAGTCAAGAAGACTCATCTTCCTGAGTTCAAATCTGGCCTCAGACACTTACTAGCTGTCTGACCCCCGGGCAAGTCACTTAACCCAGTTTGCTTCGGTTTCCACATCTGTAAAATGAGCTGAAGAAGGAAATGGCAAACCACTCCAGTATCTTTGCCAAGAAAACTCCAAATGGAGATCACCAAGACATGGATAGGACTGAAACGCCTGACCGAACAACAACAAAAAAATCAGCTCCCAGGGCCTCAGGATTTTCCTGAACTCCAAATTACCATACCAGTAGTAGAGGAGGAGACTTTGTAGAGAATAGGCATTTCCAATCAGGAGAGAATAAAGGTTTCTGATTGGTAGAGAATAGAAATTACTCATTGGTTAGAAAGCATTAAGCCTCAGGTATGGTATGACAGATGTCCTGATTCAGATTGAACTATGTAGCTGTCAATATCCCTTCCAAGTTGAAAACTGCTAGATCTCATATTCCTGGTTCTATGTAAAAATATGAGTTGTTAATACTAACAAGGAAGTCAAAATGTGGATCAGTGGAGCAGACTAGATAGCAGAAGGTACAAGTGGAGTCAGAAGCCAATGTCTGATAAGCCCAAGAACACAAACTGCTGGAAGAAAAGGTCTGGGTCTGGAGTCAGGAGGATCTGAATTCAAATCTAGCTTCAGATACTTCCCAGCTGATCTTAGGCAAGTTAATTAACCTCTGTCTGCCTCAATTTCCTCATCTGTAAAATGAGGATGATAACCATCTCAGGGATGGTTTGAGGAATAATTGAGATAATGTTTGTAAAGTGCTTTACAAACCTTAAAGCACTATCCAAATGCTAGTTATCATCACTGTTGCTTTGTTATTTCACAAGAACTGCTAGAAAAATTGGAAAGAAAATGGGCGGAAAGTGGGTTTAGACTAGAAGCTTGTACCATATGCAGTAAGCAAATGGATGAATGACCTAAATGTAAAAAAAAAAAATCTTAAAAAAGAGAAAGGAAGGCAGAGGGATTTTGTTTTTGTTTTTTACAATCATGACTAGGGATAACCATAAAGATAAAATAATATACTAGAAGACTGACTTAGTGGAGAAAAAGATCTAGGCAGGTTAGAACATTGGGCTGAATAAAAAACTAAAAATCTTTCCCTTGAGTTCAGGAAATCAACTTTATAAGTACCAGATCACAAGATAATATATGTGAAAGCACTAACTGAAGAGCTGTATGAATATCAGTGATAGTAACACTAAATACTATACATTCATACTGCCATTTTAATCTTTTTGGCTGGTTAATTCCTTAGAGGTCTTTAAGCAAGACTTCCGGCACTGACTTCAACTCCACTCTAATATCCCAGAAACTGTGCCTTTATGTCTCAACAATTAAAGTCTCTTGTTAATATAAACTGATGGTCTCAAGAAATTTTAAGTTACCTAAGTTGACTACAAAGAACAATTAGAATCTGCAGGATCTCGAAAGCGATCCAATGTCCATCTCTACCGTCCAATATTACTTCTAGCTCTTAGTTTCCAAAATGTCTCTTTTCCAAAACTCATTTCTTCAATAAGCCTATCTCTGAACTCTCTTAAGTTACAGAGTGAGAAGATAAATGGAGGAATATTTGGACCCAATGATTCACATGTTCTCAAATACATGCTTTGGCCCATAACTATTCCCTTTCTCTCTCTTACACTGCCAGGATGTGTCCTGGTTTGTCAAAGGAAGGAAGAAAAGAAAAGGAATTGAGACATAGGGCTGGAGAGAGGAGTGAATACTAAACGCAGATGATGAAGGGCTATTTGTCTCCCAGCTTCATAGTTATTTACACACACACACACACACACACACACACACACACACACACACACACAGAGTGAAGTGACTTGCCCAGGGTCACACAGCTAGTAAGTGTCTGAGGTCAGATTTGAACTCATGAAGAGCTCTATCCAGTACAGCGTCACCTAGCTTCTCATACATATATATACATGTGGATCTTGAATATATGCAAGGATTTTGGATGTCACTATGTTGTGTCAACCATGCCTCTTCCTGCTTCCATTCAATCCAAAGTAGGTCCTAATTAGTGCAAATAATGAACTCCACTAACATGTGTAGCCTTATTCAAATTAGCATGCCTATTTCTATTAAACTAGAACCAATGGCCACATTTTATCTAATTATAATTTCAAATAGTGCAAATTCTAATACATGCAACCATTTCAGTACATTCATTATTCACACTAATGGAGGACTTGGCTGTGCATTTTTAAAGCATTTACTGTGTACAAGGTCCTGTGCTCTACACTGTGGGAGATATGAATAAGACATATTCCATTACACTCTATTCAGAAAGTCACAGCTTATGGGCCAAGGGTCTCTATTCAGACTTGAACCTATTCACATGGGCCTTGGCCTGGGGGGGCCACTATATACTCTTTCTCCATATATGTGTGTGTGTGTGTGTGTGTGAGACACACACACACACACACACACACACACACAATTTCCCAGCTTATACAAACTGTAGCCCAAATATAGAACATGATAAATAGTAAATAGGGTTAGTAATTTATTTTTGCACATACAACAGTTCAACCTAATGTCAAATTAATAAATGCAAATCATGTAGGGGTACACCCCACAGAAGGGCACAGGTGATACGTGGTTATTGCATTTTACAAATTGAATAAAACAACCAGATGTTTTATAGGCTTGAAATTACTATCCAGAGAATATGTAAAGAATGTATAGAAGCACCTAATTATCTAACGTTTCCTAGTTAACAGTATATATTTAACCCAAAATTATCCATAAATATCCAAATGTCTATTTATCCAAATCCAAGAATTCTTCTCACCCGCTTTGTGAAACATTATGCTGTACTACTGCAGTCTTCCCTTCTTCTAAATCAAATATAAGTCATTTGTTGTCATAGCAATGCTCCTTCCCCTTCAAAACAGTTCCATTTATGTCTACCCAAATTGGGTCATTATCTTCCACCTCCTCTAAAATGACTAAGTCTATTAAGATGCCTTGCTTTTACAGTATCTTAATATGGCGGCAGCCCTTTGAAAACCTGCATATGAGCTATAGCGCAAATTATAAGCAAATGACAGTAATGGATTCTGCCAGCATTGAGCCTTCTATACTCAACCGAATGGTTTCCTTATTTAAATGTACCTAATGGGCTATCTGCGCTACAAAACAAAGCAATAAATTGCTCTTATTTTATTCTTTTTCTCCTCTCATAGCTAACCAACTCCGTTCCTTTGTACCCTGCTGATGCAGATTCCGACAAGATCATAGAATTTGGGAAATGGATGGAACCTAGGCAACCACATAGTCCAATTTCTCTCTCTCTGGAAATGTACCCATTAAGGGGTCACACTGCCTTTGCTTGAAAGCCTCCAATGAGAGAGAGAAAGAGCCTATCTCCCAAGGTAGTCCACTCCACTTTTCGACAGCTACAATTTTTAGGTAGTTTTTTTCCTGCTATTAAGTCAGAATTGGCCTCTCTGCAACATTCCCCTCATTCTTCCTGCTTCTGCCCTCTGAGATCAGACTTTCCCTTCCACCTGACAGCTCTTCAGAAACTTAAAGGGAACTGTGATGTCCCCACTCTAAGTCTTGTCTTCTCTGAGCTAAACAAGTCAAGCTTCTTCACTGAATCCTCACAGGGGATGGGTTTGAGACCTCTTACCATTCTGGTTGTCCATCTCTGGACACGACCCAGCTTTAGCATCGTCCTTCCTAAAAGACAACTCTCAGAATTGAACAAAATCTCCACAGTGTGGACCGAAATATAGTAGGATCACCTCCTCTCTACTCCTAGACTTTATGAGTCTCTTAATGCAGCCTAAGACAGAATTATATTTGGGCTTTTCTGCTTGCTACCTCTCATTTGCCTATTGTACTCAGCAGTCCACTAAAACTCCCAGATCTTTTTCAAACAACTCTTCGGGGGTGGGGAACCACATGTGGCCTTGAGGCTGCAGGTTCCCCACCCCTGTCCATATGTCCTCTACACTGTGCTTGTGAAGCTGATTTGGGGATCAAAGTATAAGATTTTATACTTGTCCCCAGTATATGTCACCTTTTTAGACTGAGCCCAATATTCGAGCCCACCAACATCTGTTATCCATTGTTAGCTATCCTTTTCAGCTTTGTGTAATCTATAAATCTGATAAGCAAGCCAGCTTTGCCATAATCCAAGTCACTGATAACAAATGTTTACCAGCAGAGCCAGCATGCCTCTGGGAGACCTCCTTCTGATTGACATTGAACTCTCAATGATTAATTACCTGGCCATTCAATGAGTTCTGAATCCATCTAACCTTTTTTACTATGTCTAGCCCACATCTCCCCATCACGTCCACAAGAATAAGATGACTTTGAAAAGCCTTTAAAAAATTTAAAAAACACATTTGAAATATAAAAGTTTCAATTCTTAAATTTGATTTAAAAATAAAATTCTGTACCCAAAACCAGCCCAATTACATCTACAGCATCACCCTGATTCACCAGTCTAGTCACTCTATCATCATAGGAAATAAGGTTAGTCTGACCTGACCTGTTCTAGAAAAGACCATGTCGGCTCTTTGTACTCATTGTTTCTTTTTCTAGACATTCACCAGCCATCCCTTTAATGATACATTTTATCATTTGACCAAGAATTAAGTCAAGCTCACAGCACTGTCAGAGATTCCACTCTTTCCCTTTGTCAAAACAGAAAAAATCAGGACAATATTTGCCCCTCTCTCATCCTGCAGTATCTTTCCCTTTCTCAAGCAATAATATCACAAGTTGTCTTGTTTTTTGTTTTTTGGTTTTTTTTCCATTTGTCTGGTCCTGGCGACTCATTAAGAACTGGGGTTCTCTTAGCATCTCCCTACTATCTTGGGTACTGATGCCCTACCAACCAATTTTACTATCTCCTTTACAATCCAATGATTACTAACCTTGACAAAGAAAACAGAAACAAAATATGAAGAGTAATTTTGCCTTTTCTCCACTGCCCTCCATGAACAGTGATTCTAGCCTTTCTCTGAGTTTTCTTTCCCCAAACACAGCTGAAATGCCTTTTTTGGTGGCCTTTGCCTTTCTTTGCTACCCTTTGCCCATTCGGAGCTTTATCATTCCTGACACAACTTACAGGACCGTACCATGCTTTGGTATTCATCCTATGGCCCTCCCTTGCTTCCTTCAGTATATGATTTTTTAAAAGTCTAAATTAGTTGATGAGTTCACTGTGCATCCACATTGGTCTCTTTAAACAACTCTCCATTTTTATCTTCCTTAGAACCATTTCTCTATGTCTTCAAGATTTCATTCTGAAGAGCATTGTATCCCTCCTGGGTTGAATCTCCCCAACAGAATTTCAATCTATGGGATCTCACCCCTCCTTTGTCTAAAGCCTTTGAAATCTACTCTTGCCAAATCTAGCATCCTTGTCAGACTCTGCCTGGCTTTCCTCTCTTTGCTTACAACAAACTCGAAGATGGACCGGTCATTTCCCACCAAGTTTCCGTCATTTTGATCCCAGCAATCCCAGCAATCCCAGCAAGTAGTTCCTCCCTTTTGGTGAGACTCATACCCAAAATAAAACTTCCATTTTATTTATTTATACCAAAATATTTATAGCAGCCCTTTTTGTGGCAGCAAAGAACAGGAAACAAAGTAGACGCTTTTCAATTGAGGAATGGCTAAACGAATTGTGGTACGTGAATGTAAAATGTTACTGTACTGTAAGAAATGTAATGAAAGTATAGAAGGACTTACATAAACTGAGGCAAAATGAAGTCAGCAGAACAAGGAAAAAAATATACACAATTGTCACAATAGTGTAAATGGAAAGAAGAGTAATGTCAAAACTGAATGTTGAGAAATTGTAAAGAATGAGCCCTGCCCTAAAGAGACCTCCCCCAACTCCTTTACAGAGGTCGGGGTCTATGGCTATGGAGCATTGCATATAACATTAGATTTTTTCAATTTCTTGATAGGATTTGCTGAATTTTTTTCTCTCCTTGTTTTCTTTTTTCAAAAATTCTTTGTTATAATGGATGACTCTCCTAGGGAGGATGGACAAGAGAGGTAAAACTAGGAGATAAGAATATCAATAATAATTTTTTTAATTTCCCCTTTTTTGTCCCTCCCCCTTTTGAAGGATAAAATTATCATTAAGGAAAATCAAGAAATTATTAGCTGCTGTGCTTTTGGAAGAGAGTTCTATCAGATAGATGTCTAGATAATTGAAGGCTTTCTTGCTACTACACTACTTTTAATCCCTACTCTGTGCCAGGTTCATGATCTGTTTCCCAAACTCTTCATCTATTTCTGCTTTCTGTCCAGGTGGTCTATAGTAAACTCAGATGACACAATTGTTTCTGTTTGTTTCTATAGAATCAACAGAAGTACTCTTCACCATGCTTCCCCAGCTGACAGATGAGAACATTGTGGCTCAGAGAGGAGCAGTGATTTGCCCAAGGTTCCATCCTGACTGGGACCAACGTTCTCTCCATTCTATCACACTACCTCCTTGTGGCATTCCCTAGGCAGAGAAGGATGCAATTTTACTCGGGACCTCTCATTTATAATAATGATGACAGCTCCCATTTTTATGGTACTTTAAGGTTTTATAAAAACCCTTTTATTAAAACAACCTGAAGATTATTATCATCCCATTTTTTGGTTTGGACATCTGACTTTATGAGTGTTGAGAATTCAATAAGGAAGTCCTTCTCCCCTGCCTTTATCAACGCAGATAGGCCTCTGTTCTGCCTGGGGCCATTGTAAAGTAAAGTGATTTGCCCATGATTCAAAAGCCAGTATGAGTTCAAGTAGGACACTGAATGGAGTCCTAGCTAACTCTGAGGCTAGTCACATATCCACTAGGCCACATTGCCTCTAACATGCCCATTTTACAGATGATAAAACCAACGCTTAAGGAAATGGACAAACTTGTTCTAGGGCCCAGAGCTGGCAAAGCTAGGACTCAAAGCCAGGTCTTTTGACTCCAACTTTTGACAAGCCACCCTGCTTTTGGACTCAAGCTATTTTCTGCCAAGTGTTGGCTTTGCACCAGTGTACTACAGACTTGAGCGATACACAAGTCAGCCACTATACCATAAATGAAAATAATCCTAAAACATAGTCAGGTTCAAGTTCTACACAATGTTTAATCTTGATTTCAGAGACCCAATGATGAATTACATGTCCCTCCTCTTGGTTGAGAGGTGAATTCATGTAACTTTTTTCTGTTATCATGTATGATGTGTATATAACATGTAACTTTTTTCTTTGTTATAAGAAAAGGGTGACAGATGAATTAGGTGGTGGAGTAGAAAAAGGACTAAATTTGAACTCATCAGACATGAGTTCAAATCGCACCTTTGCCATCTGGGACTTTGGGCAAGACATTTCACTTCCCTGAGATTCTGTTTCCTCCTCTGTAAAATGAGAGGATTGGAGTAGATGGTCAGTGAGGTCCCTTCCAGCTTTGATCTAGGATCCTCTGTGTGACCCTGGGCCAGTCCCTTTCCCTCCCTGGCCTCAGCTTCCTCCTCTGTAAAATGAGGGAGGTAGATTTAGAAGGCTCTGAGGCCTCTTTCAGCTCTAGCTCTAGTATACCATAAGTGACTGGCATAAAAAATTAAAGGCATCATCAAGAAAAAGCTTTTTAAAATCCCTAGAGTGGAAAGAGAAAGAACATTACTGGCAGGTAAAGGAGAACGCTGACGGTGATGATTGAGGTTGTCATCAAGGCTGACTCCCCAACCCCCTCCCCACACACACACACTCGCCCTCTCCACCACCACCTCCATCAACGTTCCCATAGACTCTCCCAGACTCTCACCAGAGGAGGCCTCTTCTTGGGGGGAGGGGGGAGGAGATTTCCCACAGGGCTCCTCTAGAAAACCCCAATCAGAATCTAGAGCCCCTCACCCTGCCCCTGCCCCCTGCCTCTGTCCCTGCCCCTGACCCCTGCCTCTGACCCTGCCCCTGCCCCCTGCCTCTGTCCCTGCCCCTGCCCCTGCCCCAGCCTGAAGGGCTGGCCAGCACCATCATTCACATAGGGAGGGAGAGGGAACTCTAGTCTCATGTAGAGGCCAAAGAATCAGACAAGGTCAAATCCACACTAGGAGTCTGTTGCAGAGAAAGCACAGGCATTTTCCCCCTCTATAGTACACTGCCTATTCATATCCTTAAGTGTTGGAGGCTTTATCTCTTTCAGGCCATGAATGGGCCAGTGCTGCCTTCTGGGACTGTTTTATTTCTAAGTGCCGCAGGAAAACAATCCAGTGAGAGATGGCTGAGATTCTGATGGCATATGTCTGTACAGCACAGCCCTCCTCCCCAGGGAAGGGAGAGGAAGAAGAACAACAAAGAAGGAGGAGAAGGAGGGGGAGGAGGAGGAGGGGGAGAAGAAGAAGAAGAAGAAGAAGAAAAGAAGAAGAAGAAGAATGGAGATGGTGAGGATAATGATGAGAACAACTAGTGTTTACATAGTGCTTTGAGGTCTATGGAGCACTTTACAGATCTGTTAACTCATTTGGGTAAAGCTCTTAGGAGGAATCCAAGACATTCCTCCTGGTGGTGCTTCGATGTGGGCCCAGGCTCCAGAGGGGCCCAACCACTGAATGATGAGCCTTCACAGGCACCTGGGGAAGACATACACCTGGGTTCTGCATCCTTCGGGCAGACAGATGTAGAAACAAAGAAGGAATACCCACAAGCCCCAGGCAGAAAAGGCAGCATGGTACAGAAGGTCTGGGTTCAAATCCTATCTGACCCTTGCTACCTGTGAGACCTTACTTGTTGCCCTCCCTGGACCTCAGTTTCCTCCTCTTTAAAATGAGGCAGTAGGACTCCTCAGCTCCAAATAGTGGCTCCTATGATCTGATCAGTCTGGCTGCTCCTCTGCTCCTGCACTCTTTCCATGCAACTCTCACAGAATCATGTGCCAGAGAGAGGCAGGGTTCACCTTATTCTGTTTGGTCCCAACCAGGACCAATGAATGGAAGCTGCAAAGAGATCAATTAAGGTTTGAGATATGGACAAACTTTTAAATAAGTTCTTGTTGTTCATTCATTTTTCAGTCATGTCCAACTCTCTGTGACTCCATTTGGGGGTTTCTTGGTTGAGATACTGGAGTAGTTTTCCATTTCCTTCTCTGGCTCATTTTACAGATGCAAACAGGGTGAAGCTACTTGCCCAGGGTCACACAGCTAGTCAGTGTCTGAGGCCAGATTTGAACTTAGGTAGATGAGTCTTCCTGACTCTAGGCCCAGTACACTATCCCCTGCAGTGCCACCTAGCTGCCCTTTTTAAAGAATAGACTTGCCCCAAAGTGGAATGGGCAGCCTTGGGAAGTGGGCTCCCACTCCTTGAAGGTCTTAAAATGGATTCTGTCTGACACGATACAGGGGGGATTCCTTTTCTATATAGTGTGGCCTACAGGCCACTGAGGCCCCTTTCAACTCTCAGAGATCCCAAGATTTCAACTTTTAGTGTTCCAGACAACTCTCTAAAACTACCAATCACAGGGTAGGTGCTAATCAGCACTGGGAGGAATTTCCTCACCAGAGACCTCCCTTTATCAAAGCAATCATGGGGTCTAGTCCTCTCCCCCCCTCCCCCCCCCCAAAAAATACCACTGTTGGCATTCTTCCACAGTCTGGAGCCCTACTGTGTGTGGAAGTTGCTTGGGTCTTCTCCAAGGCTCTACCCCCTGGCCCCCCACCCCTATCACTGTGCATTCTGTCTCTTCTTTCTTATTCCATTCTGCATGGATAGATAGAGCTTTTATTCTTGGCTTCCTTCCTCAATCCTCTCAAACTCCCTGGGTGGGGACCTAGAAGGAGAAAGGGCCCTCCTTCAAAGTCAGAGGATCATTAAGCCCATTAGATGAGAATATTCCTCTCAAAGGTAACAGGAGGTAGTCAGAGGACACTCACCCTAGGCACTCAGAACTCCCACCCCCTCTTCAAGCTCATTAAGCACACACCCTAGGGCCAGCAGAGCAATTAGCACAGGAACACACCCTTTCCCTGGATATTTCAACCTTGATCTCACTAACTCCAAGACTGACATTAAAGTCAACAACAGTTAGCATGCCAGGAGAACCTGGGAGAACCACTTAGCTCCCCTGCCCAAAGTAGTTGATTTGTCCAAGAGGAAAGGAAAATCCCACGAGCCTCTCATATAAGGGGAAGGGACCAATGGACACTGTCACACTGAGAGGATCAGGCTAGGGGACAGGGGAGGGAAGGAGAGGAGAGGAGACAGAGGTAACAAGTGCTGTGGAGGGAGGAGAATCAACAAAATTGTGGAAGAGGACCATGACATCAGGGAGGTGATGCCACGATATATTAAGTGAGGGAGGGCTGCGCAAAGTAACCAGCCTCATTTTCTCCTCCATCTGGATTCAGTGGCCAGATACACATTAGGACGACTGGAGATGGCCCCAGACCTTGGTCTTTTAAACCTAAGGTCTTTAACAGGCCTCAGTTTGACTGAGGCAATGCCCATTCAGTGATTAAGGCTAGGTAAGAAACGAGGCAGAGAATGGCCTCTTTTACCTAGTCCAGAAAAAAAAAAATCAAACTGGGAAGGGAAGACCCTCAGGGTTTCTGGCCAAAACAGACACAATTACTATTTACATTCACTCTGAGTCAAACAAGGCTCAAAGAAAGCCCAAGTGAGGTTTGGTCTGGGGCCTATAGTTGGCCTAAAGGAGAGGTTCTGAGTGATTTGGGTTTAAGGCATGGCCCTTGGCAACTGATTGGATGGGGGTAGGGAGGTTGAGAACAGAAATAAGGCAGCCCTGAGGTCTTGAGACCCAGGGATTGGGAAGTTGGGGAAGAAAGGATGGGGAGAGGGGAGGAGGTCAAAAGCAACAGGGAAGTGAAGAGAGAGTGGATGAATAGGAGGCAGTATAGCCCAGTGGAAAGAGCAATGGTTCTGGAGGCAGAGAGGCTGAGTTCAATCAAATCCTACCTGGGATGTTTCCCATCTGTGCCTTCATCTCCTGAGTACGAATTCCATCTGTCAAACTACCGGGTTGAACTAAACGGCCTCAGAGAGAGCCCTTTGAGCTCCAGTCTGGTGAACTCTTGAGAAGAATTTCCTTTTCTGGAAGCCAGAAACAGGGTGCATGGGGAAGCTCAAGATCCTTTTTTCCTTGCTTCCCTGAGACAGTGGGTGGAATACCAGAAGCTGCTTTGAAATGGTGCTTGTTAGGCTGAGCTTAAGTTGGGGGTTGTAAATGGAAGCATCACTTTGTTTCTGAGCACCAAGGTGGACCAATAAGAATGGCTGCCACAGAGGATTCTGGGACAGGAGATCTCATTCTCTTTGGAGACCAAATAAAAGCAGAAACAGGCCTAGGAAAATTGGGGAGCATGACCCATACCAAACCTGGGAAATCTGAGCTAACGGTAAGGTTGGTTAGCAAGTGTAACTTGCTAGAATAGGCTGGATAAAAGCTGTGCCACTGAGATGCTCTGATGAGGAGGCAGAGGAGGCAACCAACAGAGAGGAAAGGACAAGCATTTCGTTCTGACACACTTGATTCTCTATAGCCATACTCTTAATATTGATAAACGTATCATTTTCCCCAAGACACGCTTGTGGCCTACAGTCCATTGGCAATGAAGGGAAGAGAGATGGCATAGTGTGATTAGTTTAGAGTCACATGACCTAGGTTGGAATTCCACCTCTTTCTCTTACCACCAGTTGTGACTTTGAACAAATCACACCATCTCTGGGCCTCAGTTTCCTCCTCTGTAAAAGGAAGGAATTAGACTCTATGACCTCTGAGGTCCCTTCTGTCTCTAAATCTATGATCCTATATATAATCTAGAATAAGTCACTCTACTTCCATGGGGGCTCAGGCTACCTAACGATAAAATGGGGAGCATGGGGGGACTAGATGGTGACTGAGATTACTCTGAGAGAACTGATAAATTCTGAGCGTAGATTGAAGCATATTGTTTTTCACTTTATTTTTCTTGCTTTTTTTTTTTTTGCAATATGGCTTCTATAGAAATGTTTTGCATGAAAAGGAGAGAGATTGCTTTGAGGTTCTATGTCTTAGGTTCCTCATCTGTAACATAAAGGGTTTAAACTTGAAGGTCCCTTGGACCTCTAAATCGATGTTCCGGTGACCCCCTGTGCCTTCTTGAATTCCTTTCTTACTTTCCTCCAACCAGCCATGGCCTCAGACTGACATGGGAGGGTGCCTGGGTTCTAAGTGGCCAATCTCCCGGTTTGCCTTCACTCTTTGCCTGGGTTGGCAGTGAGGGTGTGGATAGAGGGCATTGTGTTGGGTCAAAGCGCAACTCCTCAATTAAAAAACCAAGTAGAGGAAGAGTCCCTGGGGCCAAAGGGCCCTTGGCCTAGTTCCAAACAAATGTTGGTATTCCTGGAAGTTGGCCTCCTCACCAAGGTTGATTAGAGCAGATCCATCCTGGGGATGGGCAGGTTCATCAGGGAGGGAGAGAAGTTTGGGCTCTGACAGCTGCAGGGGCCAGGGGAACATCCAGGTGCAGATGACCAGAAAGGAGGCGGCTGGTGAGAAGATGGCCAGGTATAGAGTAAAGCAGGGCTGAGGGGGCCTACCTGAAATAGCAGGAAATACAGGACAGGAAATGGAGGAGAACCTGGGGACAGAGGTCTGGGAAGTGTCTGTAGAACATCAGTGAGCACTAGGAGAAAGGGGGAGAGCTGAGGACAGAGCCTTGGGAACCCCTCCGTTTAGGGGGCCTGAAGGAGGAAACTGAGTCACAGAGGAGAAGCAATGGAGAGACACGGGAGAGGCAGCATGCTATTGTGGCCTCAGATCAGAAGCCCCGAGTTCATATCCCACTTGAGATGCTTCCCTGGCTGTGGGGTCAAGTCTTGGCCCCTCCCAGAGCCTCAGTTTCCCCATCCTTCTAATGGGGATAATAATTCTTGTATTCCTTGCCACCCAAGCTTGGTGTATGGAAAATGCTGTATAAATGTGAGTTACTCTCATCACTAATTCAGCACCTCTACTCCATGTTATTGTTCAATTAACACACATTTATTAGGTGCCTACCATGTGCCAGGCACTGGGGAAACAAAGCCAAAACCAGACTATTGGGACTGTTAACATATAGTATGGCTAATTTCTATTTATATAAAGGCTAACTTGGTTAAATCCCCAACCTTCATTTTATACATTAGTTGTGACTCTCTCCTCTACTTAGCCTCTGCTGGACATGCTAATGAAGGGCCAAATTAGAAAAAAGAAAGACTACTGTCAATAAATTGTATATAAATTTGTTCATTGTACAAATCCCTAGCATCTTCTTGGTAGAAGAGTGATTGCAATTGCCAATGTGCACCACCTCACTCTTTAACAGTGGCTGTATGTTTTATAAAAGTGCTGCCCATTGGAGTAAATGTGTATATTGTCCTTGGGGTTCTGCTCTGGGTGTGCAGCATTATTTCATATGAGCCTTCCCATAGTTCTTAGCATCTTCATATTCACCTTTCCCTAGGAGTGTAGCAATAGTCTGACATATTCCTATATCACAACTTGTCCAGCTATTCCATTTTTCCATCACTGGCCACCCAGCTTCCCTGATTTACTATTACAGATAGTATGGCTCGAAATCTTTTCTTTCAGCTAGATCTTGCCTTGTTTTCAGTAACCTTCTCTTGTTCTAACCCAGAAATGGAATCACTGGGTCAGAGAGTAGTAACAGTTATGTCTTGCATAATTCCAAATTGTTTTCCATAATGGATGAACCAGTTTATAGCTCTATTCACAGGAATGTCAGTGTGCCTGCTTTCTCCTATCTCCACCAACAATGGATCTTTCCAATCTCTTACCATATTTTCTAATTTGGTGGATGTGAGATCATCACCTCAGTTGTTTGACTTTTCATGGCTCTGATTGTTATCTATAGGTTGTGTTTCTTCTTTTGAGAACTGTTGGTTCACTTCTTTTAACCACTGGGAATGGTTCTTAATCTTAAGATGATGGGGAAATGACTCAATCTTAAGAATTTGATGATGGGGAAATGAGTCTTAATCTTAAGAGTTTGTGTCAGTCCCTTGTAGCTTTTGGATATTAGACTTTCATCAGAGATCTGTCACACACAGTCTATTTTCCCAGGCTCCATCTTTTTTTCTGCTTATAGCTGCACTTATTTCAGTTGTGCAAAAAACTTTTCAAAATTTTCATTTAATCCTGTTAGTCTACTTTGTCTTGTCTAGTCTTCTCCACTAAAGTCCTAGTCTAATACCTCGCTGTAGGAGTGGTGACCCTACATTCTCAAAGCAAAGTAGAGAGTTTGTTCTTATCTGGCCTACCAAGGCAAAAAGCTTTGAATATTTTTCTGCCCTTTTAGGTTCTTCCATTATTTCTGTGAAAATTGTTTTAAAGCTGTATTTATAAAGTCTGTGAGTGATCATGGCAGGTTAACTCCCAGATACTTAATGCATTTGGAAAGTTATTTTCTTTTTCTTTCTTTAAGGCAACTGGGGTTAAGTGACTTGCCCAGAGTCACACATCTAATAAGTGTCAAGTGTTTGGTCTGAGGCTGGATTTGAACTCAGGTCCTCCTGACTTCAGGGCCGGTGCTCTATCCACTGCACCACCTAGCTGCCCCCTGGGAAGTTATTTTCAATGGTATTTCTTTCTTTCTCTTCTTCCTAATCCCCTCCTTTTTTCACTGAACAATATTTGGTGCCACCTAGAAGAAACTACTTTGTGTTTCTATTGGTCTGTTACTCTTCGGAGTGTTCAGACGCTAAAGAAATACAGTTTAAGATCTCAGGACATCCAGACTGTGCCCTTAATGCTTCTGTACCCCATTGGTTCATTAAATAACACTGCAGGCCTCTGTCTTTCCCTCCAACTGGCCCCTGGCCTTGGCCAACCAAAATCTCATCTGAGCTAAACAAGACCTGGGCTGTCATCTTGGCACTGGGCCCAGTCACTGCAGAAAATAGATATGTTGGGCTTGACAGGCAGCATTCTCCATGCTAGGCTGTGTTTGTCTATTCCCTTCCTAGTAGGGGCCAGGAGAAGTGTGGAGTTTGCAGGACTCACCCAGTCCAGCTTAGTTGGCAGAAGAGAGGGATGTCACTTCAGTGTCTCTGGCTGGGGTCCGAGGTTCTTGGCTACAGCCAGATTGCAAGGCCTTTCCGTGAGACACCTACTGTGTCAGGATGAATTTAAGATGCTGACATGCAGGTGGCTAGTGATGGCAGATTATTGGAGAAAGATTAGGGTTGGCTATCTAGATCTGGCAATCACCTGCATAGATATGATAACAGAACCTATGGAAGCTGATGAGATCACGGGGAGAGAAGAGGACCAAGACAGAGCCTTGGGGGATATCGAAGGTAAGCAGGCATGACCTGCTTAATGAGCCAGCAAAGATGAGTGAGAAGGAATGGTCAGACAGGCAAGAAGAGAGCCAGGAGAGAGCAGCGTCACCTTTCCAAGAAGAGACGCTGGAGAACAGTGTCAAACACTGCAGAGAGCTCCAGATGGATGAGGACTGAGAAAGGCATCCACTGACCTCGATGACCACTCATAAAGGCTCTCTGATTCTTTTTTTTTTTTAAAGGCAATTGGGGTTCAGTGACTTGCGCAGGGTCACACAGCTAGTAAGTGTCAAGTGTTTGGTCTGAGGTTGTTTTTGAACTCAGGTCCTCCTGACTTCAGGGCCGGTGCTCTATCTACTGAGCCACCTAGCTGCCCCCGCTCTCTGATTCTTTAGGAACTGTTCTGAGGACATCACTTTTCAAACCTCACAGTGCGATTGAAATGGGAGCTGTTGTTCTTTTTTTTGGGGGGGGGGGTTGTTCTTAATAAACATCAGAGAGAATGCCTTCTCTCAACAACATTTGTGTTGCCTTCTTATTAAAATGGAGACTAGCTAATATCCCAGACCTTGTATTTGGTTTTAGGGTTGTGGGGTATGAATAATGAAATCAGCCAATAAGAAACTAAATGCTTCTCAGATCTCACACCGACATTTACCTTAAAAATCACAGCAACCGACATTTTATACAGAGCTTTGCTTTATATACCGAGTACTTATATATGACCAAACGCTTTATATACAATGCCCCATTAGAGCCACACAAGCCTGGAAAAGTATCATTGTCTCTATCTTACAGAAGAGGCAGCTGAAGGAATGAAATGACATTTCTCAAGCATAAGGCGCAGTGCTAAGCACAGGGGATACAAAAACAAAAGCACATACTCCCCCTGTCCTCAAGGGGGCATAGAGGGAGACTGGTAGGTATAAGAAGTCAGAGCAGAATATGAATAACTGGCATTCGATAACTTTGTGCCTTGGGTAAATCATTTCCCCTGCCTAAGCCTCAGTTTCCCCCTCTGCAAAAGGAAGGGGTTGGACTAGATGGCCTCTGAGGCCCCTTAAAAATCTAGCTCAAGGATCCTATATGTGACCTTAAGCCAGTCACTTCCCCTCCCTGGGCCTCAGTTTCCCCTTCTGTAAACTGAGGAGACTGAACCATATGACCTCTAAGATCCCTTGAGTTCTAAAATCTTTGGTTCTATGATCCCATAAAGAGCCAATTTACCCTATTATCCAGACAAGGGAGATCAGGAAGGCTTTTCTTGGTTATATTTTCAGCCAAACCTGCTCACCATACAATCAAGCAATGGGAGGGAAAGAGGGGGCAACATTTTTCTAGTACCTTGGTCAAGGTCCCCTCCCTTATTTTCTCCTGGGCCCAAACTTGCTTACACAAGGGTCTTCCTTGCCATTTCACAGCTCACCCACTCCTACTGTGTGGTAAGAAGCTATCATAGTACCACTGACTTCGAGTTGGAAAAGATTGTCCAGGTCTTCTGGTTCAACCCCCTTATTTTACAGAAAAGGAAACTAAGGCAAAGGGAAGTCAAGTGACTTGCCCATGATCATAGATCCAGTGCTGGAAGGGCCTTCAGAGGTCATCTAGTATAACCTCCTCATGTACAGAAGAGGAAACTGTGAGGCCCAGGGAGAGAAAGTGATTTAGCCGAGTTTATTCAGGTTAATAAGTAGCAGACACAGGTCCTCTGACTCCAAAGCCAATGCTCTTCCTCTCAGGTAGGCCAGTGTCCAGAAAAACCAAAGGTCAGAAAGCTAAGACACTTGTTCCTATTCTCTCCTACTTCCCATTGTGCCTGCCAGCTGATTTCTGGATCGGGCAAATTATCTTTAGGAATGTTCAGTATGTGTCCTGTTCAAAACACCTACCCAGAATCCAGTGGTTTTTAATGAGCAGTCTGACTCTGTGTTTTATTTAATGAGCACCGGAATAAAATGGCTCTTCAAGGGCCACAAAAAGGGCAAGGTCTAGAGGAGAAACCATCTGCAAACACAGTGACTAAAGTGACATAATTCCTAATAGGGCAAAGGTCAGTAATGATTCAGAGGCCGGGGTCTCACCACTGGTCCTCTACAGTCCCTCCACTTCCTGGTGCCCAATTAGCAGGACACAAATACCTGAACTGATGATTTCTGTTCTCTTGCCAACAAACCGCATGTGACCAAGTATTTCCAGACACACTTCTCTTCTTTTCTGTGAGCCTTATGTGGCTTACCAAGAAGAAATTTGACACTAGCAATTATAAACTGAGGTTATTCACATACAAATGAGCTCTCTTCCCTTAAGAGAAGAAGCAACATGCCATCCACGGGAGCATTTTAAGCAACAGTTAGTGGGTAAGGAACATAGACTAGAGGACCCTGAGGTACCAGTTTCCCTTTTCTCGATCCCAGCAAATCTTAAAGACTAGAAGGGAGAGAATGCAGAGGAGGCATCTTGAAGGGGAGAGAGGTCTACGTACCCGATTCACATGGCCCCAAATTTTCCAGTGCCATCAAACAAGAGCTCTGTGGCTCTAGTCTCAAAGGCTATCTTAAAATACTCCCCACAATGCCTGGAAGTACAAAGCATTTGATCTTCCTACACTCTGGTTTATATAGTCATTAGACATGGTTCCTCACAGTGGAAATTGGGAGCACCGGGATGAAATTTTCCTCATCAAAGCCAGCTCAATTTTATATCTATGATCCTAGCAAGATGAATTAAAAAAACTTCAATGCAACAAAAATAAATAAATAAATAGACTTCAATGAAACATAGCAACCAATGGGCTACTCATCTGAAAAATACAGTCAAGGAAAGGGAAATGCCGTGAGCCTAAGAAACATTTTTCTCCTGTGCATTGTATTTTAAAGGAAAAAAAGCAAAAGTACTGTCTTTAGATGTCCAATGAGAAATTAAGATTAAGATATAGCAGCATAATTTTTGGATTGGGATGAAAGTGAACAGATACCTTGGATAGATTGGGGCCATGATGCAAATAACTATGTCCATGGGATGACAAATCAAGAAAAAGGTATGTTCTATTTATCGTGAAGAGTAGAGAGAAAAATTCTCTTAATGGGCAAAAGAGCTATCAGAAAAACAGTGCCTAAGAGACCTTGGGAGATGGGGAAATGGAGAAAGAGGGGAGAAAATGGACTCTGTGCATTAATCAGTCTCTACTTTTCAGTCACAAATAAGACCATAGATTTAGAGATGGAAGGAAAACAACTTAGGTCACTGAGTCCCAGCTCCTCATTTTACAGAGGAAGAAATTGAGGCCCAGGGAGGAGAAATGATTACTAGCTGTATGACCCTAGACAAGTCACTTCACCTCGTGGGCTTCAATTTCTTCCTTGACAAAACGAGGAGGTTGCACTCAATGACCTTAAATGTCCCTTCCAGCTCCATATCTATGATCCTTCATGTGAACCTAGATAAGTCACTTCACTTCTGTGTGGCTCAATTAATCCATCTATAAAATGAGGAGCTTGGACTCAATAACCTTTAAGGTCCTCTCCAATTCCAAATCTATGAACTTATGAAAAACATAACCAGCATAAGCAGTTACAGACCAAGGAGAGACTGTCACAACTACAGCAGAACAAACAACCAAAAAAACAAAAAACCACCAAGGCACTGAAGGGGATGGGCAACAAAGAATGAAGACTAATGTGGTATTTTTTTAGGCAATTGGGGTTAAGTGACTTGCCCAGGGTAGCACAGCTAGTAAATGTCTGAGGCTGAATTTGAACTCAGGTCCTCCTGACTTCAGGGCCAGTACTCTATCCACTGTGCCACCTAGCTGCCCCTAACGTGGGCAGACTTGATGTTGTGGCAGTATCCAGGGTCAAAGAGGGGTCCAGAGAATAGAAATAAAAATGATTAGAAGGAAAGATGAGAGATGTTATGGGAGAGGGTTAAGAAGAGGTGAGATGCGTCAGCTTTCAAGCTTCAAAAACACCACCTCTCTCCCAGCAAGCCTGCTCAGTCCACCTCTTCTGTTTGGGCATCTCCAATGCCCTTCAGCTGGATTCAAAGGCTGCATCCCAAAACAGTGGCAAGTCTTTGTCTTTTCTGGATTTTCTTTTTCTTTTCTTTTTTTTTTTGCTTTTTGTTAAGGTGATCGGGGTTAAGTGACTTGCCCAGGGTCACATAGCTGGTAAGTGTTAAGTGTCTGAGGCTGGATTTGAACTCAGGTCCTCCTGACTCCAAGGCCAGAGCTCTATTCACTGCGCCACCTAGCTGTCCCTTGGATTTTCTTTATATGACATATACATCATTGTATGTACATATCACCTTCCTGTCCTAGAACTGAAGCTATTTATATAGAATGGAAGTTCTTCGTGGGCAGGGATTGTTTCATTGTCTTTCCATCTCTAGTGCCTAGTACAAGTGCCCAGATTTAATAAAATGCTTGTTGGTTAACGAATATCTACAGAATGTAAGCTCCCTGAGAGCAGGGACTGTTTTTGTTTTTGGCTTTTGTATCCCCACTGCTTGGCACTTAGTAGGCTCTTAATAAATACTTTAATTGATTAGCTGTACATTCACACAGGACTGGTAGCCCTGCAAGTTAGTACAATCTTTCTAGAAAACAACTTAGCAAATATGTAACACAGCTGATTTCAATCTGTTATTATGGTATAACAGTAATAATATAATAGTAATCTCTAAAGCTCATAACAGTTTACAAAGTGCTTCCCCCTGCCCCTCAAGCCACACTGTGAGGTAGGAAGCAAAATTATTAATGCTTTCATTTTACAGATGAGGAAACTAAGGCACAGAGGAAGGCTAAATAACTTTGCCACCATCATACAACTCATAAGGGGTGGAGCTTGGAGTTAAAACCAACTCTTCTGACTCTGAGGCCAGTCAATGGAAGTGCATGGAATCTGAATTCCACTATTAGGAATACAGTCTAAGGACGTCGTTAGAGAAAATAAAACAAGCCATAGTTATACAATGAGACTCAGAGTTGAGTTCTAGGGAAAGACTGGAAGCCACCTAATGTCCAGTGGTGGAAGAATTAGAAGGCTGAATAGTAGAGCCACATATAATGGACACTATGTCACCATGAAGAATGACCAATACAAAGGCAAAAATATGGAAAAGTCTACAGAAAAAAAGACGCATTTTGGATAAAGCAAAAGTAGGTGTTGCTATTCAGTCCTTTTCAGTTGTGTCCAACTCTTCATGACCCCATTTGGGTTTTCTTGGCAAAGATACTGGAGTGGTTTGCCATTTCCTTCTCCATTTTACAGAAGAGGAAACTGAGGCAAGCAGAGTTAAGTGACTTGCCCAGGGTCACACAGCTAGTAAGTTTCTGAGGCCAGATTTGAACGCCAGAAGACGAGTCTTCCTGACTCCGGTCCAACACTCTATCCTCTGTGCCACCCAGCTGCCCCTTATACTAACTACAGCTATGTAAAGAAATGTCATTATTTCAACATACAGTCCTAAGGATCAGAAGAGGTCACAGTGTTAGTTAGTAACTTACACCTGGCATGTGTTTACAATCTATTTTTGATTGTTGGCCCATTCTCCCTCTCCCTCTAATTTTCAGTCTCTCTCTATCCATGGATTCCTTCCCTATTGCCTATAACATGCCCAGACCTCTCCTACCCTTAAAAACCCTCATTAGAACCTACCACACCCTGTCCCGT
This sequence comes from Vombatus ursinus, assembly GCF_900497805.2. NCBI lineage: Eukaryota > Metazoa > Chordata > Mammalia > Diprotodontia > Vombatidae > Vombatus > Vombatus ursinus. Next base: position 2,460,630 of record NW_020944455.1, read on the forward strand.
ATTTCTCCTCCCTCTTCACAGCCAAACTGTACTGGTTGCCTCCACTTTCCTCCTCATTCACTCCTCACTGCTTTGCAATCTTCTGAGTTCATCACTCAGCTGAAACTGTTCCCTCTAGAGTTCACCAATGATCTCATAATTGTTGAACAGGATGATCTTTTTTCAGTACTTCCTAATAGCATGCTGACACTGTCAAACACTCTTCTCCTCCTGGGTATTCTCTCCTCTCTGGATTTTCGATGAAACCACTCTCTCTGGGACCTCCTTCCAACTATCTGAGCAGTCCTCAGTCTCCTTTCCTAGTTTATTATACATGCCATACCCCCTAACTATGAGTGAACCCCAAGGCTTGGTCCTGAGCTGGCTTTTCTTCTGTCATTATACTTTCCATGACATCATCAGCTCTTGTTGCTTGGATTCTCCTCTCTAGACTTCCCTGGCTCTGGAGGGCCAGCCCTCATCTATCTCCTGAGCTCCAGTCCCAAACTGCTAACTTTCCACTGGAAATGGATAACTGGATGTCTCCTAGGCATCTCCAACTCACTAAGTCCCAAACAGAACTCATTATCTTTTCCTCTTTTTCCATTTCTGTCGAGAGATCCACCATACTTTCAGTCACCCAGGTGCCCCCTGTCCTTCAGGCACTCTGAGCCACCCATGAATCTTTAGTCTCCTTCATTTCTCATATCCAAGTCTTAGCAAATCTACTTCCACAACACATTTCAAATTGAGCTCCTTTTATCCATTCCCATGGCCACCAGAATGATTCAGGTCCTTATCATCTCTCCTCTGCATTACTGCAACAGCCTCTTCGTTGGTCTCCCCACTTACAAGCTTTCATTTTTCCAATCCACCCTCCACACACAGTTACCAAATGTGGTTCTATTCCCTGGCTCAAAAAGCTCTAGCGGCAGGGCAGCTAGGTGGTACAGTGCATAGAGCACTGGCCCTGAAGTCAGGAGGACCTGAGTTCAAATCTGGCCTCAGACCAAACACTTGATACTTACTAGCTGTGTGACCCTGGGCAAGTCACTTAACCCCAATTGCCTAAAAAAAAAAACTCTAGTGACTACCTATTACCTTTGGGATCAAATACAGGCCCTCCCAACCTACCTTTCCAGTGGAATTTCATATCACTCCTCTGTATGCACAATATGGTCCAGCCAAACTGGAATTACCACTGTGCCTTATACAAAACACAACAGTCTACCTCCCACCTCCGGGTCTTTGCACAGGCTGTAAACTATGCCTGGAATGCACTCCTTCCTCACCTCCACCTCTTGAAAATCCCTGACTTCTTTCAGAGCTCAATTCAAGCATGCTCTCCTACACAAGGCCTTGCCTAATATGGCCCCAGTCCCAAATTACTTTCTATTTACTTTATGAATTTTTACAGGTAAGTTGTCTTCCTTAGTAGAATGTTACTCCTCAAAGGCAGGGATTGTTTCATTTTTTTTTTTGTTCACCCTGAATCTAGCATTTATGTGAGGCATAAAGTAGGCATCTAAAAAATTTACTAATTGACTAATTATATATTCTGGATTGATTTACCTACATAGGTTATTTTCCTCTAGTAGAACAAAGTCCATGACAGCAAGCACTGTTTTGTGTTTGTCTCTATATCCTCAAGGCTTCGCATATAGTAGGTGTTTAATAATTGCTTAATGCCCATCAATTGGGGAATGGCTGCCCATCAATTGGGGAATGGCTGAACAATTTGTAGTATATGAATGTAATGGAATACAATTGTGCTGTAAGAAATGATGAGCAAGTGGACTTCAGAAAAACCTGGAAAGACTTATATGAATTGATGCTGAGTGAAGTGAGCAGAACCAAGAGTACATTATACACTGTAACAGCCACATTGTACGATGACTAATTTTCATAGACTTGGCTCTTCTCAGTAATGCAAGGATCTAAGACATCTCCAAAAGTCTCATGATGGAAAATGCTATCCACATCCAGAGAAAGAACTATGGAGTCTGAATACAGATCAAAGCATACTATTTGCTCTTTTTTTTTCTTCTGTTTTGTTTTGTTTCTTCTTTCTTATAGTTCCTCCTATTGGTTGTAATTCTTCTTTAAAACATGACTAATGTGAAAATATGTTTAATAGAAATGTATAAGTAGAGCCTATATCAGATTGCATGCCATCTTGGGGAAGGAGGTGGGGAGGGAGGGGGAGAAAATTTAAAACTCAAAAGCTTATGGAAGTGAATGTTGAAAACTAAAAACAAATTAATTTTAAAAATGGCTTAAAATTTATTGATTAAACAGAGGCAGACAGGGTCATACATTATATGCTTGGTCCCACTTTAGCCACTGCACGGGGAAGACTAAGGTAGGAAAAGTTCAAATTAAATGCTTAAGCTCATTTAGCAAGTCACAGGCAAAACTGAGGTCAAAAAACTGAGTCCAGATGCCCAGAAATTGTTTAGTCTGACACCCCACATTATCTTGGTCGAGCCCCCTAAAAACTATAACAACTAGAGACAGAAACATTCTCTGATTTCTTTCAAAATAATGAATGGACAAGTGAGAGAATCTATATGAAGAATTTTGTAAAGCCTGAGCATCAGTTTCCACCATTTCCATCTCCAATCAGGAAGGGGAATCCTCTGTACTCTAGAGGACAGAGAAGAAATAAGGAACTGCCTGGTTGAAATGGTGATGGGGGCAGAAAAATGGGACAGAAATGATAGTTGAAATGGGAGTAGGGACAGAAAATTGAACACCTACTAATTCCCCAGTCCATCAGATTCTTCTTAAAAACAAATCATTATTATAGTGATTCCCAATCCTTGTTTTAGGATATACTAGCATATCACTAGTTGCCTCAAACGATACCAAAAAAATTCTCTGACATTTCAATCTGTATTAATTTTGTTTTTGTTTGTTTTGTTTTTGGCAAGGAAATTGGGGTTAAGTGACTTGCACAGGGTCACACAGTCAGTAATTATTTTTAAAACTAGGTAATTCAGCACTTTTAAAAAGGTGTCAGTTACAGTAGGACATTTTATAACTCTAGAAAACTTGGAGGCTGAGTGTTACTGACTTGAGTGACAGAACAGATAGTCATAGGCAGCTCAGTGGATAGAGCGCTGGGCCTGTAGTCAGTAAGACCTCAGCTAATATCTGGTCTCAGACACTAGCTGTGTGACCATGGGCAAGGTCACTTAACCTCTGGTTGAGATCTTGGCTTTAATTTTGGTTGTATGAACTTGTTCAAGTCATCTAACCCTGGTGATTACACGAGATAAAACAGATAACTAAGTACGTAGAAGAGAAAAGGCTTTTTTGCATGAACAAAATCAGTACAACTAAGATTGACAGCTGTAGATTGAGAAGAAAAATCTTTACTTCCAATATCTCTGATAGGAGCCTGATATCCAAGATGTTTAAGGATCCAACACAAATACGTAAAACCAAAAGCCATTCTCTCAATAGATAATGTTCAAAGGATATAAACAGTTCTCCAAAGAAGAACTGCAAACTTTAAAGAATATAAAAGATTTCTTCAAATTACTAATAAAAGAAAAGAAAATTAAATCACTCAGTCCTTCAGAGCCTCAGTTTTTCTCCTCTGTAACATGAGAATAACAATCACTTCCTCCCTCACAGGGTTGTTATGAGGCAAGCCTAAATTGCTATAGAAACATGACATGTTATCATCATAATTTTGTATTGGCTGAGAACCCAACACTGTATTAGGTCCATGGATACAGAAGTAACTTAAAAGGTATGTTCCCTATCCCAAAGGGCTCAGGTCTAAGAGGGATATATTGACATGAATACACAAAGAACCAAAGGGGATTTAATAATGAACAGACATCCAGAATAGGATCTTGTTAAACACTCAAGACTAAGGACATATAACTGGGCCCCAGGGAGACCACATTAGACAGATTGAGTTAACACAACAGGTAGTCTTTACAAAAACACACAGTGAGATGATCTGGAATCACCTTCTTCAAGCCTAGAAACCCCAATTTTGAGGAAGAATACCTCAACCAAATAAGAACCTAAGCTTTACCACTTGTCCTGGAAGCGCAGTCCTGATGCTCGGGGGAACAAGGCTATGTGTATACTAGAGATTCAAAATCAGGAAGTCACAAGGCACCCTATGCTACTGACTTGGCGGGTGATATCTCATCCTTTAAGCCAATTCCTCCCATCTGTAAAATGGTACTTAACCATGAGAGTTGTATTGGTAAATGTTTAACAACCAACTTTCTACAGGAAGAAAAATGTTTGTAGGTGACACTTTTAAGTTTAATCTGCATTTAACACTTTCTTTAGTCTAAACACTTTCCTAAATCTAGACAATCAACAAAGCAATAAATCAAGCCCCAATTTAGGTTTCTGAGGTACTAAAAATTTAACAATCAGCTTCCCAGCTGGCTCCAGCACATCCCGGTATAACCATGTCTATTGTTCCTATAAGAAGACTGGGTAAAATAAACAAGATCTTAGACATTTTGCAAGGAGTTTGACAATGTGCTGGCACAGTATTTCCTGATCATGAACCCTCAAATAACACAGCCCGGATTTTGACACAATGTCTTATATGCAGCAGTTCAGCAATTATTTGCTGGATGAATAGGTGTATAATAGCATAGTTAGAACTACCACTTAAGAAGATAAAGTGGACTAGACTATAGAATGTTGCATAAATATTGTCAGATATGGCCTATGGGTTGACTGGTTTCACTACAGAATTTTTTTCTTTTTCTTTTTCAATCTTTGTCACAAGGGCAGACTTGCTGGGGGAGGGGGAGGTTTGGGAGGGTGATAAAAAAGGACTTCTGGGTAGGCAGAAAAATGGGTTTAGGCCAGTATCTTATACCATATGCCATGAAATGTTCCAAGTGGGCCTAAATAGGAAAAGCCACATCAAAAAAAAATTTGTTTTAAAAAATAGATGAGAATAGATGGCCTTTCTTTCACATTTCATACTCTTTCATGACTATGGTTAGGAGAAGAAATCGCAACCAAACAAGGGATAAAGGAGATCATAAAAGAGAACATGGACAACCTCAATTATATAAAACTAAAAAGCTTTTGCATGAATAGATAAGGAAAACTGGTAGCTGGAAACAAGAGCTTGATGACAAATATCTTAGATAAAAGTCTGATAGGCAAGATATATAGAGAACTAGCTCAAATATAGAAGACTAAGAGCCATTCTTCAATAGATAAGTGGTCAAAGGATATGAATAGTTTTCTAAAGAAATACAATCTAAAAAAAATAAAAAAGAAATAAAAAAAGAAATACAATCTAGCAATAACAATATGAAAAGATACTTCAAATCACTAATAAGAGAAATGGAAGTTAAACAACCCTGAGATGTCACCTCATATTCATCAAATTAGCAAAGACAATGGGATGAAAACAGTCGATGTCAGAAGGGTTATGAAAAGTTGGGTACAACAATACACCATTGGTAGAGCTGCAAATTAATCCAAGCATTCTCAAAATCAACTTGGAAATATGTCCCCTAAAAGTTACTATTCTTTGACTCAATGATCTCACCACTGGGCACATAACCCAAGGAGGTCAGTGTCAGAAAGATCCCATACATAACCAGCATTCACAACAGCACATAGGATTTAAAACTGAAAGAGACCTAGAAGGGCAGTTAGTCCAACTCTCTCATTTTACAGACAAAGATCTGGGGCCCAGAGAGAGGCTAAACAACTAGCAAAAAACTGCATACAAAAGAGATACTATTCATTAGGCTGTAACACATTGTAATATATGAATGTGATAGAATATTAACTATTGTACCATAAGGAAGGCTCATCTTCACGTGTTCAAATCTGGCCTTGGACACGGACTAGCTGTGTGACCCTAGGCAAGTCACTTAACCTTGTTTGCCTCAGTTTCTTCATCTGTCAAATAAGCTGGAAAAGGAAATGGCAAACCATTCCAGTAGTTCTGTCAAGAAAACTCCAAATGGGGTCACAAAGAGTTGGACACGACTGAACAACAACAACAAAAACCATAAAAAATGACAAATCATGAAGAATTCAGGGAAATCTAGGAGGATTCGCATGAAATGATATAGAGCAGAACAAAATACACACAATGACTGAAACAATGTAACTGAACAACAACACTAAAGGACAATAAATATCAGTTCAAACACAAGGATCATCGGGCGATGATCATAGGTCTGAAGGCAATGCGATATTTTTGAAGTACTCTAAGAAACAAGGAATACAATGGATGCAGAGAATCTTGGGAAGATTCCTATGAACTGATGCAGAATGAAATGAGCAGGACAAGAAGAATTGACATAAAGACCATAATAATATAAAGGGAAACAACTAGAGACCACAGAACACTTGATCAATGCAGTGACCAATCATGACTTCCAAGGACAATGAAGAAAACTTAATTCCCTCCTCTTGGAAAGAGGTGATGGCCTAGAGGTACCGAATGAGACTTATGTTTTCAGACAAGGCCAATGTTTCAGTTTATTTCGCTTGACTATACTTGTCATCCGGGAAGGCTTCCAATGGAAGTGGGGAAGGAGGAAGGTCAACAACAACAAAAAAATTTCTAAATATAAAGAGCATCAACAAAACATCAGAAAATACATAGAAAACAAAAAAAGGTCAGAAAGGAACACAAATGACAATCTTATTACTACCATGTTAAATTTAATATGCACTTTTTTCAAAACAAAGTATATATAATACATTTACAGTTTTATACAATCCTCTTTTCTGTTCTTTGTATATTGAAATGTTACTGATCAATGTTATTGATATTTAAGTTCACAAGAAAAGCAGAACATTTTAAAAATTAAAAAAAAATAAAATGAGGGGAATGGATCTCTACAATTCCTTCCAGCTCCACCTACATTGGTGGGGGGTGGGGGAGTGGGGGGAAGATCATATATCATAAGATAGTAAATCTAGAAGGAACCTCAGAGATCATGAAGCCCATCCCTCCCCCCCCCCCGCATTTGACAGATTGTCCTGGGAGAATATACTAAGGTACACGGGTACTAAGCATCAGAATTTGAACCCAGGTCCTCAGACTCCAGAGCTAGTGCTCTTTCCACTGGACCACACTGCCCTAGAACATGCTCTTTTTCTTTTGGCAGAAAGGTAATGGATTACAGGAGTGAAATGTTACCTACTCTATGAAAAGATTTGGCTTAACAGTTTTTTTTGGTTTGTTTTTGTTCAAGGTAAGGCTACCTTGGGGAGGAAAACCATTGGCAAATGATTATGGCATAAGAAACAAAAGACATCAATAACTTTTTAATTTTTAAGTTGTGATTACCCCTAAGTCAGAAAATAATTTTTAAAACCCTGTTCTTAACATCGCTTGTCCTTTAAGAGATCTTTAAAACACACACACACACACACACACACACACACACACACACACTTTCTGCCTCCTCCTCCTTCTAGGCAGAGGATATAGCAAATGTGAACTTACTACAGGCTAGCCTGTGGGAGCTGGTGGATCAAGTTACCTAAAGATATAGCTAGAGGAAGGCAACCCCCTCCCCCTACAGCCCCCACCCTCTCCAAAGGACTTCAGGCTCAGGAACCGCTAGGTGTGGCCTTGTGTTTCCCCCAGGCCCCCAATGTCCAGCTTCAGTTTCAGCTGTTGCCAAAATAATCACAAGACACTAAGTGGAGAGAGGGAGAGATGGACAGCCAGCATCCAGATCACACGAGCCGAGCCTCTGGGGCAAACAACCCTATTTCTATCCTGTGCCTGGCAGGGACACATCTCAGAGGCCCTTGGAGGCCCTGCATCTGTTCTCAGTGGTAGGAAAGGGCTCTGACAGGGAGACACGATGGGGGGTGAGGGTAAAGGGGTAGGAGGGACAGCCAGGGAGCCGGGGGACAAACTGGGCCTTAAAGGGGTTGGCTACCTGCCCTGTCTGAAGGAGAAACTGGCCAACAAAGAGGACAGAGGCACTTCCCACTGGTTTGTGCCCCTTCCACTTCCTCCGGCCTTACTCACAAAGGAAAGGTTAAAGGGCTGGGAGAGAATATCTGGTCCAACCTGCTCACTGTCCAGATGAGGAAACCGAGGCCCCAAGGGGGAAAGGGACTTGCCTAGTAGATCAGTATCAGAGCTGGGGCTCCCAACTCCCGGTGCCCCACAGCCAGCTAGGGATGCTGCCAAGTGAACGTCGAGCAGAAGCCAGTCCCCTGGCTGACCTTCCTGGACATGCTCACTTGCCAGGGGCCCATATCCAGATAGGATGCCCTCTGATCCTTGCCATCTGCTCTCCGAAATAACACTCCTGCCTAGAGAGTCTGAGTCTAGCAGCAGCTGATAGGGGTTGTTTCTTTTCATGAATGACTTTTTTGTTAATGAGAGGAAAAGGGAGAAAAAGAGGGTTGGCAGAAAATTACCCTGGAGAGCCCCACATTTCCTGTGGATGACCTCACTTCCCAAGAAGTCCTCACCCATCTGCATTTGATACACCACCTGTCACACCGAAAGCCACTTGAGGGGTGGGGAAGGATCAGGGTCCAGAGCCATGAGTTCATCCATGTGGGTAAACTCCTTCCACCAGGCAGGTGTGAAATTCATTTTCAACTTCAGATTATTTGCAAGTTGCCTAAAAGGTTAAGTGACTGGCCCCGGGTTACACAGCCAGAGATAAGACTTAAACCCAGGTTCTCCAGCCTCCAAAGCCGACTCCCCACAACCTCTACTGCCCATCTTTTCGCTATTCTGTCCTTTTTGTTTTATAGCTGTTTCTCTCCCTTATGTATCATCAAGTGAGGGATCTTCCCTTAAGGTGCTACTTTTAAAAATTTACTTTGTAGATATTTTGTATTTCATTTCCTGTGTACATGTCATTTTCTGCCAATAGAATGAAGGCAGGCACTGTATCTTTTTTTAAATCTTTCTACAATTTTCCTCGATAAGGTTTGAGTATCCAAGATACATAAACAATTAACAAATATGTATATATATATGTGTGTGTGTGTATATATGTATATATCCATTGTTGTTTTCTTGTTGAGTCCTTTTGACTCTTCATGACCCCATTTGGGGTTTTCTTGTGAAAGACACTGGAATGGTTTGCCATTTCCTTCTCCAGCTCATTTGAGAGATGAGGAAACTGAGGCAAATAGGGTCAAGTGACTTGCCCAGGGTCACACAGCTAGTAAGTGTCTGACGCCAGATTTGAACTCACAAAGATGAGTCTCCCTGACTCCAGGCCGGGAGCTCTATCCACTGTGCAACCTAGCTGCCTCATGTGTATGTATGTATGTATGTATGCATGCATGCATGTATGTGTATGTGTGTGTATACATGTGTTTATTATGTATATATAAAACCAAAAGCCATTCCCCAAAAGATAAGTGGTCAAAACATCTCAACAGTTCTCAAAAAAACTGCAAACTATTCACAACCACATGAAAGAATGCTCCAAATCACTAATTCAAAGAGAAATACAAGAAAAAACTTTGAGGTTTTTTCACACCCTGGAAATTGGTAAAGATGACAAAGGACTGTAAGTCAATGTTCGACAGGCCGTGGAAAGATAGGCACATAAGTGCATTGTGGGTGGAGTTGTGAATCAATACAACCATTTTGGAAAGTAATTAGGACTTATGCAAATAAAGTGACTAAAATGTCCATACTCTTTGACCAAGAGATTCCACTGCTATACACATACCCTGAGAAAGGCACTGATAAGAAAAATTCCACCAAAATATTTATAGCAGCACTTTTTGTGATAGCAAAAACTTGTAGCTGCCCATGGACTGGGGAATGGCTAAACAAATTGTGACATGTGAATGGAATGGAATATTACTGTGCTGTAAGACATTATGAATGTGAGGAATACAGAGAAGCCTGGAAAGATCTACACAAACTGATGCAGAGTGAAGTAAGTAGAGATGAGAAAGCAATATGCACATTGACTATGACAATGTAAATGGAGAGAACCACAAGAAAAATCCAAAGTAAATGTTGCAAAATTATAAAGAACAAGCATGGCTGGAAAGAAGAGATGTGAAACGAAAGATACCCATTTGCAGAGATGGGAGGTTCAGAATGTCACACATGTTTTCAGACTTTGATCATTTTTAAATCATTTTTAATCATTTTTTACTCTTTTTAAAATTTTTTTGTCTTTAAAAAATACTATTTGTTATCTGGAATGGCCCTCTGAGGGTGGGAGGAGATGGGATACTTGGAAGAACTATAGTTAAGTAAAAAACCAGACACCAATAAAAACTTATTTTGAAAAAAAATCTTTGCATCCACAGAAATTTTTTACCCTAGAGATACCTCCACTCCAAGGCCCCTTCCCAGGACCACCATTTTAGGAAGGATGCCAGCTGTGTTTCGTCTTTCTCAAACCTGGCCTCTGTGCAGACTCTTCCCCCCTTTCCCAGCACTGCCCCTATATGTGTTGTCTTCTCCCATTAGGATGTATGTTCCTTGAGGACAGGGACTGTCTCATTTGCTTTTATTTCTGTCTCCAAAGCTTGGCAGAGTGTCTGGCATATGGTAAGTGCTTAATAAATGCTTTTTGATTGACTGATGTTTTTCCCCAGTAGAACATGAGCCACAAAAGGATGGCAACTGTTTCATATTTGTCTCTGGATCCCTGGCATGGTATCTGGCACAGAGAGAGCACTTCATCACTGCACACTGAACCAATGAATGGGAAAGGCTAGGGACCATTCACCTAGTTTTATAGATATGGAAACTGAAGCAAAGGAAATGGAAGGCAAATACTAGCAAGGACATAATTAGCAAGAATCCTGCTCATTTCTTTGCACTGCAGTGCTTTGGAAGCCCCCCAGCCCCTCTTTTATTAGTTTGACTTTAAGTAACTAGTCTTCTCTGTCCTTTTCTCCCCTGCCCCATATAGGGTGGCTATGACTCCAGCAACATTCATAGTAGTATAGTTATCCTTTCCTGCCTGCGGTTTCGATATATCACGGGGCAACATAAGAAATTAAATGGGAATTTGGGAGGAGATTTGCAGAAGCCCCAGATGATACAAGAAGGCCAGCAGACAACACAGAAAAAGTTTAGAAATTCAGAAATGCATAAAATATATGTACAATATTGTATAATATCAACATATTTTATCTTTTAATACCACAATAATTCAAACTTCCTCTCTGGTACAAAGGGAGGGCCAAAAAACATTTTATGCAGATTTTCCAGATCAAAGGGGCACCGTGCTCCTAACCCCCATGCTGTAGAAGGGATAACTATGTATATGTGTGTATGTGTATATGTATGTATATATTATGTATGTGTACACATATATACACATATACATATACACATACATAT
>NW_020944455.1:2472340-2474231 GCF_900497805.2 Vombatus ursinus
ACACACACACACACACACACACACACACACACACACACACACACACAGATACAGAGCAGGCTTTTGAGTCAGAAAAGCCTGGATTCAAATCCTGTCTCTGACTCCTCCTGGCTGTGTGACCCTGGGCAGGTCACTCAGTGCTCTAGGCTGCTCCCTAAGCCCAGAAGATGCAGAGAGCAGGTGCTGACCTATATTGTAGAGGGAGCCTCCAGAGAGAGGGTACAGGGTGACAGTCAGAAGAAGGGAGACAGAAACTGTGATGTCACTGACTAAAGACAACTCCAAGAAGAGGAAAGGCCCATACCATAGCAGATCTGGTCCTTAGGCCTAGAGTTGCCTAGGGGCACTCAGAGGTTAAATGACTTGCCTAGGATCACACAGTCAGTATAAGTCTTCCTGGCTCTGAGGCTGGCTTTTGCCTGGCATAGGCACTCTCCAGCCTAAATCTATCCCCTGAGTTTTAACTTCATATCTCCAAACTTCCTGCTGACACCTAAAATTCAACTGGTTGCAAAAGTATACCTGCCCTCAAGCCTGCCCCATCCTCCCAGCATCCCTCCCTGAGACTGAGGGCACCATTAGCCTCCAAGTCCCTTCCTGCTCCCCCCAGAGCCAATCAGTGGCTGAAGGGGTCTGTTTCTGCCTCCCCAATGTCTCCCCAACAGCCCAGCCCCGTTGTCAAGGCCCTCATCACCTGGCCAGCCACAGCCTCCTAACTGGTCTCCTGGCTTTGCCCTTTCCTGTCTCTGATCCACCCTTCAAGCAGCTGTCAAAATGGTCTTCCTAAAGCAAATGTCCAACGTGCTCATTTCCTCTACCAGAAAATGCACTCTTGAGGCTCACCCTTAAGGCCTTCTGCCATCTGGCTCCAGCCTTTGGGAGTGGGGCTGCTAGAGTACAAGGAGCCCATCCCATCCGAGTCCCCACCCTTGCCACTTCAATTCTTTGGGCCCCAGTTTCCTCATCTGTAAAATGAAAGGGTTGCACCAAGTGGTTCCAGGCTAAGATCAATGAGCCTCCCTTTGGGGGAGGGGGGCAGTTATTCAACACTCCCCCTTCACATAGGGTTATGTTTTGGATAGAATGGGAGCTTTTTGAGAGCAGGAGCTCTTTCACATGGGTGTCCCCCCAGGGCCTTACACATCCACGGCACCTGGCACACAGAAAGCACTGATTCCAGCCAAACTGGGCTGCAGGGCCATTCTCTGCACCTTCACACAAGCTACCCTCGCCCCATTCATTAATCAACAAGCATTCATTGAGCCCCCTAGCCTGGACTGGGCTCTGCCCTCCTTCTGGCCTCTCCCAGACTCCTCCTGGCCTCCCCCAGAATCCTAACTCTCTTCAAGGCTCCGCTTGGATGCCACCTCCCTGATGAAGCCTGGATTCTTTGCTCCTGCTTTGTGCACCCACTTGTCAGCTCCCCAGATCCTTTCTAGTTTCTATCCAAATGGCCCCAAGGGCAGGAACTGTCGTTTTTCATCATCAGCTCCAAGACAGACAGGGCTCTGTACACAGGATCACAGGTTTCGAGCTGGAAGGGGCCTGGCAGCCACATAAGTAAGCTTCATTTTACAGAGAAGGAAATTGAGGCCCAGAGGGGACACAGGTAGCAAGTGGCAGGTCTGGGATTGGAACCCCAGCCCTCTGCCTCCAAATCCATTAAACCACCTCCCTAGTAAGCACTCAGTAAATAAATATTTGTTGTTTAGTCCTCAGAATCCAAATTCAGTATGTGTTACCTCACTCCAATTAACTGAAAGTAAGTGAAACCCACACAGACAAGCCATAGAAGGAAGACAAGAAACCCTGTACTGCCACCTCCTCTTCCAAGAGCAGCATAAACACACACACACACACACACACACACACACACACACACACACACACA
>NW_020944455.1:2474241-2474986 GCF_900497805.2 Vombatus ursinus
CACACACACACACACACACACACACACACACACACACACACACACACTCACACCAGGCCAGGTAATCAGTGTCTTTTCTGAGGCAACATCACTAGCAACCAGGGCACTCCATGATGTGCCTAGAAATCCCCAGAAGCAGCTAATACCTGAGGAAATGTCTTTCTCTTTCCCTCCTCACAAGCTGATAGTAAAAAAAGTAAAAAAAAAAAATGATGGCCATCTGGGGAAAGGAAAGAACTCTTAGCCCCCAACCCACTTTTAAAAGCATGGGGGAGGGGGGGGCAGAGATCGGTGGAGAGGAAGGGGGCAGGGCAAGAGCCCTGATTTCACTGGCATAGGGCACTCCTGGGTGAGGAAATTCCCTCCACCAATGCAGGTGGGCACCTGCTCTGCAGCCATCAGTCTTAGTCTAGAACACAGAGATCAAGGGACTTGCTTGGGGACACACAGACAGATGGGCCAGAGATGGAACTTGAACTCAGGGCTTCCTAGCTCTGGGGCTGACTGTTGCCTCAGTAACAAGTAATGTTATTCCTGAAAGCTATGAAGAGCAAACCAAATGCTGAGAGTCATTCACAATTTGGAACCAACAGATTAATCTTCCTTTACACTTACCAAATAATCCTCTCCAGAAGCCACCGCCTTCAGCCTTGGCTGGATGGTGCCATCACACACACACACACACACACACACACACACACACACACACACACACACACACACACACACACACACACACACACAC
>NW_020944455.1:2475086-2477201 GCF_900497805.2 Vombatus ursinus
CCCCCGCCCCCAGCTTCAGAGGCTCAGATCCTTGGAGTTCCCACAGCGCTTTCTTTGCATTTCTCTCCCTGCACATCCCCACTGGCATCTGCTCTTACTTAGAGCCTAGTAAGGGAGAGGATTGCAAGGCGCCAAGCCTTCCCTCCAGATTGACAGTATATTCCCGGCCCTCCGGGAAACTGCCTGTAGCCTTCCCCCCCCCCCCGCCTCCCCAGCCCCTGACCTAGACAGTGTGCTTCCCCGCCCTTCCAGAGCTTGCCTCTAGCCCTCCCCCACAGTCCTCAGGCTCCCCGGGGGTGATTAAGAACGAAGTGTTAAGTGCAGCTCTGAATGAATGACAAAGGGCACCGCAGGGATAGTGGCCTGGGCAGACCTCCCAAAACCAATCGAAGAAGGTTCAGCTTCTCTAGGGAGGGGAGGGAGCACGGGTCAGCACCTAGGCTGGGTGGGAGTCCTCTCTGAGTACCTAGGCTACCCAGGCGCAAGCCAGCCAACTCACATGCATCATGGTGACCAGGTGGCAGGGGTTGAGCAGGTAGATGACGGTCTTGGTGGCGAATTTGAAGCCCACCTCCACGCCGAAGGTCAGGCACAGGGCCACGAGGAGCAGGTTCTTGAAGAGGCTCTCCTTGGCCGGCTGAGGTGGCGGGAGGCGGGGGCAGGACCCTCGACCTCCCCCGTCCTCCTTCGGCTTCCACAGGAGATGCCATAGGGCCACTAGGATCTCCAGCACGGCCAGGGCCAGAAAGGCCCCGCTCTCCAGCAGTCGCTGCTTCCACGAGAGGAACGCAGCACAGTCGGGGCCCCCGTTGCCTTCAAAGCTGGGGTCCACGCCCCCGTAGAGCCAGTCCAGGAGGCTCTGGTGGCTGTACCTGGCCATGGTCTTCTTCTAGGGCAGTTCTGCTTGACCACCCAGGAGCGAACGGGAACAGGCTGGAACCGAGAGTCACAGGAGCCGGCTGGACGTCACAGAGAAGGAGGGCGACCCCTCCCCTCGAGTCACTGGGACGCCCAAGCCAAGGGGCACATGGGAGGCTTCAGGCCACGGGCCCGGGGGCTTCCGGCTGCTCCAGAGCCCCCCAAAGTCTCAGGCTCCGGGTCCCAGCAGTAGGAGCGAGCAGCGCTGCCGATCCCCGAGCAATCTGAAAGGAGAGGACAAAAAGCCAATGTGTTCGAGTCCCGGGGAGGAGGCAACTGCACTTGGAGGGAAAGCAGCAAGCAGGCAGACAGGGAGGGAGGGCTGGGGAGCCCCGGAGGAGGAAAAGAGGACCGGAGAGGGGGCGGGGAGCGGGGGGGAGAAGTAGGCACAGAGGGAGCTAGAGGGGAGGGAGGGAGGAGGGCCCACCCGGGGAAACCGAGGGAGGAGAGGCGGGCCGACCAGAGAGCCGGGGCGGGGCGGGGCGGGGCGGGGCGGGGCGGGGCGGGGAGCGACTGGGAAGGTGACACCAGGAAGGTAGCAGCGCGGCGGCCGGCCTGGAGGGTAGCCCAGTGGCGAGGGGGCAGGACTACGCGGCTTTCACCTACGCACCGCGGGCGGCCGGCTGGGAGGGAGGGCTCCCCTGCTCTCGCAGCCCCGTGGTGACCGCCAACTTCCCCGGGACTGCCCTCTCCGGGCAACCGAGAGAGGGGCCCCCCTCCCGTCCTCCCGCTGCCCTGACCCAGGTAGAGCCTCGGAGCAGCCCCCGGCTCCGCCCCCCGCCGGGACAGCCGCCCTCCCCTGGGGCAGCAAGCACGGCCCCGCCCGTCAGGACCGCCCCCCCCTCCTCTCCCCGCCCGCGATGGGGAGGGGCCCCCCCGCGGGGGCGGGGCGGGGCCTCGGGGGCGGGACCAGCTGAGGACGCGCCCCCTCCCCGTGCCCTCCCCCAGCCCTGGCGCCGCATCCCCTCTGCAAGCCGGCTGCTGCCCACTCCCCCAGCCGGGGGAGGCGGGAGCGGGGTTCCGCAGCGGGCGCCCCCGCTCCAGCTCTCCTCTAGGGTGCAACCCACCCTAGCGCCATGGAACCCAGCTCACCACCCGCCCGTAGCTCCTCCGGCTCAGATCCGGGTGCCGGCTTCCTTTCCCGCTCCACTCCTCCAACCGACCGCAGCCCCGGCTCACGGCTCCTCCTCCTCCTCT
>NW_020944455.1:2477301-2521012 GCF_900497805.2 Vombatus ursinus
CCCCCCCCCTTATTCCTCTCTGCTCAGTCTTCCATCTTTCTCTTCCTTTCTGTTTCCCCTCCAGCACCCACCCGTGATCTCTGCCCCCTTTCCCCTCCCTCCCTCTCTTCTTCACTTCGCCTACACCCCAGCCCCCCTTCCTCCCGAAAAATCATCCTCCATTCCTCCAGATCCTCTTTCTCGGGTTCTCTGGCTCCTTTGCCCAGCCTCCTCTTCCTCCTCTCTCTCGGTCCCCCTTTGCTCCTTTCTCTCTCCCTAGCACCTCTCCCCCTCTAACTAGGACTCCACGTGTGCGGGGCTCCCCTCCTGCAAAACCCTGCTCCACATTCTCCTCCTCCACAGCGTAGTGTGGTGGACGGACCCTGGCTCGAGGCAGAGGGCCGGGTTCAAATCCCACCTTCGATGCTTAGTACCTGTGTAACCTATGGCAAGCCACTTCGCTCCCAGGGCCTCAGTTTCCTCGGTAAAAATAAGGTGGGTGCCGAGGGTGACTTCTGAGTCCCCTGGCACCTCCGAGTCCACGATCTTGTGACCCGTCACTAAGTTGCCCAGAGCAATTGGCCCACTGCAATTAGACAGTCAAGAAATAGTTGGTGTCTCTGCATGTGTAGTCCTGTGCAGCTGTGACAAAAGTCAGAACTGGAAGGGACCTCTGAGGCCAGTGGGTACGACCCATCCCTAAACAAGAACTCCCCTCCCCCCTCCAAGGCACCAGCTGATTTCATCCTGTTTTGCTTGGAGACCACATAGTGAGGAACACCTACCCCTCACCTCCTGGGGAAGGTTTTGGGTTTCTTTTTTTTTTTTTTTTTTGCTTGTTTGTTTGTTTGTTTGTTTTTTCCTGACATTAAGGCTGAACACTTTACTCTCTCTGCCTCTGGTTCTGCCCTCAGGGGCCAAGGCTAACAAGTTGTATTGGTCGGCACAGAGCCGTCTGTGATCCAGGAGATGCCAGCTCTCAAATCCTCCCTAAATCTGTGCTTCAGACTAAACATTACCTGTTCCCTCCTCCGGCCCTCCCATGAGAGCTTAACATACAGAAAAGAACACTGGTTCCCGAGTCAGAGGATCTGTCAGTCAGGCAGAAAGCATTTATTAAATACCTACTGTGTTCCAGGCACTGTGCTAAGGGATGCACAGAAAGAGAAAAGGCAACCTCTGCCCTCCTCAGTCTAGTAGGGGAGACAATAAACAGACAGATATGTACGAAGTATATAAGGGATAAATAAGAAATAATTATCAGAGGGAAGGCACTAGAATTAAGAGGGATGGATGGGGAAAGGGCTTCCTGAGAAGATGGGATTTTAGCTAGGTCTTGAGGAAAGCCAGGAGGCCAAGAAGAGGGATGAGAGCCTTCCAGGCATGGGAAATGGCCAGAGAAAATAACTGAGTAAGGAGATGGAGGGTCTTGTTCCTGGAACAGCCAGGAGGCCAGTGTTACTGGGTCCAAGAGTACCTGGGGAGTGAGGGGGAGGTGTCGGTTAAAGAGGACTTTGAACTGCTAGGGGGGTTTGTATTTGATCCAGGAGCTGATAGGGAGCCCCTGGAGTTGATTGGGGCAGGGGGAGGCAGGGAGAGTTACCAGGTTGGACCATTGCTTTAGAAAAATCACCTTAGTGGCTGAATGGAGGATGGACTGGAGTGGGGAGTAATGGGGAGAGACCTGAGGCAGTCAGACCTACCAGTAGGCTATTTTAGTAGTCTAGGCCTGAGGTAATACGGGCCTGCACCAAAGTGTTGGCAGCATCAGAGGAGAAAAGAGGGTGTATTGGAGAGATGAAATTGACCAGCCTTGATAAGAGAATAAGAGATGGGTTGTGAAGGGTGACAGATAGTGAGGAGTTGAGAAGGTTGTGAGCCTGAGGCACTGGGTGGATGGTGGATCTGGGTTCAGATAATGCCTGGACCAGCCTCTCTCCTTACTTCTGCATCTTAGAATTACTGACTTCCTTCAGAGATCAGCTCAGGCATCACCTTCTCTACATGTCACCTTTCCTGAGCACTCCAGCAGTGAGCGCCATCTTCCATATCCCCCATTACCGTGTATTTTCTTTAGTATTTCAATCTATGCTCCAAGAAACCATGAATCACCTCCAGGGTTGTTGGGGTTTTTTTCTTTAAATGTGCTAAATGTTGTTTAGACATTAGAAATAATAATTTGAAGACTTTACTACAACTTATGCCACAGTTTTGTTTAAACTGATAGATTCAACCATTATACTATTACTATTACTACTACTACTACTACTATTACTATGAAGAAAAATTGCTAGCATTTATACAACGCCTATAATGTGCCAGACACTGATGCTAAGTGCTTTACAAATATTTTCTTATTTGATCCTCACAACAACCCTTTGATGTAAACTATTATTATCCCTATTTTACAATTGAGGAAACTGAGGCAAGCAGAGATTAAAGTGATTTTTCCAGGGTCACACAGCTAGTAAGTGTCTGAGGCCACATTTGAATTCAAGTCTTCCTGCCCTGAGCTCTATCCACTACAGCGCCACCTAGCTGCCCCTATCCAAGATCACACAGGTGCTAAGTGGCAGTGTCAAAATTTGAACTGAGGTCTGGTGACTCCAAACCTGGTCTTCTTTCCACCTGTTGCCTTACATGTATATATATTTCCTGATAGAATGTAAACTCCCTGAGGGCAAATACTGCTTCATTTATATCTTTGTGTCCCCAATGCCTACCTAGCACTGTGCTTGGCCCATAGCAGACACTTAAAAAATGCTTGCTAATTGACTGATAAAATGTGATCATTTTCTATTTAAATGAAAGCCCGGTGTTTTTGCCCACAGAAAGATCTCATTGACTCCTTACTGTTATTCAGTATGTTAGCTGTCCCCCCCCAGCCTTTGTAATTGGGTTTTGTTGGGTCTTTGGCTTTTCTCCATGCCTCTGTCTGTCCTGTGTCCTTTATTCAAGATCTCAAGGAGGGATCTAGCTCTTCTTGGGTTACATATGTATTTCTTCTCTCTGAGCCACCTCCCTCCAAGTGTCTAATACACATACTTTGTAGGCTGAGCCCTGAATTCTGCTGACTGATGCACTTTGCCCTTTCGTTCCTGTGGTCTCCTCTCCCTCTGTCTCTTCCCTCACAAACACTATTTGCACGTATAGAGAGTACCTGACACCCATCTTCCTCCCCTTCCTCTCTCTCCAGCTTCCTTCTTAATATACCACAGAGTTACACATAGATCTAGTGCCCTCAGAGGACACTGAGTCCAAATCTCTTATTTTACAGAGAAAACTGAGGCCCAGACAGCTTAAGTGATGGTCATGTCACCCAGTTAGTGCCTGAAGCCCAATCCAAATGGAGATTTTCCTGACTCCCAGTCCAGCACTCTCTCCACTATGCTACCTAGCTGCCTCAATGTGGCCTTTTCAGGAATGAACCTTAGCTCATTCACACCATAGAGGACATATCCCTAATATGTAAAACTCCACTTTTAAGAATGAGGCTATATATCAGATTGTGCACCATCTTGGGGAGGGAGGGGGAGAAAAATTTAAAACTCAACAGCTTATGGAAATGATTGTTGATAAATCAAAATTAATTAATTAAAAAAAAAAAGAATGAGGCTAAATACAGACCCCTTCTGCAACTTAAGTAACTCCAGGCCCGGTTCATTGGGGATCCCCAAAGGGGGAGAAAGTGTCTATAATAATTGTGCTTAATCCCATTTTTCCTAACAGCTGTAGCCTAGTATTGGGAAATAGACTAGGTTACAGGGGTGGGGTACCTGCGGCCTTGAGGCCACATGTGGACCTCTAGGTCCTCAACAAATCCTTTTATTAAGGGGACTTTGGACTGAGTCCAAGTTTTACAGAACAAATCCTTTTATTAAGGGGCTTTGTTCTGTGAAGTTTGGGTTCAATCAAAGGGCTGCACTTGAGGACCTAGAGGGCCACATGTGGCCTCAAGGCCACAGGTTCCCCACTCCTGGACTAGGAAATTCTGCAGCAATGGGAGGGGGCAGTATGATAGTGATGCAAAGAGAAACCAGAATTAATGAAACCATCAAACAAGCAACACACACACACACACACACACACAAGAAACCGAAGGAAATTGGGGAGGGGACACACACAGGACAATGTTTGTACTAGCATTTTAAATATAATAAATATATACTCCCCAAGACCCTGTGCAGATTAGAGATGCATGGTTTCATATATAATCTTTTTTTCTGTTCTTTATATAGGGAAATGTTCACATTTGTTCATAATGAAAGTAAATGATTAAGAGGAAAACATTTTTTAAAAAGAAAGAAATTCCACAAGGAAATACGATCAAAAGTGTGGAATAACATTGCAAGAGTAATCCCCTGTGTTAGGCCACACACATGTGGAAATCTTGACTTCCTTATGCAAAGGTTTAATAGTTTCTTTGCTTTATTGCTGTCTATATCCCTCCTAGGCTATGTAAGAGGCCTCTGACCAGAACCCTCATTCCAAGAGTTGCAGCACAGCCAGGTACCTGCCAGGCCACAAAAGTGGCACCAAGTATGTAATAGCTGTTGTTTGTTCATCCTTCTTGAAGAGGACCATGACATCAGGGAGGTCATGCCATGACTTGCAAATGAATTGGCTTTAAGTGAGGGACGGCTGGGCAAAATCACCAGCCTCACTTTCTCCTCCACTGCCACCTGGGTCCAGTGG
The DNA here is from genome assembly GCF_900497805.2 of Vombatus ursinus. Taxonomy (NCBI): domain Eukaryota; kingdom Metazoa; phylum Chordata; class Mammalia; order Diprotodontia; family Vombatidae; genus Vombatus; species Vombatus ursinus. Next base: position 2,481,976 of record NW_020944455.1, read on the forward strand.
CCACATATAGATTAGGACAACCAGAGATGACCCAAGATGCAGTGGGAGACCTTGGCCTTTTCAAGCTAAGGTCTTTAACAGGTCTTAGTTTGACTGAGACAAAGCCCATTTAGTGATGGCCTCTCTAACTTATCAAAAAAAAAAAAAAAAGATATTGGAAAGGAAGACCCTCAGGGTTTCTGACCAAAAGAGAAACAATTGCTGTTTGGATTCATTTTGAGTCAATCAGGGCCCAAACAATGACCAAGTAGGGCTTGACTTGGGATGGGGGTGGGGAACCTGCGGCCTCAAGGTCACATGTGGCCCCCCTAGGTCCTCAAGTGCAGCCCTTTGACTGAATCCAAACTTCACAGAACAAACCCCCTTAATGAAAGGATTTGTTCTGTAAAACTTGGACTCAGTCAAAAGGCCTCACCCAAGGACCTAGAAGGCCATATGTCACCTCAAGACCACAGGTTCCCCACCCCTGACCTGGGACTTATTGTTGGCCAATCTGTAAGAGCAAGAGTGATTTGGGGTTAAAAAAATTTTTTTAAGAAATTAAGATTTACATTCCTTTTGGGCAGAGCACCTGCAGGGAAGGGTGTGATACTCAATGTGTATAGGCCATATGTATGTATAGGCCATGTATGTATATGGACTTTACTAATTGGGCCCAAAGACCTCAGGGCACAGATCTGCAAAGCTAGAAGAGAATATTTGGTCTCTGTGCCAATTCTTAGATGAGAAGGCCCAAAGGGGGATGAGGAGGTGAGGTTCATAAACAGGAGCATCTAAGAAGACAGGAGAAAATGATAGGGATGAACAGCGAAATCTGTGTTTCACTTTTACCCACTAATTTCACATGGTCATTGGTACTTCCTTCTGTGTGTTGACAGTTGGCTTGGAGCCAGAGATTCAAGGGATCAGGAGGAACACAGCCCTCGCTGAGGAGACCTTTCAACTGACCTCTTTCCCTGCAGCCTGTGTTTATCTGAGATCCAATCAGCTGTATATACATACCATAGCTTCCTGAAAGCCTGGCTCATATCTATAAGTTGAACGTTAGGTGGCATCTTCATTTCCCTGATGTGGCTTTCTAAAAACTGGGGAATGGGTATAATACACTACCTCTCTGACCCCAGGTTATTAGCCCCCAACCCAATTGTATAGACTAGGAAGCAGAGAACAGAGAGAATCTTTTCTCCTACGAATGCCATACCCACCTCAAAGCCCAGAATGAGCTACTATCAGAAATGAGATTGGGCCTGAATAGGCCAACTATATTCTTAGAGTAACCAGCAAAAGTGTTTGGTTGTTGGTTAAAGAAGAGACAAGTTAGGGGCAGCTAGGTGACGTAGTCGATAGAGCTCTGGCCTTGGACTCAGGAGGATCTGAGTTCAAGTCCAACCTCAGACACTTGACACTAGCTGTGTGACTTTGGGCAAGTCACTTAATCCCGATTGCCTCACCAAAAAAATAAAAAATAAAAAAAGAGACAAGTTGATAAATGGAAAAGACCAGGTAAAGAAGACCAATAAGCAATGAAACATAGCACTCTAGTACTGGATATACCCAAGAACAGATGAGTTACCCTCAGCCTCCAACTCTAATCCTAACCCTAAATTCACCAAGAATTGCTAGTTCAACAAGTATTTATTAAATGCCTGTTTGCAGCCAATATTGTGTTAAAAGGAAATATAAAAACCAGAAATAGTTCCTGCTCTCAAGCAGCTTCCATTCTCTTGGGGAAGAGAGAAACAAATATGTAAAGCAGTAAGTGAATACAAAATGTATACACAGCAAACGTAAAGTACTACGGAGGCCCAGAACTGGGGTGAAGTGAAGGCTCAGGATCAGTATAAGCCTCATACAGGAGGTGGCTCTTGAATCCTAAAGGAAGCTAGAGATTCTAAGGGGCAACTAGATGGTGCTGCAGGAGATAGAGTATAGGGCCTGAAGTCAGAAAGACTGATCTTCCTGAGTTCAAATCTGGCCTCAGACACTTATTAGCTATGTGACCTTGGGCGAGTCACTTCATCTAGTTTGCCTCAGTTTCCTCATCTGTAAAAATGAGCTGGAGAAGGAAATGGCAAACCACTCCAGTATCTTTGCCAAGAAAACTCCAAAATGGGGTCAAGAAGAGTTGAACATGGCTGAAGAATGACTGAACAAGAACAGAGATTCTAAGGGGCAGAGGAAGAGAAAGAGTACAGTCCCAGCAGAGGGCATGGCCTGTGCAAAGGGGAGATGAAATGGTGTATGTGGAACAAATAGAACAGTTTGGGTGGAATATAGAGTGTATGAGGGGAGTAATTCACAGTGACCTTGGAACAAATTGTGAAGGCTTTTAAATGCCAGCAGATAGAGGTGTTTGTATCTGATCCTAGGGGTAGTAAGGGAGCCTCTGGAGCATTTTGAATAGGGGAGTGACACAGTCAGATCTGTGGCTTAGGGATATCACTTTGATAGTTGTATGGAAGCTAGGTAGAGAGGAGAGAGTAGAAAGACCTGAATTAGGAGGCTATTGTAATAGTATGGCCAAGGGGGCAGCTAGATGGCACGGTGTATAGAGCACCGACCCTGAAGTCAGGAGGACCTGAGTTCAAATTCGGCCTCAGACCAAACACTTAACATTTACTAGCTGTGTGACTCTGGGCAAGTCACTTAACCCCAACTGCCTAAAAAAAAAAATTAGTCTGGCCAAGAGGTGATGAGGATCTAACTAGGGTGCTGCCTATAGGTTCAAGAGATGTTGTGGAGGGAAACTTGACAAGACTTATTAGCCCCAAATGAATAAGGGATAAGGGGGGAGGTAGGGAGTTTGCTGGCAAAGAGTTAACATTCTGCAGACACTTTTCATTTGAAATTGCATCATCAGCATTTTCTCCATTACTTTCTGAAGTCTTAACAATTAACAAAACAACCAATCCAGCCCTGATTTGTATCATTTGATTTCTGAGGGATGAATGGTCATACTGGAAATGTCCAAGTTGGCTTTCCCTACTCTACTGGAGCTGGCTTCAGCATACCCCTCTAAAAGATAAAGGAGTGGGTTACAAATGACTTGGAGATTGCAAATGAATGTGACTAGAAGGGGGTGGGGTACCCTCTACAGAAATGGCGGAGATCAGAAGTCACAACAAGTTCTAAATGACATGTGACCTAAATAGAAAAGCTCACCTGAAAACAGAGGAGGGAAGGCAAAAACTGGACAGTGAGGGTTAGGAAGAGAACTGTGTGCCAAAGAAAGGCTAGGAGTGATCACGGGGTTAGCAGTGGAGACTGGACCAATTCCATTGGCATAGGGAACTCCCAGGTGAAGAAACTCCATCTACCAATGCAGGTTGGTACCTTCCCTACAAATTTATAATCTGTGCTGCCCAGAGGAGTAAGATTAGATTGTAAATCTAAGGACAGGCCAAGGACTGTCTTTGTTTTTATTTTTATTTGTAGCCCAAGCAATTAGCGAAATACCTGACACATAGAAGGCTTAATAAATATTGATTGACTATTGACTGAGATGAAGTAATTTGCCTGGGATCATAAAGCCAGGGTTCAATTCAAAGATAAGGTTTAAACCCAGGTCTTCCTGTCTTCAAGGCCATTTCTTTATTCACTATCCAATGATGAATCATAAAAGACAAAATAGACAATTTGAACTAAATAAAATGAAAAAGCTTCACATGAACAAATTAATGCTGTTAGAATTCGAGAGAAGCTGTTAATTGCCAGGGGTGGGGGTGGGGGACACAGAATCTTCACAGCAAATATCTGTAAATTAAAATGAAAATAACTCTGTGGTTTCACCTCAAACACGTCAAAGTGGCAAAGATGAAAATGGTAAATGTCAGAGTAGCTTTGGGAAGACAGATACACTAATGGACTCCTGGTGGACCTGGGAACTGATCTAATTATTCTGGAAAACCTTTGTGATTATTCTAGAAAAGTCATTTAATTGTAACACCTTTTGACATAGCAATACCACCATTGGACTCATATACCCCAAGAAGATCAAAGGCAGAGAGAAAATTCCCAGATAACACAAATATTTATATCACATTTTGTGGTAAGAAAAAAACCCCCTGAAAACCAAGTACTTACTGATTGAGGAATGGCTAAACAAATGATAGTATATTAATATTGTGGGATATTATTGTGAAGTAAGAAATGACCAATATAAGGGATTCAGGGAAATGTAGGTAGATGTATAAAGTGATTTAGAACAAAATAAGCAGAACTAGGAAAACAACTGATAAAATGTAATGCAAAGCATCTATTTATTGGTTTAGAGGTGAAAGGGACCTAAAAATTCAACTGGTCCAGTCACCTCATTTTACAGATGAAACAAACTGAGTCCTAGAGAGGTTATGTAAAATCTCATTGAGGGGCAGCTAGGTGGTGCAGTGAATAGAGCAGCGGCCCTGGATTCAGGAGGACTTGAGTTCAAAGCGGCCTCAGACACATAATACTCACTAGCTGTGTGACCCTGGGCAAGTCACTTAACCCCACTACCTAGCTCCCCCCAAAAAACTCCAAAAAAACACATTGAAAGATATCAGAAGTCTGGTCAAATTCATTGTCCAGTTATGACTCCAGAGGACTGTCTGGAAAGCATACCTTCTTCCTCTTGATACAGAGGTGGTGAATTATAAGTATGGGATTTAGCATGTGTTGTCAGATGTAGTCAGTGTTGATTGGCTTTACTTGCTGGGCCTCTTTGTTGAGAGGGATGGTCATATTGGTGCAGAGAGAAAACAAGGAAGAAGGAAGGAAAGAAACAAGCATTTATTAAGTGCCTACTATGTGCCAGGCATTGTGCTAAGCACTTTACAAATAGTCTTCATTTGAGTTTCACAATAACCCTGGGAAGTAGGTGGTATTACTGTCCTCATTTTACAGCTGAAGAAACTGAGGCAAACAGAGGTTTAGATGACTTGTTCAGGGTTCCACAGTTAGTAAGTGTCTGAGGCCAGATTTGAAATCAGGTCTTCCTGACGTTAGAAAGTGACAGTTATGTAAAAGAAAAAAAAATACGTTGATTTTTTTTTTAAGAAAAGGAATGTTTAAATAATTGGAGAAGTATTCATTGTTCATGATTTGGTTATGTCAATATGATAGACATGTTAATGCTACTTAAATTAATTTATAGATTTAGTAGTATGTTTTTATTCTAATATTCCAATAGATCTGTGATCTAATCCTTCCAATATTGTGAATTGTAGTCCATCAATGTGTGCCCAATCAGTGCAACACTTGATTATGTCTTCCCATAAGTTCACCATAGGGGTCGGGGTCTTCCTAGAGTTCCCATCATGAGAATATCAATAAAGTACACAGGCTATCCAGTGGTTATCCCTTGCTCTTGGAAATGACCAGGTCATACTCTTTTTCAGCTATACCTTTTCTTTGATGACATATGTTTCTCCTGCTTAATTCCTCATTGCAGCCTGCTCATAACCATCATATATCCCTCCATTGCCACTTGGGTGATCCTCAACTTTGCTTCTTCACAGACAGAAGTGTTCTGTGACTTCCACCCATGCAACTTCACTGTAAGAATACTGGTGTTACAAAGAAATGCCTTTTTTTCTGGGAAAAACTTGAAGTCACTAAAAGAATTTTGCAATTTCCCAAAGGTAATTCAATCTTCAATTCTCTTTCAGTTCACTTCTGGGCCCACTTCATTGTCAATTGCAATATCTGTCCAAGATATGTATATGTACATGTACATGTACATGTGCATGTGTGTCTATGTATGTTTATGTTCAGTCATTTTTGAGTTGTGTCTGACTCTTTGTAACCCCTTTGGGGGGTTTTCTTGGCAAAGGTACTGGAGATGTTTTGTATTTCCTTTTCCAGATCATTTTACAGTTGAGGAAACTGAGGCAAACAGGGTGAAATGACTTGCCCAGGAGCACACAGCTAGGAAATGTCTGAGGCTGAATTTGAGCTCAGGTTTTCTTGACTCCAGGCCCGGTGCTCTATCCACTGAGCCACCTAGCTGCCCCATGCATATGTATATGTATATGTATATGTGTGCATGTGTATATGCATGTATGTGTATATGCATGTATATGTATTGTGTGTGTATATATAATGTGCATGTATATATGTCTGCTTATGGAAACTGAAGTTGTGATTTCATTGATAACAGAAAACTCCTGGGTAAGGAAACTCCTTCTATCAACACAGGTTGGCACGTTCTCTGCAACTTATAGCCTTCAAGAGTTGTTTGGTATCACTGAGAGGGTCAGTGACTTTCCTAAGGTCACACAGCAAGTCTATGTTATAGGCAAAACTTGAACTCAGATATTCCTGGCTGCCAGGCTAACTTGCTATCCACTACTAAGTGTACTGTTAGATGAAGAGGCAGTTGAAGGCAGGGAGCAAAAAGTAGATGAAAGATTGGAAGTACCTGTAAAGATTTTTACAACATATCCTTTCTGCCATTCAGGCCAGAGGAGCCACCACATTTGGACTCAAACATCCCAGTCCGGAAGTGCTTTTAGAGGAAGTGGTAGCATCACTAAAGAAAACAAAACAGGAAATAGTGGCTAGACTAAACCACGTGTAAATAGAGGATATCTGTGCTAGGGGCAACACATGATGTGAAGGGCTAAATTCATCAAGTGTCCATGGGAGGGCAAGATAACAGAGGTAAGGAAAACATCTCTGCCCTTATTGCTACCAGCAAAGGTGACCAAGAGAAGAATATCAATTTGTAACTACCAACCTGTAGGCCTACATTCCCATATACACTCAAAACCTCCAAGAGATCTGGGAGATCCTCCAGGAATGGACATTACATCCTAGGTGGCACTACAGTGGATAGAGTGCCAGGCCTGGAGTCAAGAAGACCTGAGTTCAAATCCAGCCTCAGAAACTTCCTAGCTGTTTGACTTTGAGCAAGTCACTTAACTTCTGTTTGCCTCAGTTTCCTCATCTGTAAAATGAGCTGGAGAAGGAAATGGCAAACTGCTCCAGTATATTTGCCAAGAAAACCCCATACGGTATCACAAAGGGTCAGACACAACTCAAAAATTACTAAACATAAACATACATAGATATACATACACACATGTATACACATGCGTACACACAGATACAACAATATACATACATATACATATACATATACATATACATATACATATCCCTGGGACAAATCATGTCCCTGATCTCCACCAAATGTGCTGAAGGCTTTCCTTGCTTTTCTGCAGACATTTCAAGGACACCAATGGAAGACTCTGGCTGTCCTCATTCTTCTAACCCATATAAAATTTTCCTCTATAAGCACTCTACAAGGCAGCAAGGCGGCATGGTAGATAACTTGATGGACTTGGACTCAAGGTGGGTTCGAGTCTGGCCTCAGACCCCTATTAGCTGTGGGACCCTGGGTAAGTCACTTAATCTCTGTCTTCCTCATTTTCCTCAACTATAACATATGGATCATAAAAGCACCTACATCCCAGGGTTGTTTTGAGGATCAAATCCTTAACACAGTTCCTGGCACATAGTAGGTGCTTATTTCTTTCCTTCAGCAACTGGAGAGCAAACAAATTGTACTAAATGAATTTAATGGAATATTATTGTGGCATTAGGAATTAGGGCTAAGAGGCATTTATAGAAGTTTAGGAAGAGTTGGATACAGAGTAAAGTGAGCAGAACCAAGGAAACAATCTATACAATGATCACCACAATGTAAAGGAAAATAGTGGTCAAAGCATCAGAATTCACATAGCTGTAAAGGCCAACCTTGGCTCTAGAGGACAGATTAGAGACCACACCTCCTTCTCACTACAAGTATACAGTTATCCCTACCACATCACGACTTTCCCCATAGGGGTTTCAGTGTATCACGGGTCAGTATAAGAAATTAAATGGGACTTTTTGGGAGAGTTTTGCAGAAGCCACAGTCAACGCGCAAAGGCCAGCAGATGACACAGAAAAAGTATTTTTACTTAACATTGACCTACATATAGCCTATGACCAAATACTTAGCCCAAATTTTACACTAAGGTACTGTGAACACCCCATTAAAAAAAAAAAAAAGAAAAGAAAAAAGAAAAAATTCAGATTTCTCTGGTATGAAAGGAGGGCCAAATAATTTTATGTGGATTTTCCAGATTGTTGGGGGGTGCGTGCTCCTAACCCCTGCAACGTGGAAGGGATATCAAGTCTGGAGTGTTTTGTGTATTGCTGTGTCTATAGTAGAAGATGTGACTCTTAATTGGAGGAGAGAATGATACCCAATGACACTGTGGATTTGTGTGAAGCATGGAGTTGGGACCAGAGCTTCTTGAGAGAAAGACACATTTGGCTTTATTTTAGGAGTGACAGAGAAAGAGGAAAAAGACTTTGGAAGGTTAAGACATTTAAGGGGAGCTGGTTCCACAACATGTCCCAGATTTCCAACTTACCTCCCTAGAGTCTAGGGCCTAGCCAGGGGTGGGGAACCTGCGGCCTCGAGGCCACATGTGGCTCAAAATTTGTTCTGTGAAGTTTGGATGCAGTCAAAGAGCCACACTTGAGGACCTAGAGGGTCACATGTGGCCTCAAGGCTGTGGTTTCCCCACCCCTGCCCTAGACACTTTAGAGACTTTCCCTTGGATGAGATTGGACCCTGTCTTTTGGTTGAGCTGAGATCTCATCTCATCTAAAGAGCTTATTTATTTATTTACTCCTGTGTGTTTTCAGGTATATTCCAACAGCTCTGTGTGCTATTTTGAGTTTTCTAGCTATTTACCATTTGTTATGGTCTTTTGTGTAACCAGTGTTTGGTGGAAAGGGGCCAAGTCAAGGGGTATAAGCTAAGAGCTAGAGACAAGGAAATGGCTTTTGTTCTGAACCAGACTTGTAATCCTAAAGCAGCAATATTTAAGGAAGCAGATAGATATAATTCTAGTCCAGTACCCTTCTTAGAAACTGGAGAAAAGAACCCCCAGCCTCATGGTACTCTTGGGGCCTGCCCTTCTACCCCCACCCTCGCAGTTAGCTTGCCAGTGGTGGGAGAAGTGCTGCCCCAGGCACTCCTCCCCTCCTCACAGATGGTTCAGCCCTCAGATCACATCTATCTGTGCTTCCTGAAAACTATGGCAAAACATTGAAACATGTCTTTCATGGGCATATATGCATCTGACATTAGAAGTATCTTGGAGTTTACCTTAAAAATATCACTCTCTTTTGCTGATTATATCCCCACCCAGGGTTTACTCTTAGAAAAATTTCCAAATATAGTTCATGTCTAGGTCTCCACAGATGGAGTAAAAGAATCCTCCAGATCTTATGAAGGGACTCATGATGGCATGAAATATCAAGAACAGAGAAGCCTTGATTTTTCTCTACCCAAAATGCAGAAAACACAAAGTACTCATAAGAACCCACAAAGAAGTCACAATCACAGGTAAAAAATTGCTACAGTGGATAGAGCACCGGCCTTGGAGTCAGGAGGATCTGAGTTCAAATGCGGCCTCAGACCAAACACTTGACACTAGCTGTGTGACCCTGGGCAAGTCACTTAATCCAAATTGCCTAAAAAAAAAAATTAGAAATTCAAATAAAATAAAATTGCTACAGGGGCAGCTAGGCAGTGCAGTGGATAGAGTACTGGCCCTGGAGTCAGGAGGACCTGAGTTCAAATCCAGCTTCAGACACTTGACATTTACTAGCTGTGTGACCCTGGGCAAGTCACTTAATCCCAATTGCCTAACTACAATTCTCCTTCATCTCTCTTGAGTCCATCTTTCCCACAAGGTTCGACATAGTAACCTCTCTCCCACCCTCTGAAGGGAAATTAACTTGGGGCTGTTAAACAGACAGCACCCTAACATTCTGCAGAGTTTGTGTTTCTTACCACGGAGACCCATATAGCCACAGGGTACAGATCGGAGGGCTTAGACTCCTCAAGGAAGGGAAATACAACTGGGGACTATTAGGCAGCTGCCATTCCTATTAGATCCACCATTTCTAAATAATTCATTGGAATAACAGCATACAATAGTTGGGTCCTCTGCTCAGACTTCTTCTTTTGATAGAAGGTTAAATTCTTTCTCAAATTTGGGATTCCTTGCAAGGTAAACCCTGAGACTGGTGCTGCCCAGGTGACCATCCCTTTTCTGGATAGAAGGCTGTGTCAGGAGACTCTCAAATTGGAGGCTGCTAGAGAAGAAGGAAGGGAGGGAGGGAGAGAAGAGAAGGAAGAAAAAAGAAAATGAAAGAAAGAGAAGGAAGGAAAGAAGGAGAGAGGGAAGGAAGGAAGGGAAGAAGGGAAAGAAAAAAGGAAAGAAGGGAAAGAAGGAAGGAGGGGAAGAAAGAAAGAAGGAAAGAAAGAAGGGAGGGAGGAGGGAAGGAAAGAAGGAAGGAAGGGGAAGAAGGGAGGGAGGAAGGAGGAACAGAGAGAGGGAGGAGGGTAGGAAAGAAGGGAGGGAGGAAAGGAAGAAAGGAAGGAAATAAGCATTTATTAAAGTACCTATTGTGTGTCATGCACTGTACTAAGCATTTTGCAAATATCTCATTTCCCTCACAGCAATCCTAAGAGGTAGATGCTCTTATTATCCCCATTTTACAGTGGAAAAAACTGAGGCTAAGTGACTTACCCAGGATCCCACAGTTAGTCTTAGGCCAGATTTGTTATTATTATTATCAAGGACTTAACAAGAACTCTCCCCAGAACTCTTCTCTCCTTTCTAGCAACTGTCCCCCATGCCTGGAAATGCTCTCCCCTCTTCACCTCTGCTTACTAGCTTCCCTGGCTTCCTTCAAAACTCAGCTCAAAGTCTGCCTTCTGCAAGAAGCCTTTCCCATTTCCTCCCCCTCCCCCTACTGCTAGGGTCTAATTCTGAGATTATCTCCTGTTGATACTCTGTGGATCTTGTAAGCACAAAGCTATTTGCATGTTGTCTCTTCCATTCAGTGGAAACTCTTTGAGGACAAGACCCTGTGATTGCCTTGCTTTCTGACTGACTCTCAGGCCACATAGTCACCTCAAGCCCTTTCAGGAATTTTCAGGGCTCCACCACAGCCCCATCTGCTGTTGGCTCTTGTGGTGAGAGAATCCCAGCTCAGATGGCTGCTATCTGACCTGTGCTCAGAAAAGGAAAAAGGAAAGCGGAGCCCAGAGAGCAGTTTTTTGTTTTTTTCCTGTGACTCCTATGAATCAACAGATTATCTCCTGTACATCCATCCTACCCTCAAGGTCAGTAACTTTGATTTGTTTACCACTTACTTACTCATCCAATGCTGCAATTCTGACTATGCTTTGCCAAATTTTCTTCCGTAACTGTATTTTTTAAACTATATTTTCTTAATTTATTTTTAACATTCATTTAAAAAAAATTTTGAGTTCCAAATTCTCTCCCTTCCTCCAGTCCCCTCTCTCACCCATTGAGAAGGCAAGCAATGTGATAGCTTAACAGAGGTGGAGAACCTTCGGACTCAAGGTCACATGTGGCCTTCTAGGTCCTCGGGTGTGGCCTTTTGACTGAGTCCAAGTTTTACCGAACAAATCCTTTTATTAAGGGGATTTGTCTAGAAGGGCACAAGTTCTCCACCCCTGACCTCAGCCATCTTTTGCCTCTTCTCTTTTTTTTTTTAGGAGGTTGGGGTTAAGTGACTTGCCCAGGGTCACACAGCTAGTAAGTGTCAAGTATTTGGTCTGAGGCTGCATTTGAACTCAGGTCCTTCTGACTTCAGGGCTGATGCTCTATCCACTGCAGCACCACCTAGCTGCCCCCTTTTGCCTCTTTTCTTACCTAGCCTTAAATCACTGAATGGGTGCTGCCTCAGACAGAGACCTGGGAAAGTCCTTAGCTTAAAAAGGCCAAGGTCTCCCACTGCATCTTGGGCCATCGCCAGTCATTCTCACGTATGTCTTACCACTGGACTTGAATGACCCTGAAAGAGAACGTGAGGCTGATGACTTTGCACAGCCCTGCCTCACTCAAATCCCATTCACTTGCAAGGTAAGACATCACCCTCCTGACATCATTGGTCCTCTTTGAGAAGGAAGGAAAAACAACAACAAACAATATGATAGCAAGTATGAAGTGAAGTCATGCAAAACATGCTTCTCGGGGCAGCTAGGTGGTGCAGTGGATAGAGCACCGACCCTGAAGTCAGGAGGACCTGAGTTCAAATCCAGCCTCAGACCAAACACTTGACACTTACTAGCTGTGTGACCCTGGGCAAGTCACTTAACCCCAATTGCCTAAAAATAATAAACAAAAAAAAAAAGATTTGCAATGGACATTAAAAATATTAAAAAACAAAACAAAACAAAAAACATACTTCTCTATTAGCCATGTTGCCAGAACTATATTTTTGAGTTTTGTATTGGCCTTTCTCTTTTGAAGAATCACTATTATCTTGAAGAGATTTGCACCATGAGTTCTGAACTCCTTAAGCTTTAGTTTGTCTTAGTGATTTCTTCTCTGAGACCCCTGATTTCTACCCTAATCGAAGCCCTCCTTTTTTTTTTTTCTTGGCTAGGCAATGGGGTTAAGTGACTTGCCTAGGGTTACACAGCTAGTAAGTGTTATGTGTCTGAGGCTGGATTTGAATTCAGTTCCTCCTGACTCCAAGGCCAGTACTCTATCCATTGCACCACCTAGCTGCCCCTTGAAGCCCTAATTTCTATCCTTATTTCTTCTTTTCCTCCAATACCTCTTCAGGATTTGGAGGTGATCCTGGGTTCTTGAAGGCTGTGCTATATGGAGCACAGGGTTGGCTGCTGCCTGAGGACCAGCCTAGCTCTACCTGGAGAGGCATCACCAGGAGGCTGACTGCAGAGTGATGAATTCTTTGGCCGTAGCAACTCACAAAACAAAGAAAAATACAAACTGGCCTTCCCTCTTATGCAGCCTCTGTCCTCCTTCCTGTATAGCAGTGATGTTGGCGGAAGGGAGCTGGTGACAGGGCACTAAGAGCTATATGTCATCTATAAACTTGAACTTGGTAGTTGGTATTTTCCCAATGACCAATGAGGGGACAAATTACAGGAAGTACTGACTCATATCAATCTTTATTGGCTGGTTATAAAGGAAACTGGAAAAAGGTAGGAGGTTGTACCTACATGGAAATAGAATTTGTAGGTCCTCCTTAAAGAGGCAAATGAAGGAACTGGTCGAGTGCTTTTATTCATGCATCCAAAAGCAATAAGGAAAAGGCAGCTAGGTGGCCGTGGATAGAGCACTGGCCTTAGAGTCAGGAGGACCTGAGTTCAAATCCAGTCTCAGACCAAACACTTGACACATACTAGCTGTGTGACCCTGGGCAAGTCACTTAACCCCAATTGCCTTAAAAAAAAAACCAATAAGGAGCATCATTTTATGGGACATTTGGTCATCTCAAATTGTCATGCTCACGATAAGTATTTGCAAAAAGACCATCATGAAAATAAATGCAGAGAGCTCCTCAAGATGGCAGAGTGAAGCCATTTACTATACTATAACACCGTAATAGCCCAGCTCTCTAATCCTATTCCAGCAAGGATGAAAAAGTACCACATCAAGAAATCTAAGGAGAAACTATGATAAGTGCATTTTTTTTCAGTTCAGGGCCACACACACACACACACACACACACACACACACACACACACACACACACACACACACAATAACCAAAAGCTTCAGGGCACTAGGGAAGGAGGCCAGACAGAGAAGCCTGGCCTAAGAACTTGGCCCATGGAAGTCTTCCAGAATATGAGTCTGGGCTAAGGCAAGGAAACCTACAGCTTGTAGCTACGTCACGTTGACCCTGAATGGGGTTGGGGGTGGGGAGCAGGACCCATATGTACAAGAATGATTCTAGCTGCTCTTCTCATTACAGCAAAGAACTAGAAACCACAGTGGTGTTTATCAATTGGGAAATGACCAAAGAAACTTGTTGTATATGAATGTAATAGAATATTCTTGCACCATAAGAAATTAAGAAAGAGATAGTTTCTTATGTGAATGCAGTGGAAAGTAAGTGGAACCAGGAGAACAATTTTGACAGCAGCAGCATTATAAAGAAAAACAACTTTGTAATGTGAAAATATGTTTAATAGGAATATAAAAAAAGAAAAAGAAAAACAACTTTGAAAGACTTAAGAGCCGTGTTCAATGAAATGACCAACTGACATTCCAGAGGACTAATGTTGCCCTCCTCCTGACTCACATGATGGACTCAAGGTGCAAAATGAGGCGTCCTATTTCAAATACAACCTAGGTGGGAATTGGTTTTGCTTGGCTATGCGAATTTGTTACAGGGTTGTTTGTTTTTTGGGTTTTTTTTTTTTCCCAGTGTTGGTAGGGAGGGGAATTGAGAGCAAGAGGAGGAGGAATCCTAATAAGGTTGCCAAAAAGAAAAGGAAAGCAAAGGAAACGGGTCATTGCAACATTTAAAAATGCACAGAAAAGAACAGAATGAAACACAAGAGGATGACTTTCAAAGTTATATGTTGAACTTATTACATAACTTCTAAGGAAGCCATACATTGTAGAAATTCACGGTTTCATATGCAATCCTATTTCTCTGTCTACTTTGTAGGTAGATAGTGTTCAGGGGGGACCAGCACCTCTGGTGTGAAGGGTGCTGCTTGTCCACCTTTGGTGTCCTCCTTCACCCAACTCTCACCTGTGGCTCCAAGAAACTGTAGCATGTGTAGCAGCCACACCCTGGTAAAACCTTCTTTGCAGATGGACTAAACCAGGTTAAGGCCAACTGACAGGCTTCAGATGTGTCGATGAGTTAGGGGCATGTTTACCCCAAGCATGTGAAGACTTCCCCTGGTGGAATGGACAGATGAGAACAATTTGTTCCAATGGCCATGAAAGTGGCTGAAGCAGGCGCTATGGAGCTTGGTCAGACATCGAAGATGCCACTGCATCCTGAGCCATCATTGGGCATCTTGACTTTTGTCTTGCCATTGGACTTCGATGACTCTGGAAGAGAGAGTGAGGCTGATGACTTTGTGCAACTCTGCCTCACTTAAATCCAGTTCATGCAACAGTCAAGACATCACCCTGTGATGTCAGTAGTCCTCTTCAAAAATGAAGGACAAAAACAAGCACTTATACTATGTGCCAGGCACCATGACAAGTGCTAGGGCTACAGATAAAAGCAAAAAGAAAGACAAGACATGCCCCCTCGAGGAGCTTCCATAATAATAGAGAAAGATGACACTTAATAGGGTTCTGAAAAGCAGTGGGGGTGAGGAGGGTGAGGATGAAGGTGTCCATGTAGGAGCACAGCATTGAAAAGCAGAAAGTCAGAAGCACAGTTGGGAGAGAATTGCAGCTTGGTTAGCCTGGTCTCGTTGACAAAATAGAGGCCCTGAGAGGAACTCGTTAGTAGAAGGGGGCTGGTATGGTAGATGGATGTTCCAAAAGGAGGAGTCCTCAGGCCTGAGGAAGATTCTGGGTAAGACTGCAGCAGAGACATGTGGCATTGTATATGGAAATACTAATTTTATTTGGTGCTTGTTCATTTCAGAATTTTTAAAAAATATAATAAAATCAATAATTAATTGAGGTTAATAAAGAAATATGTACAGTTACATGGCACAGTGGATAGAGTGCCAGGCCTGGAGTCAGGAAGGCCTAAGTTTAAATCCAGCCTCAAATACTTTCTAGCTGTGTGACCCTGGGCAAGTCACTTCACCCTGTTTGCCTCAGTTTCCTCATCTGTCAAATGAGCTAGAGAAGGAAATGGCAAACCACTCCAGTATCTTTGCCAAGAAAACCCCAAATGGGATCACGAAGAGTCAGACACGACTGAAACAACTGAACAACAACAACAACAATAACAATAAAGAAATAATAATTTAAAAAAAATTTTAAATACCCCTCCCAATGTAGCATATTACCAACGCCCATTCAGAAAATGAAGAGGTAGAGAAATTCTATGAAGAACTCTATGATACCCTTTAATTTAAATCAACATATACCATTGTATGTGTTGGCATATATAGTTGGACGAGACTGAAATGACCGAATACTTTGGTATCAGGGACATTCCTCTCCCTACCCCATGGAGCATGCTCAGTCAGTATTCCTTATGTCAGGAAACCCGTGTAAGCTTGGAGGGGGTCCTGCTTCTGGCCAGGTATGACTCAAGGCTGGCTTTCAGGGGAACATGACAAAGAGTCCCCAATTGCCTGCAGAGCCAGAGGAGCTGACATCTGGGTGAATGTACACCTGCTTTGCTATCTTTCTCTTCCTTTATGACTGGGGAGAGTGAGGACTCTTTTGATCTGGGTCCCAAAATTTGATTGGGATAATTGGCAATTGCCCTGTCTCCCACCTGGCTGGTTTTCATGTTTCTGTGAGCACACAGCTCACATGCCATGGGAGGCATGGCTGCCTCTGGCTCTTTTGTGGGTTTGTTTTTTTTTCCTGATGTTAGGCCAGCAAGTATCCCTTGGTGGCTGAGTCTCAGACTGGAGGCAACCTTGTGAGTTCTAAAGGTCTCCATGTCCTGGGATCAAATGATAGGACTGGTCCCTTCTGGTAATGGCAAGGGCTGTGAGGGGAGTTCTTGCATTGGAAAGGGTGGGTACCAGAAAAAAGAATGGCCGAAACATGGCCATTTGATCAGACAATACTGAGACAAGGTGAAATGTCAAATGCTTCCAGAGCAGTCTTGTGTAACTATTTTGATGAGGTTTAAATATTAGCCTCCTAGCAGATTGCAATGCCCCAGCAGATTGTAGTAAGAAGTTGGTATGGACATCTGTTCTAATTATCCTATTAATGCATAAAATGATTTTTTTTATGCTTGCATTACTTTGTCTGGAGGAATAAAGTGCCTGTCCTGCACCTTGATTTAGACTACATCCATTTCCCTTCTTTTGGATAACCTCTAGCCTTGTGAACCATAGTAAGACCTGCTGTGCTTTGATCCTGACATAGTGTTCTGATTTTGGTCCTTGTTGAGCCCAAAGGACAACAATCAACCAAGACCTGTGAGCCATAACCTAATTTACTATAATTCAAACCTGTCCCTAAGGTAGCTGAGGCAAGGAATGCGAGAAAAGTGACCCCTCTAACCAGAGAACTGAATGTAGTCCAAACTTGGTGGCTGGGTTCAGGACAGGGATGGCAAGTGCCCTAGTCCCTCTGGCCTTAGCCCAGAGATGCCTCAGGATTAAGCCTTTGATACTCAGTAACCACCACAAATGAAGGAAGAGTTGATGGTGCCAAGAAATATAGAAAACACATGTCAGGAATAAGGAATGAGAGAAGCCAAAGACATATGGACTACAATGCCAATATATCATTGATGCTTTCTTCCTAAGAAGAATCAATAAGCTCAAGATAAGTTGAGTATCAAGTAATATCACACATACACACACAAAATGAAATTGATTCCAACAGATAGGAAATGGATTGTTACAGATGCAGGAGTCATTCTTGTCTGTGTAGTCAGACCAACTTGTTAGAGCACAGATCAAAATTAATATAAGCCAAGCACAGGTCTCTGGGGCACTCCACTAAACATTTCTTTCCAAGTTTACATTGATTCTATGTCAATGGTTCATCAATGGTTTTTGAGTCTCATCATTTAACCAAATCTGATTGTACTTCAAATTATACCACTGTTTAGCCAAAATCTCTTCATCTGCTCTACAACAATAACATGAGATACCTTATCAAATGCTTTGCTAACTTCCAGGCAAACTATATACACAGCAGTCCCCTGACATAGGGAAATCTAATTTAGTGACTTTGTCAAAAAAAAAAAGTGGGCAGCTAGGTGGCACTGCAGGGGATACAGCACCTGGTCTGAAGTCAGGAAGTCCTGAGTTTAAATGTGGCCTCAGTCACTTACTAGCTGTGTTATCCTGGGTAAGTCACTTAGCCTCTGTTTCCCTCTGTTTCCTCATCTGTAAAATGAGCTAGAGAAGGAAATGACAAATCTCTCCAGTGTCTTTGTCAAGAAAATTGTAAGTGAGGTCATGAAGAGTTGGACATGACTGAAAATCAACTGAACAGCAACCAAAAGAAGAAATAAGGTTGGTTTGGAGGAATGCATTCTCAATGAAACCATATGGGTTCTTTGTGATCAATGCTTCAAGATGCCTACATCTTTTTTTGTTTATTTATTTGTTTTTGTTTATTTATTTATTTGTTTTTTGGTGAGGCAATTAGGGTTAAGTGACTTGCCCAGAGTCACACAGCTAGTGAGTGTCATGTGTCTGAGGCCAGATTTGAACTCAGGTACTCCCAAATCCAGGGCTGGTGCTCTATACACTGCAGTGCCACCTAGCTGCCCCACCTACATCTTTTTAATAATACTTTCTAGAATATTCACAGGAATCAAAGTCGACTTGAGTGGCCTATTGATAGTAGCCTCTGTTCTCTTGAGAATATTTGTCCTTTTCCAGTCTTATAGTATTTTTCCTGTGTAGAAAAATAATTTTCCATGATCTCTCTCTCTCTCTCTCTCTCTCTTTTTTTTTTTTTTGCTTTTTGGTGAGGCAATCGGAGTTAAGTGACTTGCCCAGGGTCACATAGCTAGTAAGTGTGGAGTGTCTGAGGCCAGATTTGATCTCAGGTCCTTCTGACTCCAAGGCCTGAGCTCTATCCACTGCACCACCTAGCTGCCCCTGAAAAATAGTTCTCCATGATCTCTTAAAGAATCACGGACATGCAAAAAATATGGACAGGCAGTTTTCAGGGGAAGAAATTAAAGCTATCTATAGTCATGTGAAAAAATGCTCTAAATTACTATTGATTAGAGAAATGCAAATTAAAACAGCTCTGAAGTACCACCTCACACCTATCAGATTGGCTAACATGACAAAACAGGGAAATGATAAATGTTGGAGAAGCTGTGGGAAAATTGGAACACTAATGCACTGTTGGTAGAGTTGTGAACTGATTCAACTATTCTGGAGAGCATTTTGAAACTATTCCCAAAGGGCTATAAAACCGCATACCTTTTGATCCAGCAATACCACTTTTAGGTCTGTATCCCAAAGAGCTCATAAAAAAGGGAAAAGGACCCACAAGTACAAAAATATTTATAGCAGCTCTTTTTGTGGTGGCTAAGAATTAGAAATTGAGGGGATGCCCATCAATTGGGGAATGGCTGAACAAATTGTGGTATATGAATGTAATGGAATACTATTGTTCCATAAGAAATGATGAGGAGGCAGATTTCAGAAAAACCTGGAAAGACTTGTATAAACTGATGCTGAATAAAATAAGCAGTACCAGGAGAACATTGTAGACAATAACAGCAACATTGTGCGATGACCGACCTTGATAGACTTAGCTATTCTCGGCAATGCAATGATCTAAGACATCTCCAAAAGACTCATGATGGAAAATGCTATCCACATCCAGAGAAAGAACTATTGGGTCTAAATGCAGATTGAAGCATACTGTTTTCTCTCTCTTTTTATTCTTTCTTGTGGTTTTCCCCTTTTGTTCTGATTCTTCTTTCACAACATGACTAATGTAGAAATATGTTAATATGATTATAGATGTATAGCCTATGTCAGATTGCGTGCCATCATGGGGAGGGAGGAGAGGAGGGAGGGGGAAAAATTTGGAACTCAAAATCTTATAAAAGTGTATGTTGCAAACCAAAAACTAATAAATTAAAAAAAATAATCACTGACGTGGGGCTCAGCAATCACATCTGCCAGTTTTTTCAGGAACCAAGAATGGAGTTCATCTAGGCCAGATGTTTCTAGTCCAAAGGCCCTTCTGGGCAGAGAAAACAGAAGCAAAATGGTGGGTGAACAATTCTTCCTTGTCGCTAATTAGCATGGTCCCATGCACGACAAGTAGTAGTCTTTCTCTGATCCTTTTTTTTTTTCCCTCCCTAATATATATTTTTTTTGAGGCAAACAGAGGTTAAGTGACTTGCCCAGGGTCACACAGCTGGTAAGTGTCTGAGGCCAGATTTGAACTCAGGTCCTCCTGACTCCAGGACCGATGCTCTATCCATCGTACAACATAGCTGCCTACCAATATAGTTTTTGTTTTTGTTTTTTTGGCAATTGGGGTTAAGTGACTTGCCCAGGGTCACACAGCTAGTAAGTGTCAAGTGTTTGGTCTGAGGCTGGATTTGAACTCAGGTCCTCCTGACTTCAGGGACGGAGCTCTATCCGCAGGGCCACCTAGCTGCCCCTAATATAGTTTTTTTTAAGACCCTTATTGTCCTTCATTTTCCTGGCCAACCTTGGCTAATTCAGGAAGCTGGGTGGCATTGTGGGTAGAGTGCTGGGCTTACAGTCAGGAAGACCTCTGTTAAAGTTCAGCCTCAGGCACTTACCAGCCACGTAACCCAAGACAAATCACTTCAACGTTCTCAGCCTCAGTTTTCTTATCTGCAAAATGGGGGTAATAATAGTGCTGACCTCCCAAGGTCAAACGAGATAATTTAATTTTAAGATTTTTAAGTACTCTATAAATGTTAGCTATTGTTCTGAACCTTAGTACTTCAGAGGCTACTCTTATCATACCCTGACACGAGGTTATCCTTCCACTGGTACCTGCCCATGCTTCCATCTTTTCTACAGATCTTTAAAACACATAAAAAAAAATCCACATGGAATTTTTCTTCAAGTCAAACTGTTTCCCTTTGTTTTCTCAGAATTTGATTCCTGAAGATTTCTCATGCCTGCTAGGCCAACTTCCCTTAGAGAAATTTAGTCCATGGGCTCCTACCTAACCTTCTTCAAGTTCCAATTCCAGGTCTAGCCCAGGCCCTGATCAGCGTTTGCCTGGATTACTGCAATGGCCTCCTCACTGGTCTCCCTGCCTCCAGCTCTCGCTACTCCAGTCCAGCCTCCATACAGCTGCTAAATTGATATTCCTAAAGTACAGGCCTGTCTGACTATATCATTTCTTTGCTCAAGAAGCATCAGTGGCTCTCTGCTGCCTTTAGGATCAAATATAAAATCCTCTGTTTGGCATTTAAAGTCCTTCACAATTGACTTCTAACAGATCTTTCCACACATGACTTTTTGTCATGCACTAAATGCTCCAGCCACCTTAGCTGTTCCCCATACATGACATCTCATCTCCTTTCTCTGTGCCTTGGCATAAGCTGTGCCCCATGCCTGAAATTCCCTCCCTCCTTACCTCCACCCCTTGAACCCTTCAAGGTTCAACTCAAGAGCTACCTCAGCTGTTAGCCTCCCCTCCCAGTCAGTGTGTATTTATCCTGGACATAACTTGTATTTACTCACCTGTGAACATGCTGCCTCCCCTTAAGATTATGGAGGACAGAGACTGGTTAACTTTTATATTCATATCTTTAGCACTTAACACAGTCTTGAGATAGAAGCAGGCTCTTAATACATGCTAATTGCTTAGGCCCTGACTCTACAAAGAGAAAGATACAATCTCTGCCCACATGGAGCTCACAAGTTATGACATGTGCATAAATAACTATAATGCAGGGTGTAAGGATATGTTGGAATCAGTGCCTATCAGCTCTGGTGAGCTGATTGTTAAATTTTCAGTGTGAGCATTCAGGCCTCAGAAATCAGCAAATGCTATGAATCAGGCTTTGATTTATTGTTTTGTTGATTGTCTAGACCTAAGAAAGTGAAGGAGAAAATGTTAATAATAAAGATTAAACTTAAAAGTGTGTCATGTATACCCTTTCTTTTTTTTTTCCAAGGAACCGGTTGTTAAACTTTTACCAGCACATCCCTGCAGGGAAGATTATAGTGATTGCAAGAGCAGAATACAAATAACTCAAGGAAAAGAAGTAGGTGGGAGAGAATTTAAAACTAGGAGGACCAGGGAAGATCAGGAAAAAAAGTGGTTCCTACTAAATCTTGGGGGCTTTTGACAAACCTGAAAGAAGAGGGAGTGCTTTCAGGCTTGGGGTACAGACTTCACAGGGATAGAGCAGGTAGTTTGAAGCATAAATAGCTCCTACTCCTAGCTGGTTGGAATGTGATTATATAAACCTACTTATGCAAACAAAATGTAAGCATGGCAATTGTTGTTACTGTTCAGTCATTTTCAGTCATGTCTGACTCTCTCTCTCTCTCTCTTTTTTTTTTTTTTGGTGAGGCAATCAGGGTTAAGTGACTTGCCCAGGGTCACACAACTAGTAAGTGTCAAGTGCCTGAGACTGGATTTGAACTCAGGTCCTCCTGACTCCAAGGCCAGAGCTCTATCTGCTGTGCCACCTAGCTGCCCCGATCCCTTTTTTTTTTTCCTGGCAGAAATACTGGAGAGTTTGCCATTTCCTTCTCCAGCTCATTTTCCAGATGAGGAAACTGAGGCAAACAGGGTAAAGTGATTTGCCCAAGGTCACACAGCTGGTAAGTGCCCTGCAGCTCCACCTAGTTGACCCAGGAGTAGCAATACACAGTTCCAAATAAAGTATGGAATCAAATAACTCCACCAAAGAAACCATTTAAAAAGTAGTTTAAAAGTATGAGAGGCAGCTTGGCATAGCAAATAAAGAATGGTCCTTGGAGCTAGGAGGATGTAGGTTCAAGGGCCTCCTCTGACACATACAGGCTGTGTGACCCTGGGTGAGTGGAAATGTCTCAGTGTTCTTGATAACACTGTATACCTAGACATTGCAGAGAAGCTGCCGTTCTGGACTGAGGAAGGGAACTTCCTCATTTTAGAACTCGTTATACCAATGAACTCACAGGCTCAGTCCCTACCCTAAAAGTGATTACTCTGATTAATAGAAAAACAAGCACTGGTTTATGACCTATTATTGGTAGTTGTCTTGTATCTTTCAATAAAGTAGCCCCCAAAATTCACATGCTTGGCCAACTACATAAATGAAATGAACAGAATAATGAACTACTATATCAGTTATTATTCATAAGCCTACCCTATCTTCCAAACACAGTGTTTGTTTGTTTGGCTCATTTAGGGAAATAATAAGATATATTTAGTCACACTTATTAATTAATAAATAGTCAATATTTTAATGAGCGAAAAAAAGGATTTTGTGCCATTAATAAAAGGGCCAGTAGGTGGCACTGCACTGGATAGAACATTGAGCTTGGAGTCAGGAAGACTCATCTTGAGTTCAAATCTGGCCTCAGATACTTATTACTCACAGTCTTTGCACTCCTGTATCACCTCTTCCCTGCCACCACCCCACCCTCCCCAGGAAACCCTGCTGGGCAATTTGGTCATTTTCCCAGCTGTAAAATCTTCCCAGACACCTTGAGATCAATTTTTTTCAAGAACTATTTGGGAAATTACTAATTGGGCAGCATTTGGCAAGAGGAACATTTGTGTCTATTCTTTCCTCTTGCCTCTACAGCATGACATCATGAAGATAACAATTTCGAACATCTGATTTACTTCCTAGACTTTCTTATGAACAGACCCATGAGGCTGTAGGAAAAGAGCGATACTAACAAACAGGTAGGTAGCCCAGTAGATAGAGCACCAGGCCTGGAGTTAGGAAGACCTGAGTCCAAATCCAACCTCACACACTTAGTAGCTGTGTGACCCTGGGCAAGTCATGTCACCCTGTTTGCCTCAGTTTCCTCATCTGGAAAATGAGCTGGAGAAGGAAATGGCAAACCAGGCCAGTATCTATACCAAGAAAACCCCAAATGAGGTCACAGAGAGTTGGACATAGCTAAAATGTTGAACGTCAACAACCCACCATTAACAAATAAAATATTAAAAAAAATTTTCACCTTTATCTCCTTTTTAATGCCCATTTTCGTGCAGGTTTCATGTGTAACATATTAGTACAGTAGTTCATGTATATAATTTATAAATAAACACAATTTTTTACTGACAGAGGTAGAGTGTCTTTAAAAGACTTTGGAGAACACTGGACTATAAGGCACTGAGAGGTTCAGTGAAGCCCAAGGTGACACAGCTAGCCTGTGTCAAGGCTCAGCCTGTTCTAAGTCAAGATACCTCCCAATAGCTCTTTACATTGAGCTGAAATCTTTCTACTTCCAGATTGTTCTAAGTCAAGATACCTCCCAATAGCTCTTTACATTGAGTTGAAATCTTTCTACTTGCAGATTGTTCTAAGTCAAGATACCTCCCAATAGCTCTTTACATTGAGCTGAACTCTTTCTGCTTGCAGATTGTACTACTTCTAATCACTGCCCCGCCACCCCCATGCCCAAGGAACAGAGAATGGAAATTTTTGCAAATCCAAATTGGCTATTTTCAATGTTTCAAAGATAGTGATAGATTAGATTAAACAGTCCAGGTGGTACAGCAAAGAGAACTCCGGCCTTGGAGTCTGAAAGACCCAAGTTTCAATCCTGCCTCAGAAATTTACTAAGTCACCTAACCTTTCTCATCCTCAGTTTCCTCATCTGTAAAATGGGGATAATAATAGCACCAACATCTCTGGACCAGGGGACACTTATGGGGTGTCCCCTGGTCCAGAGAGATTGGTGCTATTATTGTAGGATTTCCTCTCCCAGCTTTTAATAATTTTTCTGTGCTTAGAAAACTG
Source organism: Vombatus ursinus (assembly GCF_900497805.2). Taxonomy (NCBI): domain Eukaryota; kingdom Metazoa; phylum Chordata; class Mammalia; order Diprotodontia; family Vombatidae; genus Vombatus; species Vombatus ursinus. The sequence goes on from NW_020944455.1 coordinate 2,506,378, forward strand.
TGTGTGGAGCTGAGATTTGAGGTCCTGGGGCAAGGGCTGTGCTGAAGGCATGAAGACTTAGGTTCAAGTCACATCTCTGACATACACTGGCAGTTTGACCCTGGGCAAACTGCTTAACCCCTAAGAGTCTAAGAGGCAGAACATATTCCAGTCTAAATTGGGAGAGGGAATCCCTTTCTGCCAAGTAAATAATAGGTCTGGTTTTTTATTTCCGATCTCTGTGCCAGGCTCATGATTTTTTTTTTTTATCAATCAACAAACATTTCTCTCTCTCTCTCTTTTTTTTGGTGAGGTAATTAGAGTTAAGTGACTTGCCCAGAGTCACACAGCTAGTGAGTGTTATGTGTCTGAGGCTGGATTTGAATTCAAGTCCTCCTGACTCCAAGGCCTGTGCTCTATTCACTGTGGCCACCTAGCTGCCCCAATCAACAAACATTTCTCAAGCACCTATTATATGCCAGATGCTAATGAGACAAAAAGGAAACGATCTCTTCCCTCTGGGAACTTATATTGTATCAGGGAAACCAACATATGTGCATTTATGAGTAAATAGAAAAGATTGTAGTATGTGTTTATAAGAAAATTGCTTTTCCATTTCTTCCTCCATTGATCATTACGCAAACGCCCTCTACCATGCAGCCTCTCTGTTGTTCCTGTATTTTCTCACCTGAATGGATCTTTTTCATTATTAATTTTATTTTTATTTGTTCAATTAATATGCATTCATTGTCTTTTCCTCTGACCCACCTCTCCCCACCCCTCAACCGGTAAAAGAAAAGAAAAACAAAACTCTTGCAACAGATATGCAGTCAAGCCAAACAAATCTCTCCATTGGCTGTATCCAAATGTGGATGTCTCATTGTGCACCTTGAGTCTATCACCTCTTTGTCAGGAGGTGGGCAGCTTGAATCGCCTTCATTCTCCTGGAATTATGGCTGGTCAGTACACCGATCAGAGTTCTCAAATCTTTGAATGGTGTTTGTCTTTACAAAATGTTGTAGTTATTGTATAAATCAGAGGTGAGGAATCTGTGGCCTCAAGGCCACATTTGTGGCCCTCTAGGTCCTCAAGTGCAACCCTTTGACCGAACCCAAACTTCATAGAATAAATCCCCTTAATAAAATGATTTGTTCTATAAAACTTGGACACAGTCAAAAGGCTACACCTGAGGACCTAGAAGGCCACATGGGCCCTTGAGGCCACAGGTTCCCCACTACTGGAAATTGTTCTCCTGGTTCCGCTCACTTCACTTTAGCAATTCATACAAGCCTTATTGTTTTTCAATTGTTTTCCATCATGTCTGACTCTTTGTGGCCCCATTTGGGGTTTTCTTGACAACGATACTGGAATGGTTTGCCATTCCCTTCTCTAGCTCATTTGACAGATGAGGAAGCTGAGGCAAACAGGGTGAAGTGACTTGCCCAGGGTCACACAGCTAGTAAATGTCTGAAGCCAGATTTGAATTCAGGAAGATGAGTTTTTCTGACTCCAGGCCTGGCACTGTATCTACTGCTCCATCTAGCTGTCCATAAGCCTTCCCAAGTTCCTCTAAAATAATCTGTTTTGTCATTTCTTTTTTTTTCTTTAGGCAATTGAGGTTAAGTGACTTGCCTAGGGTCAGACAGCTAGTAAGCATCTGAAGTCAGATTTGAACTCAGGACATCCTGACTCCAGGGCCTGGTGCTCTATCCACTTCACCACCTAGCTGCCCTCTTTTGCCATTTCTTATGGCACAATAGTGTTCCATTACATTCATGTGCCTTTGCTCAGCCCCCACCCCTTGCCCCCTTTACCCATTCTATTTCTTTTTTTCTTTTTCTTTCTTTTTTTTTTTTGGCTAAGCAACAGGGTTAAGTGACTTGCCCAGGGTCACACAACTAGTAAGTGTCAAGTGTCTGGTCTGAGACTGGATTTGAACTTAGGTCCTTCTGACTCCAGGGCCGATACTCTATCCACTGCACCACGTAGCTGCCCCTCATTTTGTTTCTTTTGAATAAAGAATATTCATCTAGTATGTTATTATCATCACGGATCTCACTTGTCTCACCAAATCTCAGTGATTTTTATGAAGTCAAATGTATCTCCTGATATTAGGACTTTTAGCTCATCTCACTTTTTGCCTAAACTTTGAGCATTTGTGTAGATGCCTTTCAGGCTATGGGTTTTACTATCAGCTCTTTCCTTTGGATTCTGTCTCTTGTGAACTTCTGTGGGCCAATCTCTTTCCTTCTTCCTATATCATAACTACTCTCTGTGGGATCTAGCTTAGTAGATATATAAGTAAGCCATTTTCTCCTTCCTTGATCCTTGTCAATTCAAATCCCTTTTACTCAAAGTTGCAAGACAGGTGCTTTCCTACCAATCTTTGCTAGGGGTCCTCAGCCCAGGAGCCTGTCATTCCTATGTGTATAGCCATGGACCAGAAATCCAGATCCCATTCACAGATACCATCTGCTTCACCAAGTGTTTATTTCTCAAATCAACTTTTCTCCCCTCATCCCCTGCTTTCAATAGGCAACAATAAAAAAAAAATTGCCACTTGTACTCGTAAAGTCTTCGGTTTCTTGTCCGAAACTTGGTAATCTTGGGTAGTGCTTTCTAGATTCCTTCTGGCAAGATGACTAGTGGCCCCATGTAGCACCAAGGCTTCTGTTTTGTCCTGGACTGGGAGGTTCTGTTATGCCTTGTTATGTCTTGGATATATGCCCAAACTTAAATCCAATTCACGTGCAAGTCAAGATATCACCCATGATGTCACTGGTCTGCTTCGAAAACAAAGGACCACCACTACCAACAACAACCACATTCTCAAAGAGAACAACAGACCCTTCTCTTCTTACCAGGTTGACAAATGGCTGCAGTAGCCCTGAATAGGGAATGTCCAATCACCATTACTCTTCTCTTCTCCCTCTAATTGGTTTATCTTTCACCTTACTGCCAACAGCTTTGAATCTACCTTATCCATCCTTCCTTGAAGGACAAAACGGATACCTCCTCCTCTTCCTATCATACAATTCTCTCCTCTTCAGAAAGAGTTCCATGTTGTTGGGTACTCTCCATTTCTAGCCCGCCATTCTTGTGTTTTAAACAGAGGTCCAGCGATCCAAATGCCATTCTCTTACACCATGTTCTTTTTCAGATGTTCCTTTATCTAATCTACCTTTCTCATCTAAAGCCCTTGCTTTTGATTGTCTGCAGTCAGGAAAACTCCACCTGTGCCCCTAAAGTCTTCAGTTTCTTTCTCAATGCTTTGTATTATCTGGGCCCATGTGAATCACCAGAAGTGGGTGACAAGTCTTGGGAAGTTTTCTGTTGCCTCTTGGAAACATTTTCTGAGATGATAGCAGACATCTCCATTGTTTATTATTACATCAACAGATAGCTGCCCCAAGGAGTCACCAACTAACATTATTTGTCTCTTTTTCCTCTGACACTTAGAGTGTGACTGGAGGGTTCATGTCACCATTGCTTAGAGGAAAACAGCTACTTCCTCTTCATCATCCAGCTTCTGGCTCTTCCAGAAGAACCAACATGAGGCTTTCTTAGCTCCAAGTGTTCTGTAATCCTGTCTTTTCTCTTCTATGTCACTGTTGCTTGTCCTTTGTTCTGGAAGAGAACCAATGACCTCAGGAGGGTGATGTCTTGACTTGCAAGTGAATTGGATTTAAGTGAGGCAGGGCTGTGCAAAGTCACCAGTCTCACTTTATCTCCCAGAGCCATCTGGTTCCGGTGGCAAGATATAGGTCAGGACAACTGGAGATGGCACAAGATGCTGTGGGAGACCTTGGCCTTTTGGTGCCAAGGTCTTTCCCAGGTGTCAGTTTGTCTGAGGTAACAGCCATTCAGTAGTTAAAGGCTAGGTAAGAATGGAGGCCCAAAATGCCCTAGTTTGCCTTCACAAAAGAATCAGTCTGGGAAGGGAAGACCCTCAGAGTTTCTGGCCAGAACAGAAACAATTGCTATTTATTCTCAGTCAGAACCCAAACAATGAGCAAGTGAGGCTTGGGCTGGGACCTATTTTTGTTCAATCAGCGAGAACTATTTGAGTTTAAAGGCATAGTCAAGTAGCTTCATTTGAACCCCAATGGGTTTTACCAAAACCTGGTTTTCCAGAGCTATATTTCAAGAAACCATAAATGAAAATTATATGAGACAAAAGAGTTAATTGTTCCGGTTTTTTAAAAAAAATTTATAAAATAAATAAGTGGGGAAGAAAAAAGGAAAAATAAAAGGCCAAGGTCTCCCACTACATCCTGGGCCATTGCCATGATCCTGATCTATGTCTTATCACTGGACTCCGATGACTCTGGAGGAGACAATGGGGCTGATGACTTTGCACAGCCCTTCCTCACTTAAATCCAATTATGTGTCATACTCTTCCACTCTCTAGGTTCCTGACACAGCTTAGGATTCCCCTCTGTCTCTTCAGACATTTGCTTTATGCTTCAGCTCTCAAGGGATGCTTTTAAAATGGTACTTGAAAAGTGAAGAGGCCTTCTTTGAAGGCCTTTACTCTTTCTTCTAAGAGGGTGCGCTCTGAGAACAGATAATTATCGCTTGGTCATGGGAGAACTACAGAGATCATGCATTCCCCATGCAAGTCATTGTAAAGCCCTCCTGCTGTCTGTGCCCACAGGGAACGAGAGACTCAGACTCATGTTCTGTGCTTGTTGGTGCCCCCCCCCCCCCCCGCCCCGGAGTACCGTGTCCTTCTGGGAAGGATGTGTCTGAAGAACAGCCTAGCTCAGGTGTGCGGAACCCTGAATCCAAATTTCCTGCTGCCTTGAGGCCACGTGTGGCCCTCTAAGTCCTCAAGTGTGTCCTTTTGACTGAATCTAAACTTCACAGAACAATTTGGATTCAGTCGAAAGGCCGCACTTGAGGACCTAGAGGGCCATATGTGGCCTTGAGGCCACAGGTTCCCCACCCCTGGCTAGCTTCTAGCAACATTGCCTCTCACTTCTTCCCCAAGGTCTAGATCAGTCTCTGCTTTTGGTCTTGGTGGTTCATATCTGAGTGGGCCAATTTGATGCCTCCTCTTCAGCAGGAGGAGTGGACCTTTATAAAAATTATGTGTTGAGTATCTACGTATGAGCAGCATGTGGGCAATCTTCAGACTCTATACAATTTCAGGAGCTGCTCTTTTAAGGATTTCCTAGCTTTAATAGTTAACCAAATAAAACATTGGAAAAGCAGATCGATAGAATAGACTAGACAGAAATAATGAAACTCAATAACCTAGTGTTCAATAGGCTGGAAAACAAATTACTTAGCAAAGAACTCCCTATTTGATAAGAACTTCTGGGAAAACTGGAAAGCAGTCTGGCAGGAATTAGGCTTAGATCAACATCTTGCATCATATTCCACAATAAGTTCAAAATGGGTAGATGATAAGAATAGTAAAGATTATGCTATTTTAAAAATTAGAAGAGATAGATCACATTCCCTTTTGCAGCTATGAGAAGACAATTTTTTTTTTTTTTGCTTTCAAAATGTGGTGCTGGAGAAGACTTTTTTCCTTTTTTTTAGGTCATTTTTTTATTAATTTATTTTGATTTATCAACAATCACTTTTATAAGCTTTTGAGTTTTAAATTTTTCTCCCCCTCCCTCCCCACCTCCCTCCCCAAGATAGCACACAGTCTGATATAGGTTACACGTACACATTCCTATTAAACATATTTTCACATTAGTGATGTTGTAAGTAAGAATTGGAACCAATAGGAGGAACCACCAGAAAGAGGAAACAAAACACAGCAGAAGAAAAAAATAGCAAATAGTATGCTTTGATCTACATTCAAACTCCATAGTTTTTGGGTTTTTTTTAGGCAATTGGGGTTAAGTGACTTGCCCAGGGTCACACAGCTAGTAGGTGTCAAGTGTTTGGTCTGAGGCTGGATTTGAACTCAGGTCCTCCTGACTTCAGGGTCGGTGTGCCACCTAGCTGCCCCTCATAGTTCTTTCTTTGGATATAGACAGCATTTTCCATCATGAGGCCTTTGGAGATGTCTTAGATCCTTGTAATGCTGAGAAGGGTTAAGTCTATCAATATTAGTACCTAAGTGATCATGTTATTCCCTTCTTGAGCCAAATCGGATCAGAGTAAGGTTCAAACTATGCTCATCTCCCTCTCTTCTTTCTTTCTGCTGTAATAGATTTTTGTGCCTTTTCCTGTAATGTAATTTACCCTTGTCTGCCTCCTCCTTTCCTTTTCTCTCAGTACATTTTCTTAGTTAGATCGGACTAATCCACTTACTTGGATCCATTTAGCCCATTTGATTAGATTTTTTTTTATCAATACATCAAAGTCAACTTATACCCACCCCCTTTATGTATATACCTCTAACATGGTGTAATAACAACACAGTTCTCAAGAGTTACAAGTGTCATCTTCCCTTGTAGGGATGTCAACAATTTGCCCTTATTAATAACATGTTGTTTCTTTCTGTCCTGTTTACCTTTTTATGTCTCTCTTGAGTCTTCTATTTAAAGATCAAATTTTCTGTTGAGCTCTGGTCTTGTTATCAGGAAGGTTTGGAAGTCCCCTATTTCGTTGAATATCCATCTCCTCTCCTGAAAGATCATGCTCATTTTTGATGGCTAGTTGATCCTTTGTTGTAATCCAAGCTCCTTTGCCTTACAGAATATCATATTCCATAGAAGACAAATTCTTAACCAAACAAAGGATAGAGACAATTAGAAAAGATAAAATAGATCATTTTGATCACGTGAAATAAAAAACTTTTGCAAAAAAAAAAAAACAAAGCTGAACATACCCAGGATAAGAAGGGATGTGGTAGGCTGGGGAAAAAATTGTACTCAAATTTCTCCAATAAGGGTTTGGTATCTAAGATATGTAAACAATTAATAGAAATATATAAGACCAAAAACCATCCTCTAAGTAGTTAAAGAACATGGAAAGACAGTTCTCAAAAGAAGAATCACAAACTATTCATAGCCATCTGAAAGACTGCTTCAAATCATTCACAATAAGAGAAATAAAAACCAAAACAACCCTAAGGTTTCACTTGGCATTCAGTAAATTGGCAAAAATGACAATGGATGGGAATATGTTGGGGGTGGGAGATTCGGAAAGATGGGCACACAATCTTGCATTGTTGGTGGATGTGAAATCAATTCCGAATTGTGCAAAAAAAGTTGCTTAAAATGTTCAGACCCTTTGACCTAGGCAAATACCTCAATGAGGTCATTGATAAGAGGCAAGCTTGATATACATGAAAATATTTATAGCAGCTCTTTGTAGCAGTAAAGAAATAGAAATAAAGCAGATGCCCATTGATTAGGGAAAGGTTAAGTAAACTGTAGTCCATGAATGTAATTATTATTATATATTACTGTGATGTAAGAGATAAAAAATTAGTGAACATAAAAAAGTATGGGAAGACTAATATGAACTGATGCAGAGCCAGGGAAACAATGTATGAGATGATTACAATAATACAAATTAGCAACAACTACAAAACAATCAAAAATGAATGTTGCAAAATGATAAATAAACTTGGATCTAAAGATACCTCCCCCAACTCCTTTGCAGAGATGGGAAGTCCTTGGGTGTGAAACATTGAACATAATGTCATATTTCTCAATGAATTGATTGGGTTTGCTGATTTTTTCCCCTCTTTTCCCTCTTTTTCTTTCTTTCTTTTTTTAAAAGCATCTTTGTTATATAGGATGGCTCTCTGGGAGAAGGAGGGGATGGGATACAGGTGAAATCTAGGTGAAATGAAACCTAGATCATGCAAAAACAAGAGATATCAATTTAAAAATCTATTTTACAAGGTTAACCCAAAGGGAGAGATAGGAAGTAGCATGTGCAAGATGGGCTAAAACAACCCCACCAAATACCACCTCATCCATTACTTGGTAGAAGCAGCCCAAGACCCTGTGCCCCAAAGCCCTAGGAATAGCAGCATATGGCATATCCATACCTGCATCAAGCCCTACTGTGCTATCATCTAGAAGAGCAGCCTCTGTGGAGAAGATTTCCACCATTCCAACCACCAGTCAGTCAGTTATTCAATAAACATTTATTAAGCACCTACTATGTGGCAGTCACTTTGCTAAACACTGCTTTTGAGGAGCTCATAATCTAATGTGGGATACAATATGTAAATAACTATCCACAAGATATTCTAAGATATGTACATACAAGATGGATTTGGTACAAGTGAAAAGTGATCTCACAGGGAAGGCACTAGCAGTGGGGAGAGCCAGGAAAGGCCTCTTATAGAAGATGGAATTTTAGCCAAGTCTTAAAGGAAGCGATGGAAGCTGAGAGGAGGAGGTGAGGAGTAAGAACCTGGAATCAGGCATGGGGATCAGACAGAGAAAATGCCCTGAGCCGAGAGATGGAGTGTTTGCCAGGAACTGCAAACAAGAAAGCCATCATAGAGTATGTGGTACCAAGTCAAGTGTAAGAATACTGGAAAGGTAGAAAAGGGCCTGTTTGGGAAGGGCTTTAAGTAAAAAATGGAGGATTTTATGTGGTAATCAGGAGCTAATAGGGTCTATTGAATAAGGAGATGCTGTGGTCAGACCTGCACTTTAGGAAAATCACTTCCATGGCTGAGTGAAAGAGAGGCTGGAAAGGGGAGAGACTTGAGGCAGGGAGACCAATTAGAAGGCTACGGCAATAGTCTGGGAATGGGGCTCATGCTTCAGTAACAAGGGGTTCAGAATGACTGGGAAGGGAGAGTATAAGGTGGGTGGGAGTATGCTACTCCCTAACCTTAGCATACTCCCTAACCATTGAGGAATGAGTCTAGGCTGAATACCCATACATGGAGAAAGGGGAGGAAGGCAGATGATTAGGCTATTCAAGGTCTTTCCTCATGGTCCAATCTCATAGCAAGTGGTGATGTTGTAGCCTGTGAGGCCTTTGGACACCTACCTCATTGAGTGCAGGAGCAGGTGGAGGTGTGGCCTAAACTCCAGGCCCTAGAGCGGGGGTGGGGAACCTGCAGCCTCAAGGCTACATGTGGCCTTCTAGGTCCTTGGGTACAGCCTTTTGATCAAGTTCAAGTTTTTAAAGAACAAATCCTTTTATGAAGGGCATTTGTTCTGTGAAGTTTGGATTTAGTCAAAGGGACACACTTGAGGACCTAGAGGGCCACATGTAGCCTCCAGGCCATAGGTTCCCTACTCCTGCTAGAGTCTGTTCTGGAGCACTGTAGAAGGCCCTGAGTTCAAAGGTCAGAGGCTTGGATCCAGAGCAAGACCCATTGAGAAGGCCCCAGTCCAAAGAGACAGGGCTGCTGTCACGGGGCCCTAGGGAATAGTCCCTATCCCATGCAAGGCTGGAGATGTCAATGGAGTGCTATGTAGGCAAGGCATTGAATAACATAAGCCAAAGCTCAATCAATCAATAAACATTTACTGAGTGCCTACAGTGTGCCAGGCATTATGCGAAGCTGGCCTATCAAATCCCAGGGAGGTTCCAGGGGCAGAGTCTTTACATGGGACACTATGTCTCCTCCTAACACCTATGCTAGCTGTTCCCCCTCCAGGGAATCTTCTCCCTTCTTACCTTTTGCTTCCTTTTACTCAGGTCAAACACCCTCTTGCAGGAGGCCTTCTGTGGTACCCCAGCTGCTAATGTCCTCTGCTCTAAGGCTACTTTCAAACTTTGAGGCAATGATTTTGAATGGACTTATTTCTAGAGAATGCTATCTCTCCCATTAGAATGCAAGCTCTGTGAAGGCAAGGAATTGTTGCATTTTTTTTTTAATAACATAGAGGCAGCAAGTGACAGTGGATGGAGCACTAGGCCTGGAATCCTGAAGACATGAGTTCAGGTTTGGCCTCAGACTCATACTTGGTGTGTGACTCTAGGGACGTCACTTATCTTCTGTCTGCCTCAGCTTCCTCAACTGTAAATTGGGATCATAATAGCACCCACCTTCCCAGGGTTATGATGAGGATCAAATGAGATAATATTTGTAAAGTGCTTAATGCAGTGCCTGGCGCATAGTAGGCCCTTAATAAATGCTGGTAAAAAAAATTGTTGGTGTTGTTCAGTAGTACAAATGGGGCTTGAGAACTAGGATTATCATTATGTGGCGAATTCTCTTAGGATCATTTAGGGTCAGATAGAGAGGTCTGGGATCACAATTTTGTTTTTATCACAGCATGAAAGGGGGGAAAAAATGAAATTGAGAGCAAGGCCAGACTGGGTTCTTGAAATGACCCTAGAAAATAGCTCCTTAATTGAATTGCTGGCTATACTGTACCATATTCCATTCAATTAAACAACAAACATTTATTAAGCATCTGCTCTGTGCCAGGTACTGGGATATATTGTTAGCCTGAGTGTTTTCATGGAACCTAAGGGCCTAATCTGTGCCAGGCTCCATTACATTAAGTAATGGACAGTAATCAAGGGAACCAGACTGGGGCACTTCCCATAGAGCTGAGCCTGTTCCCTGGCTCTTTCTGGTGTGCCCTGAGCTCAGGTGACTTCCAGACACATGTTTTCTTGCTGCTTGCTAAAGGCCTGTGCAGCTCCTGGCTGCTCCTAAGTTCTCACGCCAAGGGATTTGGGGAGGGGGAGGGGGGAGGTCTATGCCAAAGAGGGTTGGTGGCATAACTACCAAGGGCTACCCACTTCAATAGGCTTAAAAGGCCAAGCCAGGATATCTGCCCCCCTTTTTTGAGCGTGTTAGAACTCTATCAATTCTCCCTCAATTTCCAGGGTGATGGGAAGAGGGGGATGTCTTTCCCCTTCCTTCTTCCCAGCAACACCTCTGGAACAACAAAGGAAAACATATGGCAATCAAGTTGTCACTGTTGTGGTTGTTCATCCTTCATTCTTGAAGAGGACCAATGACATCAGGAGGGTGATGTCTTGACTTGCAAGTGAATTGGACTTAAGTGAGGCAGGGCTGTGCAAAGTCACCAGCCTCACTTTCTCCTCCTGAGCCATCTGAGTCCAGTGGCAAGACATAAGTCAAGACGACTGATGATGGCCCTGGATGCAGTGGGAGACCTTGGCCTTTTTAAGCTAAGGTCTTTCCCAGGTATCAGTTTGTCTGAGGCAACACCCATTCAGTGACTAAGGCTAGGTAAGTACATATGTTTACAAGACCTTGGCTGCCTTTTCTGCTTTGTGCTTCTTTTCCTGTGCATGGGTGACCAACAGTGATCCCAAGAGATAGATGATTCTAGCCTTAGGATGAGAGCATCAGAAGTCTAGAGCTGGGAGAAACCCCCTCATTTCACAACCCATTAGATTGTAAGCTCCTTGAGTCCAGAGACTTTTTATGCTTTTTTCTTTTATTTTTCTTTTAATTATTTTGTCTTTATTAATTGTATCCCGAGAGTTTAGCATAGTGCTTGGCACATAATAGGTGCTTAATAAATGTTTCTCAAATTGGATTTTACAGATGGAGAAACTGAGAAGCAGGGAGATGAAATGAATTGCCCAAGGTCACATGTAAGTTTATCGAATCATACCTCTAGAGCTGACGGGGCCCTCAGAGGCCATCTAGTCCAATGCACTCATCGTATAGATGAGGAAACTGAAGCTTCCTGCAGAGGAAGCTATTTCCCTTCTCAAAGGGTCCTGTTTCTGGAGTGAGAGTAAAGACCTAGGGAGTGAAGATGCCTAAGAAGGTGAAAGAGAACACCTCCAAGAGAATGAGCCACGTATGTCTGACAGGCCTGATTACGTAGACACGGAGGGAGCTACTGTTCAGACAATACAAACTAAGAAAATAAAATTAAATCTGTCCAGCGGCCCCGTGAGTTGGAGAGGTTTTTATGTCTGCCAGGGGAGAATAATAGAGGGGGTGGGAAGCATGTACTTATGTATTTTTGGGGGGGCTTTTGTGATTCCTTTGAATATACCATGTGCAGAGATGTGCTGGAGCCAGCTCATACCTGCTCCTGAGAAACATTGTTAAATTTTCAGCGTGAGTATTTTACAGTTGGAAATTGGCAAATGTCACGACTCAGGGCTTGATTGTTTGTTTTACTGATTGTCTACCAGGGGTGGGGAACCTGCGGCCTGGAGGCCACATGTGGCCCTCTAGGTCCTCAAGTGCGGCCCTTTGACTGAATCCAAACTTCACAGAACAAATCCTTTTATTAAGGGCCATACTTGAGGACCTAGAGGTCTCCAGGCCACAGGTTCCCCACCCCTGGACTCTAGACTTAAGAAATGGGAAGCTAGGTAGTGTAGTGGGCAGAGTGCCAGACCTGGAGTCAGGAAGACTCATCTTCCTGTGTTTAAATCTGGCCTCAGACACTGACTAGCTGTGTGGCCTTGGGCAAGTCACTTCACCCTGTTTGCCTCAATTTCCTCATCTGTAAAATGAGCTGGCGAAGGCCATGGCAAACCACTTCAGTATCTCTGCCAAGAAAACCCCAAATAGGGTCACGAAGAGTTGGACACAACTGAAACAACAGAACAACAAAAAGATTTAAGAAAGTGATGGAGAAAATGTTAATAATGTAGATTATGCTTAAGCGTCTGCTTTTTGGAGAGTCTCTTGTTAAATATTTACCAGTATACCCCTGGTCATAAGTTTATGTATATGTTTACGGGCTTCTCTGAGTCCTTTGTGATGGGTTACCGTTTCACGTTTTAAGTATTTGTCAATGCATATTTATGAGTCTTTTGTACTTTAAGCATCTCTTTGATGGCAGAAGAAATAAGTAGCTGTCCTATACCTGATCTACTTTGTACACTGAGTAACTTTCTAGAAGGGACTCCCTTTTGGGGAGGCCCTAGACATGAGCCAAACTTGTTCTGTTTCCAGGAAGTTTTCCTGGAATAACAAGTAGGGATAAAATGAGCCGGAAAGTATAACAGAAGCCTAACCCCCGCCCCCATCTTTGTGACCAGGCTCCCCCAGGAATGAACTTAGACTGCATGAGCTCAGGGCAGGAGCCCTTTTGCAAAAGGGGCACCCATCTGAGCCACAGATGACATCTTTAATAAACTTGTTTCAAGTTCTAGTCTCATAGAGGCAATGAACCATAATGAATAGAGATCTGGTCAGGAAGTTCTGGATTCAGGTCCTATTCTGACACATTCTGGCTATGTGACCCTGGCCTTGTAACCTTTCAGTGCCCCCAGGCTACTCTCTAAAACTCTAAATTTCAGAACAGTTGTAGATTTGAATATTCATCTCTACCAGTGAGCAGCTAAGTGACACAATGGATAGAGTGCCAGGCCTGAAGTCAGAAAGACCTGAGTTCAAAACTGCCCTCAGACACTTACTATCTGTGTGACCCTGGGCAAGTCATTTAACCACCATCTTCCTCATCTGTAAAATGAGCTGGCAAAGGAAAGGACAAACCATTCCAGTATCTCTATCAAGAAAAAAACCCAAATGGGGTCATGAAGAGTTGCATATGACTGAAACAACCAAACAACTCCACTCATGATATCCCAGGGCCTAATCTAAAATGAGACAAAACAAAAAGTCTAATATCACTAGCTTTTAAAAAATAATGTAGCAGTTATCTGCTTCTCTCAAATTCCTTTGCTTTGCTTTTATATTTGTTGTAGTTTTGTTCGGTTTAAATCAATGTAATTTTGCATTTGCTGAATCTCCTTTCTCTTTGGTAACTTCAGAAATTCTTATTATGGCCTAAAGTAAAACCAGAGTCACAGGAATAGTTCATTGTGCTGAAATCTTAAAATATGAATTACGATAGAAGAAATAAATTGCAAATAAGCTAATGAAATAATGAGTCTATTCTACATTTTTTAAGGTATTGCAATTTTGGAAAAAAAAAAGGTTTTTTAAATGGTACAACAGCATTTCTTGGCTTGTTTTTGATTATACATGAGGAAGAAAGCCTTTGTTCCTAATGGTCACATAGAATTTTCATCTGACACTTCCCCAAGGCCCTTCACATAGGAACTACTCAATACATGCTGAATGAATTCATTTAATTGAATCTTTACCAAAGTAATAACAACCAACAAACTGAAATCTTGTCAGGTTCCTCAGAAGGGTCCTCTGCGTCTCCACAGAGGTATTGACCTGGCGCACTCTAGTTCATGGCTTCATCTACTCCTGGGACCCTCTCCCTCTCTTGGAAATCCTCCATTTGGATATTTGGCCTAGTCTGACCTTTCTCTGCACAGATGGCCTTCTAAATGCATTGTAGTTGCCAGTCTGTTAACTTATCATGAAAATTTCATGCCCATTCCCTTCCTCCCCCAACTGGAGTGTCCTTCCACTTCTTTCCACCTCATTAAATCCTTCAAGGCCTAGGTCAAATCCCTTCTACTTTATGAAGCTTAGCTGTCCCTAACCTGAAGAAGCTGAGGAGCTCAGTGGCTAGAGCTCTGGGCCTGGAGTTAGGAAGACCTGAGCTCAAAGCCATCCTTAGACACTCCCAACTCTGGGACCCTTGGCAAGTCACTTCTCCTCTGTCTGCCTCAGTTTCCTCAACTATAAAGTGTCTCCACAATAACACTATAACATAACATATAACAATAAGATTATAACATAACACTATAACGCATAATAACACTAACAATAACAGTAGCACCTTCTGAGGTTGTTTCAAGAATCAAACAAGACAATATATGTAAGTGCTTAGCACAGTGCCGGCTCTTAATAAATATTTATTTCTTTTGTTTTTTTTTTTTTTTTTTT
>NW_020944455.1:2556012-2560574 GCF_900497805.2 Vombatus ursinus
AGAGATAGAGAAAACCAGAGAGAGAAAGCCAGAGACAGAGACAGAGAGACAGGCAGAAACAGACATTCAGAGACAGAGAAAGACAGAGACAGACAGAGAAAGCCAAAGAGAGACAAAGTCAGAGAGAGACAGAGAGACAGAGACAAAGAGACAGACAGACAGAGACAGACAGAGACAGAGACAGAGAGAGACAGAGAGAAAGACAGAGAGAGACAGAGACAGAGAGGAGGGAAGGAGAGAGAGAGGAGGGAAGGAGAGAGAGAGGGTGGGAAGAGGAGGAGGGAGAGAGAGCCTCATGGCTATGGAGCTGGAGCTGGCCTTGGTGTGAGGAAGATATGGGTTGAAATCCCATTTCTGTTACATACTTGTTGCATGACCGTGAACAAGTCACTTAAGCTCTCAGTGCCCCTCCAGGAAACTCTCCAAGACTGTAAGTCTCAGAGTAGATGCTGATTTGCTCTGAGAGAGAAAGTTCCTCACCAGGAGCTCCTTATACCGTTGAAACCATAGTTCTAGTCCAAATTATCTATCTATCTGTCTATCTATCCATCTATCTACATATCCATATGTAGTTATATATGCACAAACATACAAATATAGCATGTGTGTACTATATATACACAGTACATGTATGTGTGTGTATATATGTATGTATATTTCTTTCTATGTATACATGTTATTGCCCTCAGAATGTAAGCTCCTTGAGGGCAGGAACCACATCCTTTTTTCATTGTATCCCCGGTGCCAGGCAGTGTGCCAGGCAGTATGCCAGGCACCGAACAGATATTTAATAAAGGCTTGGCAATGGATTGATTGATGCCAGAGATGGGTCTGGCAGTCCTGGGCTCTTTTCAATCCCCTGCATTACCCTTCGATATTAGTTGATTGGCTTATTTGAGGCACCTAATTCCTCTTTTTCTGTGGGAGTAGTTGTCAGGATAAAGGAGGAAAAGGTGAATGGCTCCATGCCAAGCTAGAGTGGTAAGTAGGTGTTCTGATAAGAAAACAGGCATTTTCATGAGAAGGTACCATTGAGAAATCTCCACTTAGCAGTTCTTGTTATAGTAAGCAGAGTTTTGGGGTCAGCAAGACATTGTTACTTCCTCCACCTTCATCAAAGTCCAGGGAACTCTGGGGTCTGGGTACATGGTCAGTTGCCCCCTAGGGCAATCTGTTTGATATTACAGTTGGGGCCAATGAGGAGAACCTTTTGTCCCTAGTGAAGGGGAGTGTTGCTGGGAGGTAGGGGAGTCAGTAGGGTGGAAGGGAGAAGCCAGGTCCATAGTCAACCCTCATTGCCCTTCTGATAGGTCTATAGACTTGTACTTAAATGAGCTACAATTCTTAAGGGTACAGGGTATTCTGGTTAAAAAAAAGAGTTTGTGTAATTGAGAAGCCAAAATCCCATTGTTTCTACCCTCCTTGGAAAAGTTTCTAAAAATATCCATTAGTGAATAGAACCTACCTCCCCACCAGTGATCACTGCCCAGAGCTGGAGATGGAGATGGAGAAAATGCTAGAGATAGGATGGAGCATGTGGACCTAGCCCAGGACAGGCCCTGAGAGGGGTTGGGTTTCTTGAGGTTTTCATTGATATATTTCATTTTTCTGTTATTGTCATTTTCAAACATACCTTTCCAACTCCCAAAGAGCCATCTTTTCTAACAAAGAATAAAAAAAAGAGAACTAAAAAAAAACAAAACTAATCAACATATCAACCCCAAATGACATTCGATGGGGGTGTCCAGCACCCTTCCTCTCTCTTCAAGGTACTCTAATTATTTTGAGCTTATTCTGGTATATGACACAAGCTCTGGAAAGATGGACTTCATGGCCTCTAAGTTTCCTTCAGTGTCTAGGTCTAGAATCCTGTGTTGATCTAAATCTAATTTCTACCAGACTATTTTCCAGTTTTCCCAGCTGTTCTTATCAAATAGGTAGCTCCCTTCATTCATCTTCTTGGTTTTGTTTAACACCAAATTATTATGCACAGCTATTTCTGATTATTCCTTGCCTCATCTGTTCCACTGGTCTACATTTAATTTTTTCTTTTTACCCATATCAAGTAATTCTGATGATTACTCTTTTAGAGTACAATTTGAGGTCTGCAAATGTTGGCCCTACTTGCTTCGTACATTTTTTCATAATTTCCCTTGAGATTCTAGATCTTTTGTTTCTCGAAATGAATTTTGTAATTGTTTCATCTAGCTCTATAAAGTATCCCCCTGGTAGTTTGATTGGTAGAGTACTAAATCTGTAAATTAATTTGAGCAGTGCCAACATTTTTTATTATATTGGCATGGACCAGCCACGAGTACTGACTAATCCTCCAGTTATTTAAATCATTCTTTATTTCTTAAAGAAGCTTTATGTAATTATGTTTACACAGGTGTCTTGAGTATGCTTTTGTAGGTTGACTCACTGGTATTTTATGCATCTTGTAATCATTTTAAATGGCACTTTCCTCACTGTTTTCCTCCCACGTTTTGCTATTGCTAAATAGAAATGCCATTATTTTGTTTTTGCTTTTGTTTTTCCAGGAAAACAAATTCTCACATCTTCTCTGTCCAAAAATACATGTCCTATTCTTCATCTTGAGTCCATCACCACTCTGTCAAAGAAGAAAAAGAAGAAGAGGAAGGAGGAGGAGGAGGAGGAGGAGAAGGGGAAGGGGAAGAAGAGGAAGGAGAAGAAGAAGAAGAAGAGAAAGAAGAAGAAGAAGAAGGGGAAGAAGAGGAAGATGAAGAGGAAGAAGAGGAAGGAAAGGAAGAAGAAGAAGAAGAGAAAGAAGAAGAAGAGGAAGGGGAAGAAGAAGAGGAAGAAGAAGAGGAAGAAGAGGAAGAGGAAGAAGAGGAAAAAGAGGAAGGGGAAGAGGAAGGGGAAGAGAAAGAAGAAGAGGAAGAAGAGGAAGGGGAAGAGAAAGAAGAAGAAGAAGAGGAAGAGGAAGAAGAAGAGGAAGAGGAAGAGGAAGAAGAGGAAGAGGAAGAAGAGGAAGAAGAGGAAGAGGAGGAAGAGGAAGAAGATGAAGAAGAGGAAGAGGAAGAAGAGGAAGGGGAAGAGAAAGAAGAAGAAGAGGAAGAGGAAGAAGAAGAGGAAGAGGAAGAGGAAGAAGAGGAAGAAGAGGAAGAGGAAGAAGAGGAAGGGGAAGAGGAAGAAGAGGAAGAAGAAGAGGAAGAAGAAGAAGAGGAAGAAGAGGAAGAGGAAGAGGAAGAAGAGGAAGAAGAAGAGGAAGAAGAGGAAGAGGAAGAAGAAGAGGAAGGGGAAGAGAAAGAAGAGGAAGAAGAGGAAGAGGAAGAAGAGGAAGAGGAAGAAGAGGAAGAGGAAGAAGAGGAAGAGGAAGAAGAAGAGGAAGAAGAGGAAGGGGAAGAAGAGGAAGGGGAAGAGAAAGAAGAAGGGAAGAGGAAGAAGAAGAGGAAGAAAAAGAAGAAGAAGAACATGAAGAACACCACCACCACCAACAACAACAGCAACAACTCCATCTTCGGAAATGGGAAGCCGGCCCAGCTGAAGTCCATCATCAGTCCTCTGGCATCATGGTTGGTCACTGTATTGATCAAGTTCTTAAGTCTTTCAAACTTGCTTGTCTTTAGAATGCTGTGGTTCCATGTACATTGGTATCTGGGTTCTTTCATCTCACTCTACATCAATTCAGGCAAGTCCTCTTCATTCAGTGTCTTAATTTAATCCAGCCCCTTGGTCGTTTCTGATGGCACAACAGTTTTATTCCCAGCTGATAGTTTCCAGTTCTTTGCCAACACAAAAAGAGCAAATAGAATTTTTTTTTTGTACATATGGGTCCTTTTCCTCTCAACGCTGCTGATTTTTGTGGGTTTGTTTTGTATTCTGATATGGGAAGTGTCTCTATTGTTTCAATTGAATTGGTTTCTTTGTGGATTTTCTAAGTTAACCATTACTGGTTGGTTAGCTTTTAATAGATCCCTCTCATAAGTTTGTTTTTGTCACTTGGCTTTTTTATCTAAAAAGGGAATGAAGAGAGGAAAAAGAATTGTGATTACTTAGCTTATTTAGAAAAGGAATTCATTGGGTTTTGGTGAATTGAGGCCTAAGTAGGAGAAGTTTGTAAGCTAGATCAGTTACAAAAAGATCTATATAATTGCACCATGTTGGTCCTGGCAGGAGGGCAGGCTGATTTGGCAGCCTCTTGCCGGAGCTGTAAAAGTGCTAGACTCAGAAGGCTGGCCTAGCTAAAGGCCAGCTTGCAGCAACTACTACTGCTTCATTGACAGTGATGTTCTTTGGGGTATGGGCCCTTGTCCCCACCCCATTTGTAAAGAGTTAATTTCACTCTGGGTGCAATCTCAGCCACAATCCTCCCTTACCGACAAGGCTAAGATCAGCTCAAGAAGAGCTACTCTGTCTCTACCAGCTGTCCCTGAGCCTCGGGCAGGAGCCCATCAGCAGCCTTCAATTAGTATGTGGTCCCCCTGGGGGAGGCCTGTGGGAAAATGAGGCCTTCCTTTTTGGAGTTGGTGGCAATGATTATTTCTGAGCCTCTGTGTGTGTGTGTGTGTGTGTGTGTGTGTGTGTGTGTGTGTGTGTGT
>NW_020944455.1:2560584-2617763 GCF_900497805.2 Vombatus ursinus
TGTGTGTGTGTGTGTGTGTGTGTGTGTGTGTGTGTGTGTGTGTGTGTTATAAACCTGTCAGATGAGATTCGTGGTAGAAGGGGTGGGGACAGCTGGCAGCTCCAGCTAGACTTGGAAAGATTAGAGGGAGAGGATGAGTTGAACCCTTATATTTGTGTTTCAAATGGGCCAGGGCCTAACTTCACAGAACAAATCCCCTGAATAAAAGGATTGGTTCTGTAAAACTTGGACTCAGTCAAAGGGCTGCACCCGAGGACTTAAAAGGCCACATGTGGTCTCGAGGCCACAGGTTCCCTGCCCCTATAAATCCAGAGACTTGGGAAGGACTCTAGGGGATACTACTTGGCAAACAGGAAGGGGCAGGAAGTTGATCCAGAGCTTGGAGGTTCAGTGGATAGAGTGCCCAGTCTGCAGTCAGGAAGACTCATCTTCCTGAGTTCAAATCAGGCCTCAGACACTTACTAGCTGCGTGACCCTGGACAAGTCACTTCACCCTGTTTGCCTCTGTTTCCTCATCTGGAAAATGAGCTGGAGAAGGAAATGGCAAACCACTCCAGCATCTCTTCCAAGAAAACCCCAAACAGGGTCACAAAGAGTTGGACACAACTGAAAAATGAATGAACAACATCTCCCAAAGAAATAAAAATAAAATAATATAAAATAAAATTATGCATCTCTTCCCTCTCCCTTTTGCAGAAGTGGGGAACTATTGTTTATTCTGCCAGACATGGCTAGTTTTGTTGAACTGTTTTTTTCCTCTTTTTTTTTTTAAATCTTTGTTGCAAGGGACAGCTGGCTGGGGAAGGGAGGAAGGAAGGGAAGCGATATATTTGGAAATGAAAGTGATGTGTTCAGTTCTGGACATCCCAGTTTGAAAACATGAATCGTCTAGGGGACATCCAGAGGAGGCAAGCAGGATGACGAAGGGCCTGGAGTCCATGGCTTATGAGGATCAGTTAGAGGAACTAAGGGTGTTTAGTCTAGAGAAGGGAGAAGCTCAGAGAAGAGAAGGCTCAGGGGGGAACATGAGATCTGTCTCCAAGTATTTGGAGGCTATCCTGTGGAAGAGAGATTGAGCTGTTTAGCCCCCAGGGGGGAAAACCTAGAACAATGGATGGAAATCTCAGAGGAGCAAATTTAGGCTTGTTGTCTGGAAAAACTTCCTAACATGTAGAGTTGTCCAAAAGGGGCTGCCTCAGTCAAACGTGGCTCCCCCACCCCCATCCCATCCCCACATCTCGCTAGAGACCACTTGTCGAGCGTGGTATAATGGCCTTTGGCTTTGGTTTTAGGTTACACTACATAGTTTCCCTCCAGTTCCAATTCTGTGATTCCATCAAAAATAAAAAGAATAACGAAATTAATTTAAAATTAATTTGAATAACATTTAAATCAATTTATTAATAAATAAAATGAATGTCAATAATAGTTACAGAAAATCAACTTATTACTAAATAAAAATAGTGTAAATAATGTTTAAATAAATTGAATTTGTGAATAAGTAAAATGAATATAAATAACATTTAAATAAATTTAATGTAGTAATAAATAAATTAATGTAAACCATGTTCAAATACATTTGATTTATTAATAAATAAAATTAATGTCAATAATATTTAAACAAATTTAATTTATGAATAAATAAAAATAGTGTAAATAATATTTAAATAAATTGAATTTGTGAATAAGTAAAATGAATATAAATAACATTTAAATAAATTTAATGTAGTAATAAATAAGTTAATGTAAACAATGTTCAAATACGTTTGATTTATTAATAAATAAAATTAATGTCAATAATATTTACATAAAATCAACTTATTAATAAATGAAATTAGTGTAAATAATATTTAAATAAATTTAATTTATTATAAACAAAATTGATGCCAATGATATTTAAATGTATTTAATTTATTAATAAATTGCATTAAATGAATAATATTTAAGTAAAATGGATTTGTTAATAAATATGTAAGAATAAAATTGAATAACAAAACTTAAATAATAATACAAATGAAAATGGTGCTTCATGTTTGAGATGACTGTGTCTAGTCTAAGACACTAGTTTGCAACAAAGAAGCTAAGCTTGTTCTCAAGAAGAAAACCAGTCTCATTTATCCTTTAGGAGGGAGACCCAGAAATGGAGCCAAGTGGCTGTTAGACCTTTTGACACTTGAGTTTTAGATCACCTCTCCTAATAGATCCCCGCCCCATAACTCTGGGAGATGGGTGTTACAGGTATTATTTACACCTCCTTTTTTTTATAAACACATTTTATTTATTTTAATTATACCATTGCAATGGAAACTGCTGGCTGTCATTTCCCTTAAAAGGGGAAATTGATCCAAATACATACTGGTGCTTTTCATTTTTAAAAATTTTTTATTAAATGTATTTATTTTTAGTTTTCAACATTCACTTTTATAAGATTTTGAGTTCTAAAATTTCCCCCCTCCCTCCTCCCCAAGACAGTATGCAATCTGATATAGGCTATACATTAAACATATTTCCACATCAGTCATGTCGTGAAAGAAGAATCAGAACAAAAGGGAAAAAACACAAGAAAGAAAGAAAAAAAAAGAGAAAATAGTATGCTTCGATCTGCATTCAGACTCCATAATTCTTTCTCTTTCTTTCTCTATTATGTGGATAGAATTTTCCACTGGTGTTTTTCAAAAGATAGCAATTAAAAGGGCAGCATTATAGACTGAGATACTGAGGCTCAGAAAGCTTAAGAACTTCCCCTACAGTGACACAGCTAGTGAGTGGCAGAGGTAGGATTTAATATTCCTGATTCCCACTACCATATTGTTTCTACTAGGCCAAGCTGCTTCATAAAGAAAGCCCAAGATTACAAATCAGTAGATCTGGGTTTAAATCCAGTTTCAACAACTTAAATCCTCTCTGCCCTTGGCTAGGTTCCTTAATCCAGTTTACTTCATCAATATCCTCATCAAAAAATGAGTTCAACTAGATAATCTCTTTGGGTAGCTATATGACCTAGGGAAAGTTCCTTCCCTTCTCTGGGCTGCAGTTTCCTCATCTGTAAAACAAAAAGTTTAGACTAGCAGGGGTGGGAAACCTGTGGCCTCAAGGCCACAGGTGGCTTTCTAGGTCCTCGGGTGCGGCCTTTTGACTGAGTCCAAGTTTTACAGAACAAATTCTTTTATTAAAAGGATTTGTTCTGTGAAGTTTGGATTCAGTCAAAGGCTGCACTTGAGGACCTAGAGGGCCACCTGTGGCCTCGAGGCCTCAGGTTCCCCACCCCTGGACTAAATGGTCTCAGATCCCTTACAATTAGGGGATAGATTGTGACCATGGCGGTGGAAAGGGGAGAAGTCCTTTCTTATTGCCTTGGTGACTGGAAGGTGCAGGTGTCCACATGCTAATGTTACTGTACCAGAGAGGCAGGACCATTGAGCTCCAAGGGCTAGTGGACTGCACTTACTGCCAATTTCCCTAAACAAGGTGCCAACTTCTCTCCCCTTCTAAGGCTGCCAGTAAATAGCAGAAAAAAGTAGAACCAGAAATCCTGCCCTGGCTTTATTATAGACCAACCCCTTGGCTACAGTTGTAGGGCTGTTTGGGAAGAAAGGAGACTGAGCAACAGGCCAGAACCCTTCTTGGTGGGAGTTTTTGAGTCAATAAACATTTATTAAACACCTACTATATGCCAGGCACTGTGCTAAGCCAGGAGGTTACAAAGAGGCAAAAGACAGTCTATGACAGGAGAAGAATAAGATTCTGGGTCAGTCAGTCAATAAGCATTTATTGAGTGCTAGGTTCTGGGAGGTACAAAGACAAATAGAAAACTTTCTCTGCCCTCAAAGAGTTTACATTTTTTTTTTTTTTAAGTTTTGAGTTCCAAATTCTCTCTCTCTCCCTCCCTCCTTTCCCCTCCCCTTGAGAACTCAAGCAATTTGATATACATCTTGATATATATATTTATGTTAACCATGTTGCAAAAGAAAACACAGACCCCCCCCCCCAAAAAAAAACCGAGAAAAATAAAGAGGTTTAAAAAGTATGCTTCAATCTGCTTTCATACTCCATCACTTCTCTCTCGGGAGATGGATAGCATTTTTCATCACTATGTTCTTCAGAAGTGTTTTGGATTATTGTATTGCTCAGAATAGCTAAGTCATTCATGTTGATCATTGTACAATTTGCTGTTACCATGTACAATGTTTTCCTGGTTCTGCTCACTTCACATTACATCAGTTCATTTAAGTCTTTTCAGGTTTTTCTGAAACCATCCTGCTCATCCTTTCTTAAAGCATAATAGTACTCCATCACAATCACATACCATAACTTGTTCAGTCATTCCCCAATTGATGACCATCCCCTTGATTTCCAATTTTTTGGCACCATAAAAAGAGCTGCTATAAATATTTTTGTACATAGAGGTTTTTTCCCTTTTCTTTGTAGACCTAGAAGTGGTATTGCTGATTCAAAGAGTATGCACAGTTTTATAGCTCTTTGGGTATAGTTGCAAATTGAAGAGCTTACATTTTAACTTACAGTTCATAAACATTGTTTTTTCTTTAATATTTATGACAATTGTATTTCAATATAACTAGTTTCCTTTGGAATCCTAAGTATTTTATTTTATGCATTTAAAAACATTATGCAAAGAAGGGGGCCATGGACTTCACCAGACAGACTGCCAAAGGAGTCCATTGTACCAAAAATGTTGAGTCTCATGCTATATGGAAAAATTAAGGAATTGAAACTGGAAACACCTGCTTTTGTCCTAATTCAGTGAACCTGCTTCAGCCTTTACCTTTGGATATATTGATGTACACTGATTTTTCCCACCAAAGGCAATTAAAAAAACCCACAGTACAGGTTAAAGTCATAAGACTAGTAAGTAAGCTTTTCCATTATTTAAGAAATTCATGACACTGCTATAAATCTAAAACCAAAACAAAATAAAATAAAAACCTTCCAGGATATTGAGAATTGAAGATGACTGGCTACCTTTTTTTTAAAAAAAAAGAAAGAAAGAAAGAAAGAAAAGAAAGAGAGAAAGGAAGGAAGGGAGGAAGGAAAGGAGGAAGGGAGGGAGGGAGGGAGGAAGGAGAGTGGGATGAAAGAAGGAAGGAAAGAAGGGAGGGAGAGAGGGGTGAAAAGAGGAAGGAAAGAAGGAAGGAAGAAAGAAAGAAAGAAAATTGACCAACTTGCTCAAATGCCAAGCTTAATCAAAACTTTTAAAAGAAAAATGTCAAGATTAGCTGGAATGATGACCAAAAGACAGAAAATATAATCATATTCCTTGAAATACTAGCCTCCCTAATCTACATGATTCCTTTATTAGGATTGCTAGCAAAAACTTTACATGGCCATTCATGATCAAAGTTTTCTGAGTGGCAAAACCAATTTAAACAGGGTCAAGTTACAGCACATATAGAAAGGAAATCTCATCATGAGAGACAAGTCCTTTTTGTAATAAATAAAGCAACAAACTATTATTCATCAGGGGCTTTTCTGAGATGTATTATCAAGTCGGCTCTTTCATCTTTCTTCTTAATGCACGAAAAGATGATTTTCATTCCAGGCATAGGTATACTTCAGGGTTTTATGAGCATTCCATCAATGTACCCTCTTCCCAGATAATGCCTTTGCTCTCTTTGAGTCTGTGTAAGAGAAACCTGGAGCCTGACCAATCTTCCATCCAATGAGTCCACTTGGATTAGGCCCAGTCTCATATTTGCCTCCCCTTCCAACTGCGTAGCACCCAGCACACTTCTGAATAAAAATCCTCTGACCTTTGTCAACATCACCCACTGTGAATTCAGCCCCTGCTTTAGTCTTTTGCTCACAGACCTAGGATTTGCTTCCTTTTCTTTCCAAGTCTATCTCTTAGTGGCATGACATCCCTGGCCACATCTTTCTCTTGGAGGATGCTAATGGTCTATGTGGAGATGGTCTATAGAGGAGAGATTCTCTTAACTTCTGTGACTGTGCTTTCTCTCTTGAGTCTCCTCCTATCAGACAGCTCCATCTGAGATGCTTTTGCAGGATCATTATTCATCCCCCCCTCCCCCGCCACCCCTCCACCCCACCCCCAAGGAGGCAGCATGGTACAGTGGAAAGGGCATTGATCTGGATCCAGAAGACCTATTTCAAATTCTGCCTCCAGTGCTTACTTCCTATACAGCCTTGAGCCTACAGCAACCCTCTCTAGACCTCAGATTCTCATTTGTAAAATTAGGGGGCTGGACAATGTGCACTCTGAGGGGCCCTTCCAACTCTAGATCTTGGATCCTATGAGCCCTAAATCACTTCCCTTCTCTGGGTCTCAGTTTCTTCATTTGTAAAATGATGGCTTCTGAGGGCTGTGCCAGCTCTAGAGCTCAGATCCTCTGATCCCATGAGCCTCCTTTTCTTCCCTCTCTGCCTCCCCATAAGTTCAATGATTATTTCTTCACAGATGAAATAGCACACCATTCCTTTGACTGAAGTTTGTTACGGGCTGTGGGGGGTGGTTAAGACTTAACCCTCATTTCAAAGAGGAGTTTGTAGGAAATCATTGAAAAGGGGAATTGGCCAGATTGTCCTGTCCATATTACTGCCTATATTTGGTAACACTTGCCTTTTAAATGAGTGATTCTGGGATAAAATAGCTGCCACACTGGAAGCTAAAGACAGGGCAGATGTACGGAACTTACATGTCCTAAAGTATATTGACAGCCATTGTTTGCAGCCAGGACAAATCTCAGGAGGAATGCAGATGAGATAGGGCAGTCTTCAGGTCTGTATTTCAAGTAGGGTTTAGAGCAGCCAGCTGGGCAGTGCAGATGCCTATAGTCTCAGATTAACTAGTGAAGGGAGGAGAGAACTCTCTGAACAAAACACTACAGATTCGGTGGCAGCATCCAGGATGGTTCTCCATTGACTATCCGGGAGCCCCAGGAGCCTTTGGTACTGGATAATGTGGTGGAGGGCAGTAACTCCCAGACATTATGGTCCAGGCACTAAAACTGGCATGGTAGACCCCAGATGGGATGGTGGCTCCAAAGAGGGTTCACCAGTTTTCGTTTATATGCATCTCTCACATACATCAGTAATGCGTAAGTTTTCTAGTTCTTAGGGATCCTTGGTCTATGACTGGCTAGATGGGATGTCAGACATGGTCAAAATGTTGATCATTTTTACTAAATTAACTCTCTCTCTCTCTTCTCTCTTCTCTCTGTCTCTCTCTGTCTCCTCCTCCTCCTGTCTTTCCTTCTCTTCTCTTCTCTTCTCTTCTCCCTCTCTCCTTTCTTCTTCTTCTTCTTCTTCTTCTTCTTCTCTCTCTCTCTCTTTCTACCCTCCTCTTCCTCTTCTCTCTCTCCTCTCTCTCTTCTCTTCTCTCCCTCCCTCCTCTCCTCTCTCCTCTTTTTCTTCTTTTTTTTTCTCTCTCTCTCATATAAGGGGTAGCTTAAGGACAATGGGAGATATATTCAGTTTGTCAGATCACATGCATTTATTAAATTCATACTATGCGTCAGCCACTATGCTAAACTCTGGGGATGCAAAGAAAAACAAAAACAGTTTCTGTCCTCAAGGAACCCCCGTTCTCACCTGGGATACAACATACAAACAACTGTGCATTCCAAGTAAACACAGTGCAAATGGGTGGTGATGCCATAGGGCAAGCACTAGCAGCTGAGTCACAGGGGCAGGAAGGGCCACCTGCAGAACGTGAGAGTTGAGCTGAATCTTGGAGGAGAACAGGGAAGCCAGAGGCAGAGGTGAAGAGATAGAGCATTCCAGGCACGGGGGAGAGCAAGAAAGCTTATGCTGTTACATTGTAGAGTATGTGGAGAGGAGTGGAAAGAAGACTGGAAAGGCAGGGAGGGGCCAGGTTAAGGACTTGGCACAATGCCTGGCTAAATAAATGTTCATTAAATTGCCAAATATAGGATTTTATATTTGATCTTGGAGGATATATAGAGCCCCTGGGGTTTATTTAAAAGGGAGTAACCCACACTTTAGGGAAATCATTTTGGCAGATTAGTGGAAGATGAATTGAAATGGGGAGAGACTTGAACCAGAGAAATGACCCAGAAAGCTACTGCAGTTGTTCTGTGAGAGGTGATGAGACACTGCACCAGGGGGTTGGTTGTGTGAGTGGAGAGAAGGATTTGTATTCAAGAGATGTTGTAAAGGTAG
The DNA here is from genome assembly GCF_900497805.2 of Vombatus ursinus. Taxonomy (NCBI): domain Eukaryota; kingdom Metazoa; phylum Chordata; class Mammalia; order Diprotodontia; family Vombatidae; genus Vombatus; species Vombatus ursinus. The sequence goes on from NW_020944455.1 coordinate 2,568,742, forward strand.
AAACTACAAGACTTGGGAACAGATTGAATTTATGGAGTGAGTGGGAAAGAGGAGTCAAGGATGATGCCAAGATTGAGAGTCTGGGTACCTGAGGGGGGTGGGGAGTGACTTTGACAGTAATAACTAAGATGGAAAGAGGGAGGGTTTGGGGGAAAGATAACGAGTTCAGTTTTGGAAGTGTCAGCTTTGAGATGTCTATAGGACATCCATAGTTCAAGATTTCCAAAAGGTGATTGATGATGCAAGACTGGTTTTCAGGAGAGAGGTTAGGGCTGGACACATAGATCTGGGAGCCATATGTCCAAAGATAATAATTGAGCCTATGGAAGCTAATGAAGTTACCAAGTGACAATATAGAGGATGAAGGGCCTTGGGGGACATTTGAGGTTTGTGGGCATGACCTGGATAAAGATCAACCAAAGGACAATGAGAAGGAGTGATCAGACATTTAGGAGGAGAACTGGTAGAGAAGTGTCACAAAAACCTAGAGGGAAGAGGGTGATTGGCAGTGTCAAAAGTTACCAAGAGGTCAAGAGGGATGATGACTGAGAAAAAGCCATTGAATTTGGCAAATCCATTTCATAACCAAAATATCCTTCTGAAACTTATATTTGGTAGATGTTTTTGAAAAACTGAGTACTCAAAATCACAATTCTCAAATTCATATTGTAATACATACAGATAAAGTGACTGCACTTATGAAAAAGTTATGGTTCTGGATAATGACTTACAAAATAATATTTATCATATGTCTCATAATAAAAAAAAATACCTACCTTGCAAATGAAACATTAAAAAGCAAAGTCCTATTTCTTAGTCACTCAATTGGATGACAGAAACAATACTCATTTTATTTTAAAACTGTAGATATTGCCAAATATGAATGGATCAAGAGCCCATTTACTGTGCACAAATATGAAACATTTGGCACATCTGAATAAGAATAGTTAATAGACTTGTCTTGTGATAGTAAGTTGAAACAAGCACTTGAACCTGAAAAATCACATTATACTTCGGCTAAATATAGATTAAAAGTTCTCTGGCATGTCAAACAAAGTGATAAACATTTTACTAATGTTCACACTGTCTTATGGAAAATAAACTATTTTTTTTACTGTAGCTTATAAAGACAAAATATCTATCTTGATTAATGGTTAAAAATGAATTGTGTGTGATGATATGATCAATACATCGCATCTTGAAAAATTCTATGCTCTAAAACAAGCCCACCCATTGAATTAATATTATTGTCATGATTATTGTTTTTAAAAATGAAAAATATGAAAATTGTAAAGGATTTTATCAATAACTATCCCCATATTTAAGATGTGTTTATGTGCCATAAAATGGTGAAAAATTATGAATTTCACTGAAATAAAGTATGCGCTAAGAAAAGTATGTCTTGTTTCATAAAGAGGGGGTGGTACGATGAATTTTTTGGGGAAAAAATAGGCCATTGCTATCTAATATTTGGAAACCATTGCTCCAAGGGGCGGTCAAGAATCAGTGTGAAGGTAGAGTAGGGTCAGGTTGCATGACTTGTCCTTCCAAACATTGGAGGACTTAGGGATTGGCAGCTGGCATAGGTGAAGGAAAGGTCTAGTTTGGTGTCTAGTTCAGCAAATACCTGTTGATCAGGGCCCCTGGACAGGTTAAGAAAAAAAACAGCACTGGATTTGGAGTCAGAGGATATGGGTTTCTGGTCCTGACTTTGCCACCTCTGTGACTCTGTGCAAGATATTTCCCTTCTCTGGGCCTCAGTTTCCTGAGGGATTGGACCACGTGATCTCTAAGGTTCCTTCCAGCTCTAAATCTGAATGTGCATATTTTTATATTCATATCAATATCATTTGTAATAAAAACCTGGGAACAATTCATGCCCAATGATTGAAAAATGGCTGAAAGAAGGGTGATGTACTCAGGGGTGTGCTGTAGCCAGCTCTAACAGTTCACAAGAGCTGATCATTAAAATTTTCAATGTGAGCATTTATACTTTGGAAATCATCAAATGCTAACAATCAGGGCTTGATTGAAGATTTCGTTAATTGTCTAGACTTAAGAAAGTGTCAGAGAAAATGTCAATGATGCAGGTTAAACTCTACATTGTGCCTCAGTACAGTTTCTTTTCTTTTCTTTTTTTTCCTTTTTTTTCAGAGATACAGTTGTTAAACATTTACCAGCACACCACTGGGTACGTGAATTTAATGGAATAATGTACCATAAATAATGATGGATTTGAAGAATTCAGACAAACATGGGAAGACTTGGATATACTGATACAGAGCAAAGGAAACAGAATGCCAATAACAAAGAGCAGGTCAAAGATAATGGATCGTGTTGGCGCCAAGATGTTCAAATGAAAGGCACATCCTTCTTTTCTGTTGCCATTCAAAACAAAGGCAAAAGTGGAAGGTGACACACACCACCAGCCATGATCACTCTAAGTGGTTTGAAGGACGGTCACTTGGCCAGCAAGCTTTGTATTTATGTAGAAGTGTCCCTTGTGTTAAATCAAATCGGATCAATTTAAAAAAGAAAAGGAAAGGAAAAAGGAAAACAAAGAAACTTCAAGAGAATGTCTAGTCATTGTTGGAGGGTCCATTGAAGTTCTGGCCATTGAATGTGTGCAACACAGGGGGATGTCGTTATTGACAGAGAGGAGATTAGGTCAAGAATACTGAATAAGAGGAAGTGTGCCCAACTGTTGATCCAGCTGCCAAAGTAGTATTCCTAAAGCCCAGGTCTGACCACATCATTCCCCTGCTCACAAAGCTCCAATGGTTCCCTGTCACTCGTGGGAACAAATACAAACCCCTTTTTCAGGCTTTCAAAGCTCTTCACAATCTGACTCCAACCTACCCTGGCATAGAGCAGGTGCCTCATAAATGCCTGTTGATGTAGTGTTTGACTGATTGGTTCTTGGGAACTGATTTTGTATTTAAAGTGAGTGATTTTTGACTTGTGGGTGTGTGCCTGGGGAGAGTGAGTCTGAAGACCAGGAAGAGGCAGCTTCCAAACCCCAATCAATCATTCTCATGGTTCCAGCATTCTGGGAGCTGTGCTGAAGAGCCCTCACTGATATTGCATATCTGAATAGCATCATTCTAGGGCCCTCCTGCCCCTCCTTGGGAAAAGAGGGTACTCAAAGAGAAACCAAAGGACCAAAGTTTGAGCGTGAGTGTGATTTGTGGCAAGTGGTGAAAGGCCACAAAGGAACAAATCCTAGGTATGCTCCTTACCTATCGAACCAGAAGCATGCTACTCTTCACCTCTGTGGGCCTGTCTCTACATCCTTACAATGATGGGGTTGGCCTTGATCACCTCTGAGGTTCCTTCCCATTCTAGAGCTAGGACCTTTAGTACCTGTGTAACCTTGGACAAGTCACTTACCTTCTTGGGCCTCAATTTCCCCATCTGTAAAATAAGAGGGTAAATCTAGATGACCTGTATGTCCCCTCTAGTTTTAAATCTATGATCGTACAAGTCTACGAAATGGTGAGACCCAAGGCCACCCTCCAAGGAAGCCCCCAGAGCCTGATGGATTTGAGCTAGGCAAACTTTCTTTTCAGAATCAGTTCTTTAAAAATGCGTGCTTGCCTTCAGCCTGACACACACAGCCTTGTCTCTGATTAATGGGAGATAGGGTGAGCCATCTTATTGCTGCACAAAGCATCCATTTTCTTTGGCTCATTTTTTTTCTCCCTGACAGTACCGGGTAATTAACCAGAATTATGATTCTCAGGGACACTCGTGGTAATGAGATTTTGCTGCCAACAAAATTTTCGGGCCTTGCTTTTAAAGGGCACAGCTTTTTTTCCCCCCTTACAGGAAAACCAGAGATACCTTTTCATATTGCTTTGTCCTAATTTGTAGAATGGTACAGGTTCCTTTAAAGAGCCCCAGCTCCACAGATGGAAAATGAATTAATTAGTGCCACCTATAGGAAGTGTTGTTTTCAAATCAAATATTCAGGGTGACTGCAGGAGGTGAGGTTGGTGGAGGCCCCCAAGGCAAGGATTTTTCTCCTCTGTTCCTTTTATTGAAATGAGGGACCAATCTGGCGACATGGCATTGCCAGGGCTTGAGAAATCAAAGTGGAGGCTTATGCCCAAAATGTGATAAGTAACATGGGCCAGGGCCCATGTGGGTGTGATTTAAGAGTGGCTAGGAAGGCCCCACTTCCTCCTTTCCCCATGGTATATAAGAAAGAATACTGATCTGGGAATTGGAAGGCCTGGGTCCTTGTCCCCATTCTATATAACCTTGAATAAGTCACTTCTGCACTGTGGGCCTCAGTTTTCCCATTTGAAAAATGAGAGTATTGACCCTTTCACATTTGATGTGCCATTTAATTCTGAATTCTCTCTCTCTCTCTCTCTCTCACACACACACACACACACACACACACTTTGACTTGTCACTAATGCGTGAAATTCCACAATTAGAATTTAATTTTCTTGGTTCAGGACTTTGTTCCTTCTGTCATAGGAGTCATCTTATGGAGCATAACTGGGAATGTGCTCTGGCCCCTTGCTAAAAGACAACAGCAGCTTCTGATGGGTCTCCATGTGTCCCCGTAATTGGGGGCTTTATCAAAGATATTTAATAGCTAAACTAGAAAGATCCTATAAGGAGACAATATCTAGCCTCCTTAGGGTCAACCTCTTTGTTGGGACACTAACTGTTCCTTGAACTTCCAGTAAGGGTGGGGAAAGCTATTTCTCTCCCATCTCCCCAGACCTCTGGGCCAATGACACTTGCAGGCATTTGGGATCAAGAATGTATCCTGAGACTGGACCGCAAGTCCTTGGCTGCCTCTTTGGTTTTGTATTTCTTACCCTGAGCAGTTCACCAAAAAGATCCTTCCTATTTGCTATGTGAGACAGGCCTCCTGGCCCTCAACTGGTACAACATCATCACTTGCTACCAGGTTGAACCTTAAGGCAGGGCCTTGTACAGTTTAATAACCTGACAATGAGCAGAAGCAGAAGCAGGCTGTGGGGGCAGCATCAGTGGCAGCACCCAGAGATGGTAAGGGGACTGAGCGCTTGGGCAGAAAGAGATCCCAGAGGACCCCTGGGAGCACAGGGAACAGGAATGGCTGCCATCTGGCAGCTCTGTCTCCCATTACCCAGTTCTGGGTCACAGTTCCAGGGCAGAGAGGAGTAGTTGTGGTCCTGAGGGAGCAGGGGCCCTAGCTGTGTAAGGAGTAAGAAACAAGTTCCAGAACCATAACTACTATGTGGCTCAGAACCCAAGAATAGAAAGTGGACTCAGTTCTAACCTCTAGCTGCAGCCCCCTCCCAAGCCTACAGTGGAATAAACCAGGGCAGAAGACCAATACCAAGGAGGAGCCAACAGTTCATTTTTCCTGAAACCATAGAATCTCCCAGTAGGCTAACTATGCCTGAGCCCAGCAGCAATGTACAGAAACTCAACCACACACAAGCCAACAAACCCCAAACTGGGTTAAGAATTTGAAGAGCATAGACCAAAAGCAAAGTGAATAGATCTCTCCTGTGATCACATCATTTTCCTTTTTTTTTTTTTTTTGATTAGGCAATGGGGTTGAGTGACTTGCCCAGGGTCACACAGCTAGTAAGTGTTATGTGTCTGAGACCAGTTTTGAACTCAGGACCTCCTGACTCCAAGGCTGGAACTCTATACACTGCGCCACCTAGCTGCCCCAGGATCACATCATTTTCAAAGCACTGAAAACGTACAGGCCCCCAGACAGCTATGAATGCAGCAGAAGGGCATAAAAGACAGAAGCTCAGGCCAGACATCCTCTCCAATCCCCAGAAGTGAGCAGAGCCCAACTGTAACAAAAAGTCCAAAGTCAAGAAATAGGCTGGGAAAATGAGTCAACAACAACAAAAATTAGTGACAGGGAAACTCAAGACACAAACCTGGAAGACAATGATTTGAAAATATCCATGAACAAAACCTCAAAAAGAAATACAGATTGGACACAAGCCCAATAAGAATTCCTAGAAGAGCTAAAGAAAGAGATGAAAAAAAAAACAAAAATGCTTTTTAAAATCAAATAAAAGTGGTGGAGGAAAATTTGGGAAAAGAAATGAGAGAAAGGCTGAACAAGTTGTGGTATATGATTGTGATGGAATACTATTGTGTTATAAGAAATGATAATGCAAAGTGAACTGAGCGAAGACAAGAAATCATTGTACATGGTAACAGCAATATTGTATGATAATCAACTATGAATGACTTAACTATTTTCAGCAATATAATGGTCCAAACAATTCTCAAGGGCTTACAATGAAAAATGCTATTCACCTCCAGTGAAAGAAGTGATAGAGTCTGAATGCAGACCGAAGCATACTTTTCAAACTTTCTTTATTTTTATTTTTCTGTCTGTTTTCTTTTGCAACATGGCTAATGTGGAAATAAGTTTTGCATGACTTCACATTTATAATCTATATTGAATTGCTTGATTTCTCAAGGGGGAAAGGGAGGGAGATTGGAACTCAATTTTTTAAAAATGTTAAAACTTATTTTTATGTGTAATTGAAAAAAAATTTAAAAAGAAAAGAAATGAGAACAATGCAAGAAAATTATGAAAAGAGAATTAACATTTGTAAAAGTGACACAAAAATACTGAAGGAAATAACTCTTTAAAGACCAGAATTAACCAAATGGTAAAAGAGGTGCAAAACCTCACTGAAGAAAATAACTCCTTAAAAATTAGAATTAGTGCTGTGTGACCCTGGACAAGTCACTTAACCCCATTTCCTAGCCCCCAAAAAAATTTGAATTGGTCAAGTGGAAGCTAATGACTCCATAAAGCATTAAGAAACAATTTTTTTAAAAAGTCAAAAGATTGAAAAAATAAAGAAGAAAATGTGAAATATCTCATAGTAAAAACAACTGACCTGGAAAATAGACTAAGGAGAGATAATTTAAGCACCATCAGACTACCAGAAAGCCATGAACAACAACAACAAAGAAAGCCTAGATATCATATTTCAAGAAATTATGAAGGAAAACTGTCCAGACATCTTAGAACCAGATGACAAAGTAGAAATTGAAAAAATTCACTGATCACCTCCTGAAAGAGATCCCACAATTAAAACTCTCACAAATATCATAGCCAAAATTCAGAGCTCCTACATCAAAGAGAAAATACTGCAAGCAGCCAGAAAGAAAGAATTGAAATATGGTGGAGCTGCAGTCAGGATCACACAGGATATAGCAGCTACCTCTATAAAGGAACTAAGGGCTTGGAATGTGATATTCTTGAAGGTAAAGGAGCTAGGATTACAACCAAAAATAACCTACCCAGCAAAACTAAGTATAATCCTATGGGAGAGAAATGGATATTTAATGAAATAGAGGACTTTCAAGTATTCTTGATGAAAAACACAGAGCTGAATGGAAAATTTGACATTAAAACACAGGACTCAAAAGAACCATAAAAGCTAAATAGAGTGAGAAATAAGGGACTAAACAAGGTTAAATTGTTTATATTCCCAAATGGCAAGATGATACATGTAACCCTTCAGAATTTTACACATAGGTGTAATTCTATTATGTTGGGATGATCTTCAAAAAAAGAATGAAAGGATGAGAAAGAGGGATGCCCTGGGAGAAGGGGAAAGGGGGAGGAAGAATGGGAGAAATTATCTCACATAAAAGAGGCATGTAAGGACGAATTTATGCAATGGAAGGGAAAATGGGGAGGGGAAGCCAGCAACACTTGAACCATACGCATGCACGTATGTACTTACAGAAATTTATCTCACCCAATAAAGTAGGAGGGAAAGGGGTTAAGAAAAGGGGGAGGGGAAAGGATAAGAGGGAGGGTAGAGAGGCAGTGGTCAGAAGCAAAACAGTCTAATTACCTGCCTCCCTCAAAGGAGTTCACTCCACCCATAAATACTCTTTCTGGACTCACTTCTCAATTATTAACATACTCCTACCCCCTCATACTGTCCCCATCACAGTGATTCTGAACCCCAAGCTGCAGAAGTACAAACACTATTCCCATCTCCAACTGCCCTCTCTCTCACTTACATCCCCCTTGACCCTAACCTCCTCTTTGCCAAATGTTCTACCACAGATCTACACACCATGTTTACTGTGCTCTCTGGAATGTGCTAAAAAATTAACCAACTTGCTTTCATCTTAGGCCTTTTCCTTTCTGACTCCCTCCATCTTCTGCCTCTCACTGAGCCCCAGCTCTCTCCTGAAAACACAACCTCCCTGGCTTCCCTTTCCAGCACTAGTTGCACTTTTGTTCATTCCCATCCCCCCTTCACCCCCCATGCACTGGACTGAGTGAGGCAGTCAGAATACTCCTAGCTCCCCATTGCCACTTCCAGACTACCACTTCCCTCCTTGAACCAGTTCAGATGAGAATATGTTTCAAGCGTTGCCAGCTTCCCCTCTCCATTTTCCCCTCCATTCTATAAATTCTTTCTTACATGCCTCTTTTATGTGAGATAATTTCCCCCATTCTTCTCTCCCTTTCCCCTTCTCCCAGGGCACCTCTCTTTCTCCTCCTTCCATTCTTCTTTTTAGATCATCCCAACATAATAGAATTACACCCATGTCCTCTGTCTAAGTAGACTCCCTTTAATGGTCCTGGGGATGATAAAATTCTGAGAAGTTACATGCATCATCTTGACTTATAGGAATATAAACAGTTTAACATTGCTTAGTCCCTTACAATTTCTCACTTATGTCTAACTTCTTCACTACTACCTTCTACCACCATCACTTTGCAGCATTGGTTCACTCTGTTCAAATTTATTAACCAATCCAGATCCTGGGGGTCATTATCTATTGACCCTGGAATGCTTTCCTTCCTTCCTCAATGAGTTCAGGGCCTGCAGGGCTCACAGCTTTTCCACTCAAAGTCATGCCCTCATATTAGGAGACTTCAACATACAAATTAATATTCCTTTGAATACTCTAACTTCTCAGTTCCTTAATTTACTCATTTCCCATGCTTTACTCCTTCACTTGCCTTCAGCCACATGCAGAGATGGTCACAACCTTCTTGCCGTCACACACAAATGAACTTGCATGTTCCCTAGGCTTTACTACCCTTAACTCTTCTTCATCCTCACTATGACCCCCAATCTCTCTACCCTTCAAACACTGTCTATACTCTCCTCCTTCCCCTATATTTACACCTTCGTGAATCATTTCACCTCTACACTATCCTCCACAGTTAAATCCTTTCCTCTCTTGTCCTATGGTGAATCATGCCTTGCCAAAACCTAATTTTGTATTATTCTCACACATCCACTGCCTTCCCTCCTATTCACATGCTGCTGAATAGAGCTGGAGAAATCATGAATCCATGTTGACTGGGTCCACTGCAAATTTATGTTAGATAATTTCCACTGGACTCTCACTGCAGCCAGTCAATCTTTTTATGCCTTTCCTAATTGATTCACTATTCTACTCATCATTCCAAATATCCCTCCTCAAGCCTTCCATGGAATTCCCTTCTGCCTTCTCAGCTGAGGATGGAGCCTCATACCTCACTGACAAATTTGAGAACATTCCCTAAGAGCTCCTTCTTCTGCCTTCCTCCTTATCCGACATCACCCAGAGGAAGCCTTCTGCCACTATCTCCTGCTTCACTCTTGACTTTCATGAAGAGATGACCCTTCTCCTTGGCAAGGCAAACCTGTCTACATGCATCTTTGATCCTAACTCTTCCCATATTTTCAAGCAGATGCTCTATCACCCCCACTCTCTCACTAATCTTCAACGTCTACTAACTACTTCCCTGATGCTTACAAACATGCCCATTTCCCCCCTCATCCTTAAAAAACCCTCACTTGGTCTGACCTACTCTACTAGGTATCATCTTACATGTCTACTCCCCTTCTCAGCTGAAATCCTTGAGAAGGCCATCTACAACCGATATCTCCATTTTTTTTCCTCTCACTCTCTTCTTAACTCTCAGCAGTCTGGTTTCCAACCTCTTTATTGGACTGAAACTGCTGTATCCAAAGTGACTCTGTCCAGGACCCTCTTCTCTTCTCCCTCTATACCAGGGGTGGGGAATCTGTGGCCTCGAGGCCACATGTGGCCCTCTAGGTCCTCAAGTGTGGCCCTTTGATTGAATCCCCCTTGGGGATTTATTCTGTGAAGTTCATCCCACAGGAGAGCTCATCTCTGGATTTGCTATCTTTTCACTGGTTGCCTCTCATGTCTGGAATGTTTTTCTTCCTCACCTCCACCTTTTGGCTTCCCTGGCTTCCTTACCTTTTACAGGAGGCCTTTCTAGTCCCCTCCTCCCCTCACAGCTAGTGCCTTCTTTTGGGGCCTGCTTTCCATTTGCACTACATGGATCTTGTCTGGACACAGTTGCTTACCTCATTGAGGGCAGGGATTGTGTTTTTACTTTTATTTCTGTCCTTAGCACAGTACCTGGAACCTAGTAAATGCTTATTGTTTGTGCTGGTTTTTTTTTTTTATTATGGAAAAAGGGATGCTGAGAAATGGGGGTATTTAGCCTTATCAAAACCTCCTGAGTTCTGGTGGTTAGGACATGGTCATTCATCAGGAAGTGATTTCTTTTTTTTTGTTTTTGGTTAGGCAATGGGGTTAAGTGACTTGCCCAGGGTCACACAGTAGTAAGTGTTATGTGTCTGAGGTCGAATTTGAACTCAGGTCCTCCTGAATCCAGGACCACTCTATCCACTGCGCCACCTAGCTGCCCAAGAAGTGATTTCTGCAAGGACTCTTTGGAGGAGCAGATCACCACCACCGGGTGGATGCTGGACTAAGAAAGTCATCCCAACTCATTCCCTGGTTTTCTAGAGGACCTGGACACAAGAATGAGGGATAGGGAGGAGGGGAGAAGGAGCTCTCGGGTGGCTCAGACAGCACAGATCTGAGGTGAATGTGAAATATTTATTGAGCAATCCAACAAAGTTGCCCTTACCTCCTGGGAAAGTAGAATAGCTATTGGGGTTACTGTTTTATGTTTTAAAGATTTGCTAATATGTACTTATGAGTCTTTTGTGTCTGATGTGGTGTGTGATGGAGGAAATAAATAGCTTTCCAACACCTGGTATCTGCTTGGTACATTGGGTATCTTTATTCCCTCTTGAGGTGACTTTAAACATGAAGTAAATTTATTTCATAACATTTCCCCCCCGAGTTCTAATTCCTGGATGAGGATGTTGCTGTTGTAGATGACGATGATGATGATGATCCTTTGATTTTCTACTTCTTTTTCTTTTTGATGAGGCAATCAGGGCTAAGTGACTTGCCCAGGGTCACACAGCAAGTAAGTGTCAAGTGTCTGAGGTCAGATTTGAACTCAGGTCCTCCTGACTTCAAGGCCAGAGCTCTATCCACTGTGCCACCTAGCTGCCCTGTGATCCTTTGATTTTGAAGAGGACCAATGACATCATGACATTAGGGTAAAATCCTAGATAATGGATGATGTCTTGACTTGCTTGTGAACTGGATTTAAGTGAGGCAGAGTTGCACAAAGTTGTCAGCCTCATTCTCTCTTCCAGAGTCATCAAAGTCCAGTGGCAGGACACGAGTGGAGATGACTGGTGATGGCCCAGGGTGCAGGGGATGACCTTGACATCTTTGATGTCTGACCAAGATCTAAGTGCACCACAGCGCCTGCCTCAGCTGCCTTCGTGGCCATTGGAATAAATTGTTCTCATCTGCCCTTTCCACCAGGGAAAGTCTTTACATGCTCGACATTAGACACCCCTTTAACTCACTGACAGGTTTGAGGCCTGTTAGTTACCCTCAACCTGGTTTAGCCCATCTGCTGAGATAGTTTTACTGGGGTGTGACCGCTGCTTGTACTACACCTTCTTGGAGCCACATGTGAGAGTTGGGTGAAGGTGATGAGCAGGGTTGGGATAGAAAGAGCAGGAGTGCCCCCCACCCCCCACCCAGAGTGGATTATTTCTCCTCTCTCAGGCTTCACAAGGACTTATCCCAGGGTCAGAGCTTTGTAGGAGGGCTACCGACTACCAACACACACACTTGCGAAATGCAAACCCTTCTGGGAAAGCTTGACGGCTTAGTACTATATCACATTGCTAATTAGTTGATTGATTATAGTCTTGCCAATGGTAGTTAGTTCATTGGCAACTTCAGATGTGGAGCAATGGGTCAGAGTATTTCCTAAGGGCTTTCTCTGTGCTATGTACTGAATGAGATAGCATCAGGGGACTGCCTGCGTCAGAGGAGTTTTGGTGGAGAACTCTGGGTAGCTGGAGGGTGTCCCTATGCTATTGGGTGCTGTGGAGTGATAGTTGACATAAGTAGGGGAAAGAGAGAAATGGACACACTTAACTACTTCACATAGGGCTATTCTGGTTTTTTAATCTTATTTTTAATAATAATAATAATAACAACAAATAGCTAACTTTTATAGAGAGCTTACTTAAGTGCCAGGCACTGGGCTAAAGACTTTTCAATTATTATCACATTTAATCTTCACAACAACCCTAGGTGCTGTTATTATCCCCATTTTACAGATGAAGAAACTAGGGTGGGCAGAGGTGAAGTTGCCCAGAGTCACATAGCTAGCAAGCCCAACTGAGGCTGGATTTGAACTCAGGTCTTCCTTGACTTCAGGTCCAGTGCTCTATCCACTGGGCCACCCACCTAGCTGCCCCTATTTTTGAGATGGTAAAGATGTGGCTCATTGTTGAATATATTTGTGAAGGCATGCTTGTTCCCTACTCTGATATCCTTACCAAGGATGCCCTCAGTTCACATATTGACAACCCTCACAAAAATTTTGTGTAGATGGGGGACTAAGCATATAGGCTGGTCACCTTTTGGGGGCATTAGGAAGATTCAAGATTTTTTCCATGCCTATTGCATACCCCAACCCCTTCAGAGGTCTCAGTGCTTTCTCAATTGTATCACCTCCAGCACAGATTACCTCTATCCCCAAATTGTTGTGTTTCTCATGTCTGTCCCCTTTAGTTCCATTTTTCCCTCCTCTGTGAGTGCCTCAGGGACTGGGATGTTAGACCGCAAGAGTGGTGGTTCCATTGTCTTTGATGGAGAAAACACTTGGCTGAAATGGTTTTTGCAAATCTTTGCCAGTCTTCTTCTGTTGCTGGTCTTCACATGTTTATCCTTGAATGCCCTTGGGATGACTTTGCTTTGTTGGACATCTTGTCTAACTTTCTTTAAGCTTCTTTAAAGCCTTTCTCTGCTTCTTGAGATGCTACTGCCCACAGCCATCCATTATCCTCCTCTGTAAGATCTTACGGATATGTTGATATAGTCTAACATAGTCTTCCCTTTGGCAGCCATCTCTCTCCATCTGGCAAAGTAAGTCAACCATTTGCTGACTAAGGTGATTTGGGGCTCTTTGCTATAACATTTAATTTGCATTGATTTACCTTCTGGGTGAAATGATTATAATTGCTGTCAATACCATTTCTTTTTTCATTTTTAAATTTTTAAATAGATTTTATTGATTTTTTTTTACATTATCTAGATTTCTTCCTGAATCCCTGCCCCTACTCCCTCTGAGAGAACTGTCTCTTATAATAGCACTTAACCTGGAATCAATGATCTTTTTTTTTTTTTGAGGTAATCAAGGTTAAGTGACTTGCCCAGGGTCACACAGCTAGTAAGTGTCTGAGGTCAAATTTGAACCCAGATCCTCCTGACTTCAGGGCCAGTGCTCTATCACCACCTAGCTGCCCCTGATGAACTTGCTTGTTTTTTTTTAAAAAATATTTTGATACAGTATTATGGTATAATTGATTTCCTTTGTAATCCCATGCATTTTATTGTATACATTTAAAACCTTCATCTGAGAAGGGGTCCATAGGCTTCACCAGACTTCCAAAGAGATCCACAACATAAAAAAAGTTAAGAACTTTTGCCTTAAAACAAAGATTTCTTTTTTAAGAAAAAGAATTAGAAAGCATTTATTAAGCACTTGCTTTTGCCTGGTACTGTGGTAAGTGCTAGAAACATAGAGGAAAAAAAAACTGTCCCTGTCCTTAAGGAGCTTACAGTCTAATGGGGAGACAATATGCAAACAGCTCTGTACAAACAAGATAAATACAGAATAAATTGGAGATGATCTTAGAGGAAAGGCACTAGCATTGTGTGGTTGTGGTTGTGGTTTGTCCTTCATTCTGGAAGAGGACCATGACAACAGGGAGATGATGACATTACTTGCAATTGACTTTGATTTGAGTGAGGGAGGGCTGTGCAAGGTTACCAGCCTCACTTTTTCTTGGTATTTTCTTGATAAAAACCTCACAATTTTTTGATATTATCCATATCCATCAGGAGGACTGGAGATGGCCCAGGATGCAGTGGGAGACCTTGGCCCTTTTAAACTCAGGTCTTTTCAGGTTCTCACTTTGAGTGAAGCAACACCCATTCAGTGAATAGGCCTCTTTAAGAAGTGAGTCAAGGGATGTCCCCTTTAATAAAAAAAAAAAATCCAACTGGGAGGGGAAGACCCTCAGGGTTGCTGACCAAAAGAGAAACAGGTATTAGTCACATTCACTCTGAGCCAGGAGGGCCCAAAAATAACCACTGAGAGGCCAACCATTGAGAGCCAGGAGGTCAAGGTGAGGAGGGGAGAGCATTCCTGGCATGAGGCACAGTCAGTAAAAATGCATGGAGTCTGGAGATATCGTATTTTCTGTGAGGCCCTGTAACTAGATCATAGAATATGTTTAGGGGTTTAAGATATATGAAGACTAGAAAGGAAGGAAGAGGTCGGTTTGTGAAGGACTTTTGAAACCAAACAGAGGACTTTAAATTTGATAATGGAGGTAATAGGGAGCTATTGGAGTTTATTGAGTGAAGGTGGAGCTGGTAATGGAGTCAGACCTGGGCTTTAGGCATATGGCTTTGATAGCTGAGATGGATTGGGGGGAGGAGAGAGAAGACAAGAGGCTGATCGCTATTATAACAGTCCAAGTATGAGGCGATGAGGGCTGGCACCAGCGTGGCCACCAGGAGAGAATGGTATGTGTGTAATCGAGAGATATAGAAATAGCAGGATTTCACAATTAAATCGGATGTGGGGAATGAGAGAGAAGGAGGAGCCAAAGATGACAACTACGTTGCTAATCTGGGTGACGAGGAAAATATTGGTGAAAGAGAAGAGGCAAGGAAAAAATGGGGAGGGAGAAGGGAAAAAGAAATTCATTGAAGCTCATCAACGCATTGAAAAAACGTCCCATTATAGATAATGTTCCACACTCATGTTTCCCAACCTCTGCAAAAGAGCAGGAGGAGATGTCTTCTCTTGTGAGGCACTGTCTGATGTTGGCTACTGCCAAGTGACAGTTGTGGCAAGATGGAGTAGGAACTGGGTATTAGGAAGTAACCGGAGCTCACGCTCCTGAGGCAGTGGGCAGTGCTATTGGAGCTGTGATAGCTGGGGAAGGAACAGAATACAAGGAAGTAGCCGGAGCATGTGCTCCTGAGGCAGGGGGCTGTGCCACGTGGGAGTGGGACGGCAGAGGACAAGTTCCCTTTGCTTAGTCCCCTCCCTAAATGCAACGTCAACCCCAGACGCCTCCTTCCTGTGTCCTTCCTGATTTCCTGGGTCACGTACCTTCCCTTTGTGTAGCACTGACCCCAGACGCCTCCTCCCGGTATCTGGGCCTGACTTCCTAGGTCACGTGCTCTCTCTTTGTCTATGCACTAATCCCAGACGCCTCCTTCCTGTATCCGGTCCTAGCCTCCTGCGTTACTTCCTCTCCCTTGGTGTGCTAAACTCAGACATCCCCTTCCGGTATCTGACCCTACAATCATTGACTAGTAGGCGGGCTGAGGAGGAGGGGCTAAGTAGGTACTTAAGGAACGGGTCGTGGTTGGAGCACGCTCTCTCTTTGCTCCTGCTCTCTTGCTATGGCCTTCCTGCTTGGCCTTGCTGTGATGGCCTCTGAATAAAGCTCGGGTGTTGGCACCTCCTGGTAGGCTCGTCTCTGTGTGTTTATCCAGGTAGGCTCTGAAGACTGGTAAGTAGTATGACTCTGACAGCCTGCTCCTTATAGGAGGAGAGTGCACAGCACGGCCGGCACAAGTGGTGCCCAACGTGGGGTGGAGGAAATAGGCCAGGGGCCCCGCGGATCAGCTGGTCTGGTCACGGGAAGAGAGACGAGACCTGTAGCCAATAGGGTGAAGGAAGGAAGATGGGACAGATGTTTGTTAAGGTCCTGGATCGGGAGGTGCCAGGGAGAGAAGTATATAAAAGAGTGAAAGAAGCGGAAGTCAGTAGTGAGGAAGAATCAGGGAGTGAGGCAGAGGACACTGGAAACAGGGAATGGGAGAATAAGCAAGAGAAGAGAAAGCAAGGCTGGGCAGGAGGGCAGGAGCAGGAGAGTAGGAGCAAGAGAGCAGGAGGCCGTAGCAAGGAAAGCTTCGCTTATCACGCGGAGGGGTGGCCCCCTCCCCCACACTTATCCGATGGAGGGAGGACCTGGGCCCCTCTAGAATGGAAGAAATTTAAGGAGTTAAGAGGCACTAAGGACAGTGTATGCAGCTGTCTCCCAATGTGCTCAACGGGCTTTTAGTAGGATTCAGGCTTTGGGGAAACAAAGGCCCTCCATGACCAAGATTAAAAAAGGTCCTGATAAACCCTTCCCGGATTTTGTGGCCCTCCTACAGGCAGCCGTTTCGAAAGGGCTATCAGAAGTGTTGAAAACAAAAGAGACTAAATTGTGCTATCTATGCGGCAAAGCCAGTTAGTTCAAGGCGCAATGCCGCCAGAAACCTGGTGGAGCCTGCCCCAAGGTAATTTGTTACAATTGTAACAAATCCAGCCATTATGCTAAGGAATGCCGCAAGAAAGTCAGAAATGGGGCAAGGGGCCCCTCAAGGGCCCCTCAACAAGCTTACCAGATGAAAGCTCCACCCCCTCAGAATGCACCCTCGGGGCTGCATCAGGAATATCTCCGACTTCTACCCTGTGGTTCGGACTTCCCCTTTACAGCAAAGGAAATTTCCAAATAGACCCCGGAGATACAACCATAGTGCCAGTGACTGGGCTTAATTCTGCCCTCCAAGCAGCCCTCGTGGTGGGCCTTTCATTATATACCCCCATTATTGTCCACACCACAGTTATTGCTCACCAACCCCAGCAACAGATTATAATAACTAACCCACATGACTCGGCAGCTTACATAGACAAAGGGGAGGTAGTGGCTCAAGCCCTCCCCCTATTGGATGGCCACAATAATGATATTAATTGGGTACAACATATAGAACACAGTAAGCCATGGGCAACTATCCAAATTAAGGGGCGATCCTTTAAGGGATTATTAGACACAGGAGCTGATTGTTCTGTCATCTCACAACTATTTTGGCCCCCATCTTGGCCAGTCCAAACAGATGCCACAATGATCAATGGGGTCGGAGGGGTGCAACAAGCATGGGTATCAGCAGAGGATCTGCCCTGGCAATTCGTGGATAAGCAAGGGACCATCCGACCCCTAGTGGTTGCTGGTTTGAGATACAATTTATGGGGAAGGGATATTTTGAAGGCTTGTGGGGCATCTGCTTATATACCACCCCCGCAGGATTTTTAATTGGGGCCGTTGGGCAACAAGAGAAATTTTCTTGTATCAGACCCACTCCTCTAGCATGGAGATCTAATAACCCAGTCTGGGTACCCCAATGGCCCCTCCCTGCAGAGAAAGCCCAGGCTTTACGTGATATAGTGCAGCACCAGTTACAGGTGGGGCACACTGAGCCCACGTCCAGCCCCTGGAACAGCCCAGTGTTTGTAATAAAAAAGAAATCAGGGAAATTTCGAATGTTAATAGATCTCAGGGCGGTTAACACCACCCTAAAGCCCATGGGAACCCTACAGCCTGGCCTCCCCTCCCCTAATTTAGTGCCTTCTGGATGGCCTGTGAAGGTCATAGACATCCAAGATTGTTTTTTCTCTATCCCATTATCCCCAGAAGATAGAAAGAGATTTGCCTTTACCATACCCACTACCAATAATGCAGGACCAGATTTAAGATATCAGTGGAAGGTCCTGCCCCAAGGAATGTGCTGCAGTCCCACCTTATGTCAGGCTTATGTGGGAAGAGTGCTGGACCCTATCAGGGACAAATGGCCTAAAGCCAGAATACTTCACTATATGGACAATATTTTATTAGCCACTAGCACTGATGAGACACTAGCAAGACTGGTAAAAGAAACCGTCTCTGTTCTTGCTCATTATGGTTTGGTGGTGGCCCCTGACAAAGTCCAACAAGATTACCCACTCATATACCTAGGCCTTCGTATGGAGGCTGTCTTTATTAGCAATCAAATTCCTGAACTAGGGCTTGATAAGATAACCACCTTGAATCACTTCCAAAAGTTAGTGGGACAGATCCAATGGCTCAGGGCCCGCACACCCATTCCTCCTGCTGTAATGCAGCCTTTATATAATATATTAAAAGGAAATTCAGATTTGAACTCCCCTCGGGCATGGACTCCTGCTGCTAAGGCAGCAGTGTCCCAAATATTCTTACTTGCTGCCCAGGCCCAGACTGCCAGATGGGACCCCAAAGGTAGAATAGAGGTCTCCTTGGTCAATCAACAGAGCCCTTTTTGTGTTATACACCAAGGTCCCAAATTATTAGAATTTGTATATGCAAAGAAGGCTCACAAAGTGCTGCCAAATTATTATGAGATGTTAGGGGAACTAGCCTTAGCTGCAGTACAAAGGGCTGTCCACTTGTCTGGGCAGCGACCTTTACTTTACTCGATTTTTGAACCTGGACAGCGAGAAGCCATTATGCAAACTTATTGGTCTTGGGCACATTGTTCCCAATGGGCTGAGATAAGTCCCCATTCCTCCTGCCTGCTTCTCCCTATGCTAGAGCAAATAACCTTAGTACCACCCCAACAAAAGGTTATGGGAGAACCTGTTCAAGGCCCAAATGTTTTCACTGATGCTACAAAAAACAAAAAGGCCTCTATTTATCATGAGGCCTCCAAGGAAATAACAGTATTAGAAACCCCCTATGACTCTACCCAGAAAAATGAGCTCTTTGCCATCCTCCATGCTTGCCGTAAATATCCTGAGCCTATAAACATAATCTCTGATAGTCTATATGCAGTAAAGGTTCTTAGATGCATAGAGGACGCTGTCCTCCAACCTCATAATTCCACCATATCCTCTCTCCTGAGGGAATTACAGCAAATTTTGTTGCAGCGAAATAAACCCCTCTACATTCTCCATGTTTATTCTCATCAGTCCACCTCAGGAGGCATTTTTGAGGGCAATGATGTAGCGGATCGTGCTTTACAGTGCTCCCTACTGCCAGTCCTCACCCCTCCTGAACAAGCCCATGAATTTTTACACCTACCAGTGAGCTTCCTGAGACGCCTGTATGGTTTAACTCGTGAACAGGCTCGACAAATTGTGAGGCGATGTGTGCGCTGTGTTCCTTTTCTCCCCCCTCCATCCAGTAAGGGGATTAACCCACGAGGTCTTTTTCCCAATGACTTGTGGCAAATGGATGTTACTCACCTTGGCCATGTCACTATCCATGTCTGCATTGATACTTTTTCCAAATTTATAATGGCCACTGTATCCAGTAAGGAGAACACCCCATCAGTTATTAAGCATCTGTACCATTGCTTCGCCTCTGTGGGGATCCCTCACGTCATTAAAACTGACAACGGGCCTGCCTATTTATCTACACATATGACTGCCTTTTTTACATTCTTTGGCATTAAGCATGTTACAGGGATCCCCTATAACCCCACAGGTCAGGCTATTGTTGAGCGAGCCCATCGTACCTTGAAAGCTACCCTCAGTAAACAAAAAGGGGGAGTAGGAGGTCGGGGCTCAGGGCGGTGGCCTACCCAAGCAGACGTGGATAAAGCTTTATATACATACAATTTTCTCTGTCTAGATAGAGACACGGGCCTATCCCCCAGCATGCTACAGCTAATAACACCACCCACTTGTAATTCAACTGGCCACTTAAAAACAGCACTACATGTACCTTCCCTTAACCAGAAAGTCCTCTGGAAGGACGATGAGGGAAACTGGCAAGGCCCATCTGTAGTGTTGTGGAGAGGGCCGGGGTATTTATGTCTTACAGATCCTGATGGCCAGAGCCGCTGGGTACCAGAAAGAAGAACAAAACGAGTTGAAGAAGCCCCGGGAGAGACAACAAGGATGGGAGAAGAAACACAGTCAACAGAAAATTCAGAGAGAGCAGAAAGAAAAGACAGTTAGGATGTCTAAACTGAGTAAACTGTTTTCACTTTTTGCGTGATCAGGACTTTGCCACAGGTTGCGTCAGCTCCAGTGCCCTGGGACACAAGAGAGAATGGCTGGGGGCACTTGCGTTGGCAGCATCCATCTTCGAGGAGTTCCAGATATAGGACTTATATAGTGGATAGCAATTGCTTGCCTCAAAAAATAGAGGAACTGGCCAATAAATTTGCCCAAGCCCTCCAAGTGCAGGCTGATATTGATCAGCAGCTGGAGGAGCAGATTCATAAAGTAGCATTGGCTACCCAGGACATTGGGAATGAACTTATGTGGCTGGAATTGAGACAGCAGTTGCCATGCGATGGTTGATATTGATCCATTTGTGTAACACCCTTAAACCATAACGCCACTTGCGACGCCCTTTCACAAAGCATAAATGACACTCTCCTTTCTTTTCTATTTGGTGTAATGATACCCGTGCCCTTTCCCAGATCCAGGCTACAAATCTTTCCTCTGTACTCCAGGCTTTACGAGTGTTAATTACACTGGCGCGGAACATATCTGACACTTGGCACCAGCATGAGACTGATGATATTGTTCATCACCTTAGCAATTGGATTAAGCATACCTCCTTCCCCATCCCCTCCCTTGTAACCCATTGGGCACTTATTGTTACTACCCACTTTATTAGGAGGTTTCCTTAGGATTCTTAGAGGTTCTATAGAGGCACTCAGAACTGAAGGCCTAGTATTGAGACCCCGTCTCCGCCCCCTCAATTAAACAAAAAGGGGGAATTGTGAGGGACTGTCTGATGTTGGCTACTGCCAAGTGACAGTTGTGGCAAGATGGAGTAGGAACTGGGTATTAGGAAGTAACCGGAGCTCACGCTCCTGAAGCAGTGGGCAGTGCTATTGGAGCTGTGATAGCTGGGGAAGGAACAGAATACAAGGAAGTAGCCGGAGCATGTGCTCCTGAGGCAGGGGGCTGTGCCACGTGGGAGTGGGACGGCAGAGGATGAGTTCCCTTTGCTTAGTCCCCTCCCTAAATGCAACGTCAACCCCAGACGCCTCCTTCCTGTGTCCTTCCTGATTTCCTGGGTCACGTACCTTCCCTTTGTGTAGCACTGACCCCAGACGCCTCCTCCCGGTATCTGGGCCTGACTTCCTAGGTCACGTGCTCTCTCTTTGTCTATGCACTAATCCCAGACGCCTCCTTCCTGTATCCGGTCCTAGCCTCCTGCGTCACTTCCTCTCCCTTGGTGTGCTAAACTCAGACATCCCCTTCCGGTATCTGACCCTACAATCATTGACTAGTAGGCGGGCTGAGGAGGAGGGGCTAAGTAGGTACTTAAGGAACGGGGTCGTGGTTGGAGCACGCTCTCTCTTTGCTCCTGCTCTCTTGCTATGGCCTTCCTGCTTGGCCTTGCTGTGATGGCCTCTGAATAAAGCTCGGGTGTTGGCACCTCCTGGTAGGCTCGTCTCTGTGTGTTTATCCGGGTAGGCTCTGAAGACTGGTAAGTAGTATGACTCTGGCAGCCTGCTCCTTATAGGAGGAGAGTGCACGTCGCGGCCGGCACATTCTCTTATCTTTTTTGGGGGGGACAAACTTGTTCTTTGTAATTTCCTAACAGGCAATTTTGATCATTTTGTGGTTGTTGTTCATACAAGCTTACATCGTTGTAGTCATTGGGTATGCTGTTTTCCTAACTCTGCTTACTTCATTTTGCATTAGTTCATTTAAGTTTCCATGTTTCTCTGTATTCATCATTTATTTATTTATTTATTTTAGGCAATTGGGGTTAAGTGACTTGCCCAGGGTCACAGAGCTAGTAATTGTTAAATGTTTGGTCTGAGGCCGGATTTGAACTCAGTTCCTCCTAACTTCAGGGCTGGTGCTCTATCCATTGCGCCACCTAGCTGCCCCCATAATTTCTTTAAACACAGTAATATTCCATGACATTCATGTACTACAATTGGTTTAGATATTCCCCAGTCCATGGGAGTCTACTGTGTTTCCAGTTTTTTGTTATAACAAAAAGTGCTTATTGTTATTTTTGTGGGTATCAGGACTTTCTTTTTGTAGGTGACCTCCTTGGGGTATATGCTTAGCAGCAGAATCTCTGGGTCAAAGGGTATGTACATTTTAGTCACTTTACCTGGATAGTTCAAAATTGTTTTCCAGAATTTTTGTGCCAATTCATAACTCCACCAACAATTCATTTGTGTGCCTATCTTTCCACAACTCTTCCAACAGTCAGTCATTTCTGTTGTCCATTTCCCATTTTTAAATTTTCAATAGCTTGTTTAAATAATTAATAATAATTAATAATTAATTTAAATAATTCATGGCTAAGTGTTTCTTAATTTTGCCCTTATCTTTTTTGCATTCCTGTTAATTATAAATTATAATTTGAGCCTGGATTGTACAGTTAGCCAACTCAGAAATAACTCTCACATCAATAATGTCTTTGCCTGTCTGTTAAAATGTAGTCAATTTCATTATTGGGGGGGGTTAGTTGGTGTCTGCTGTGTCAGGAGCTGGGGAGGGGCAGGCAGTTAGGTGGCACTGCAGTGGATAGAGCACTAGGCTTAGGATCAGGAAGACTCATCTTCATGACTTCAAATCCAGCCTCAGATACTTACTAGCCATGTGACTCTGGACAAATCAGTTAACCCTGTTTGCCTCGGTTTCCTCATCTGTAAAATGAGCTGGAGAAGGAAATGGCAAACCACTCCAGGATCTTTGACAAAAAATACCCCAAAATGGGGTCATGGAGAATCGGATATGACTGAAACATGTGAACAACAACAAATGTCCAGTGCCTACCACTTTACAATTCATTGAAATATATTGAGAATATAAGATGCCATTGTGCCTATTGTTTGTTGACTATGAAAAAAAAAGGAATTTGACTTGGTAGAACAAAATACCATCTTACAGATTCTTCTACAAGGCATTTTCCATCCATATACCAAAATCATTCAGTAATACTTGGAAAATCAAAAATATCTCTCTGAATAATCCCATTATAATCAACATCAGTTAAGGCTGAAGACAGGGAAATGGATGCTTACTAAAAGTATTCACCATGGTGATAGAAAAGATCCAAGGTAGGAAGAAATTCTCTTATGGATGGTAAGGTTTTCCAGATGTTCTTGTTTATAGATGATATTGTTCTCATTGCACCAAGCCCCAATACATTGCAGAGCCTTCTGTAAGAGATCTATAATCAGCGAAAGGAGGTTGACCTGTCCATCCACATAGGAAAAACCAAATGGATGAGGAATGTGTTTTGCCTCTATTTTGACATACATCTGAATGGATACCTTCTAGAGCTTGTTCAACAGCATGCACATCTGAGACAGACATTGCAGATGGGCTGTGAGATGGGACCGGAATTGAAATGGAGGAGGACAGTAGACTGGATTGCTTTCCGGAAGTTTTACTGACCCCAAGCATCCCACAACAGTGAAGGCTCATCTTTTCAATACAAAAATTTTACAAAGCACTATATGGTGTCAGTGAGACCTAGAACACCATTGATTCTAAAGAACTAAAAATGAGCATTGCAGAGAAGGCAATGGAAAAGTGCATGGTGGGTGTGAGAAGGCTGCCACTTAGAACCAATGAGGAACTCCAGAGAAGAGTAAGAGTAAAAGACATTATCAAGGAATTGTGTGGCAGACAGAGAAAATGGACTGGTCACCTGGGAAGAGAGAGGGATGGCAGGGAGATGACCAGAGAGCTCCACTGGTATCCTTGTGGTGGCAGGAGAAAACAAGAAAGATTTGGACATATTGGGTGGACACCCCACCCACCCTTTGGCAAATTTGGAAAAGACATGGGTGAGAGTGGCACGGGCTGAGCAGGCATGGATGGAGGGCTACCTGCATGGTAGGAGAAAATTCCTGAATTGATGATACCATGCATGTATATGAATAGTGAAGTATCTTATTTTTATTGATGTCATTTGTTTTTACATCCCATTCGTTTCCAAATATTCTCCTCCCTAGTCCCACTCAGTGAGCCATCCTTTGCATAACTTGTGGCTTAGGGCCTATTTGATTCTGATTCTGAGGGGTTCATTCCAAAGGGTCTCTTTCTTCCTTTGGCATGCTGCCCCCACCTGGATTAATCTGAGAAGGTCTCTAAAGTAGAGCAGGTATAGCTCATATCCACAGTGTCTCCAACGTGGATGCCACAATCCTCAAATTCTGCACAGGGGCTCAATATTGTACAATATTATTCGGGTTGAGGCAGCCTCCATTTTGATCCACAGAAAACGCATAAAATACTAAAGGCTCAGAAGAGCCCAAATGAACAAATGCAAAGCCCATCAGCTCTGCCCTCCTCCTGAATTTGCAGTTGCCTGGAGGAGGGACAACCCACTGTCATTCTTTGCCACAGTCAGAGTCTCACCAAGACTCAAAGTACCATCCTGTAAGATTAGATTCTCCCAAAAAGTTCCTTGGAGTTTGCTGAACAAACAAACCCCTTAGTGCTATGCCTGGCACATATTAGGTTCTTAACACTGTTATGCCTTCCACATCGCAGGGGCTAGGAGCACAGTAGCCCCCCCACCCCACCCCAACCCTCGCTATCTGGAAAATTCCCACAAAAATTTTTGGCCCTCCCTTTGTACCAGAGAAGAAGTCTGAATTTTTTCTTTTTCTTTTATGGGGTGTTTACAGCATCTTATTGTAAAATATGGATTAAGTATTTGGTCATAGGCTCTGTGTCATCTGCTGGCCTTTGTGTGTTGTCTGAGGCTTCCACAAAACTGGCCCCAAATTCCCATTTAATTTCTTTTTTTTTTTATCAAGCAAACATAACAGAGAGACAATTTATTTAAGAAAAGTTTTACTAATGCATTAATATTTGGGCAAAGTTATTGCAATGGGTGTGAAAGGCAGACAGACATACTGTTAAAGGCTATAGAAAAACAAAAAGGGTTTTATACAATTAAAATATTAAACAAGCCTCTGGGATTTAGATGAATGACTAACAAATCCATAACAGAAATTAAATCTGGAAGATTAGATTCCATATTAGCACCTACAATATCACTGGGAGTAGAACTTTAATTTCTTTCATTCCCATTTAATTTCTTAGGCCCATCTGCAATATATTGAAACTGATAGGGAAAGTTGTAATGTGGAAGGGATGACTGTAAATGTTTATTGGATGACTACTGTCCAAGTAACTCATTTTGAACACCTAGAAATGGAACCTTTGATCAACAAAAACCAATCTGGCTTCAGCAAGAACAGGTCATTCCACACAAACCTCATTTCTGTTTGTTGCATGGTTACTAAGGCAGCAGATCAGGAGGATGCTAGAGACTGTTTACCTAGATTTATTCCTGTTCTGGATTTAAGTCTCTCGTGTTTTTCTTGTGGAAAAGATGGAGAGAGGGATACTGGACAATAATACAATCAGATGGAGTTGAATGTTCTAGAACACTGGACTGAATTGAGTAAGATGAAATTCAATAGAGACAAATACCAAATCTTACACTTGAGCTCAAAAGTCAACTTTGCAAGTACAAGACGGGAGACATGGTTGGACAGCGGTTTTTGTCTGAAGAAGATCTGGGGGCTCAAGTGGACTGCAAGCTTGATATGGCAGCAATGTGATTGGCAGCCAAAAGAGTGGATGCTGTTTGGGGCTGCCATAAGAGGGGGCATGGCTTCCAGGAAGAAGGTGATGCTAGTCCTTCTGTAGTCAGTCAGACCTCATGTGCTCCATGTTTTTGGAAGGATTTTGGTAAACAAGAGAATGTACAGAAGAAGATGGAAAGGGCCTGGAGTCTATGCCACATGAGGCTAAGGTTGAAATAACCAGGGATATTCAGAAAAGATTAGACTCAGGGGGAACATGAGAACCCCCTTCAATTATCTAAAAGATTATCTTCTAGAGAAGGCTTGTTCTGTTGGGCTCCAGGGGGCAGAACCAGGAGCAACGGGTGGTAAGTTGCAAGAGGAGAATCGAGGCTTGATATTGAACAAAACTTCCTAAGAGTTAGAGCTGACCAGAATTAGAATGGGCTCAGTAAAGGTCTTGTGGAGGCTAGAGTTACCCAGCTCTGTGAATGTTTGCTGATTAGAAAAAAAGAAAGCTTTGATCCAGCAAATCTTCAAGATTCTCCTTCAGCAAGAAGTCTGTCATACAAATGTTCACAAGATCCTAGATCTAGGGCTGGCAGCGCCCTCAGAGACCCTTATTTTACAGAAAAGGAAACTGAGGGGGCAGCTAGGTGGCGCTGCAGTGGATCGAGCACCCGCCCTGGAGTCAGAAGGACCTGAGTTCAAATCTGGCCTCAGACACATAATACTTCCTAGCTGTGTGCCTCTGGGCAAGTCACTTAATCCCAATTGCCTCACTTAAAAAAAAAAAAGGAAACTGAGGCCCAGGGAGGGGAAGGGACTTGTACAAGGTCACACATAGGATTCTAGCCCTAGAGCTGGAAGGTACCTCAGAGATCACCTAGTCCAGGGGTGGGAAACCTTTGGCCTCGAGGCCACATGTGACCCTTTAGGTCCTCAAGTGCAGCCCTTTGATTGAATCCAAACTTCACAGAACTTTCACCCCTGGCCTAGTCCAACCCCCTCATTTTACAAAGGGGGAAACTGAGGCCCAGGGAGACGGGACTTGCCCAAGGTCACACATAGAACTCATAGATCTAGAGTGGAAGGTACCTCAGAGGCCAGCTAGGTCCAATCCCTCATTTTACAGAGGGGGAAACTGAGGCCCCAGGAAACTTGCCCAAGGTCACTTATCTAGTAAAAGTCTGAGGTGGGAATTTGAACTCAGATCTTCCTGGTTCCAAGTCCAGCACTCTCTCCACTCTACCATGTTTTTTCTCTTACCATCTTATTAAGATCATATGAAATTCCTCAATAAATACAACCACAGATGTCACTTGGTTCAATGGCCCTCTGATTATTAGCATCAAGGGAGGCATAATACAGGATGCTGGATGCTTGCCAAGGGGGCAGATTGAATCCTCCTCTTTCCAACAGAAGGCTATGCCTGCAGCTCTCTCTGCAAGGGAGGGAGAATAGGGCAGCCAGCAGATTGATCTTCCACTCTGGGTTCAGAGAGGTTTTCCTCCTGGGGAAAGGGAGAGGGTTGTCTGGCCCATAACAGAATCCAGTCACTGGGGAAATTCAGTCAGGAAATTCTACCATGAAAGGGTAAAGGAGGGCCTCTCAGTTCCCCTCCTGAGACCTACTCCATCCCTGTCAAATATTTTTAAAAGTTTTAGAGCAGAGGTACTTAACCTTATTGTATCATGGATCCCTGCTTAGAATCACATTTTTAAATAATGGAAGTAGATGCTGAATTTCAGTTAGAGGTTAGTGAAAATAAAGACATCTGTTTTCTTTGCCATGCAAGGTCATGGACTCCCTGAAATCTAACCACAAATCCCTGCTTAAGAACTCTTGGTTTGAAGGGAACAGAAACCTCTTTTTTTTTGGTAAAGGTTTTATTGATATTTTCTGTTTTCATGTCATTCCCTTCTGAATATACTTCCTCCCTACCATCCCTTGAAAGCAAGACTGAAAAGAGGAAAAAATAGGAATTCGGCAAGACTGACCAACACACTGAAAACATCTGATGGCTTTCAATATGTTGGTTAATTTTGCTCAATTGTTTTTCTTTCTTTTCTTTCATTTTTTTTTGTTTTGAAAGATAACTCTCTATTCCCCAATGATGAATGGCCCCAAAGATATGAACAGGCCATTCTCCAGGGAAGAAATCCAAGCTATCTATAGTCACATGAAAAATTGCTCCAAAGCACTAATAATTAGAGAAAATATGTATTGTTAATTAATTATAACATCACTAATTTAAAATAATTACTAATAATTGATGCTAGTGCCTGCTCTCTGTTAATTATCTCCAATTTATCCTGTACACATCTTGTTTGTGCATAGTTATTTGCATGTTAACTATCCCATTAGACTATGTGCTCCTTAAGAGCAGGGACTGGTTTGCTGGTTTGGTTTCTGTCTTGTTTTTGCTTCTCTTTGTATCCCCAGTAGTTGGTACAGTGCCTGGCACACCATAACTACAATCATTTCAGTTGTGCTTGATTCTTCATGACCCCATTTCGGGATATTATTGGCAGAGGTACTGGAGTGGTATGCCGTTTCTTTCTCTAACTCATTTTACAGATGGGGAAACTGAGGCAAAGTAAATTAAGTGACTTGCTCAGGGTCACACAGCTAGTAACTGTCTGAGGCTGGATTTGAACTCAGGAAGACAAATCTTCCTGACTCCAGGCCTGGCACTTTGTCCACTGAGACACCTAGCTGCCCCTAGGCACTTAATAAATGCATGTTGATCGACTGAAATGCAAATCAAAGCAACTCTGAGGTGGAAACCTCACATCCATCATATTGGCAAAGTTGACAAAAAGAAAAATGACACGTTTTTGACAGAGCTTCAGGGAAAATAATTCCTATTAATGCACTGTCTGAAGAACTGTGAATTGGTCCATCCATTCTGGAAAGCAATTTGGAACTAAGCTCCCAAAGTTGCTAATCTGTGTGTACATACTCAATCATACCACTACTGGGTGTGTATCCCAAAGAGATCAAAGAAAGATGAAAGCATCCTCTATGCTCAAAAAATATTTAGAACAGCTCTTTAGAGCAGATGGCAAAGAACTGAATACTAAGGGGGGTGCTCAACAATTGGGGAATGACTGAACAAATTGTGGTATATGAATGTAATGGAATACCATTGGGCTATAGGAAATGATAAAACAGACTTGGGAAGACTTGTATGAATTGATGCAAAGTGAAGTGAGCAGAACGAGAAACCAATTAATTATAGTGACATTGCAAAAAATGTATAATTTTGAAAGACATTGTAGTCAATGTAATGACCAACCATGATTGCAGAGGATTGGTGAAAGACTCAAGGTGCAGAATGAGACATATGTTTTTGGATACAGTTAATGTAGGAATTTGTTTTGCTTGATTAGGTAGATTTGTAAAAAGTTTTGAGGGGGAAAATAATGCTTGTAAAATAAATAAAATTTTTTAAAGAAAAATGAGGCTTGATAATTGAAAAACTCAATTTAATTTTTGGGGGGGGCTAGGCAATGGGGTGAAATGACTTGCCCAGGGTCACACAGCTAGTAAGTGTTATGTGTCTGAGGCCGGATTTGAACTCAGGTCCTCCTGAATCCAGGGCCGATACTCTATCCACTGCACCACCTAGCTGCCCCAATTTAATTTTTAAAATAAGAAATGGTTCTCTGGGAGACAGTGAGAGGTGATACATTGGGAAATGTAGATTATGGAGAAACATTTGAAAATCATTAAAAATTCACTTTTAAAGTTAAGTCGAATAACAAATAAAGTATCTGACAGCATATGCTACGTTCTACACCCATAGGCCTCTCCATCCCTCCAGTGAAAGGAGAATGGTACATTTCTTCATTTCTCTCTCCTCTGTGGCAAAACTTGGTGCTTGCATTTACTTAGTGTTGTTATATTTTGTTATTCTTTCTGTATATATATTGTTTTTTAAATTAATTTATTTATTTTTAGTTTATATATTTAGTTAATGTGTCCATTGTTTTCTCGATTTTGCTAACTTGATTGCATGTCAGTCCATCTAATTCTTCTGATACTTCTCTGAATTCTTCACATTTGTCATTTCTGGCAACATAGTAATGCTTGTTACCTTCAGGGACCACAATGCATTTAGACATTTCCCAGTCAGTGGGTACCTGCTATGTTTCTAGTTCTCACCAGAAAGTGCTGCTATGAATATTTGGGTGTATTTGGGACTTTTTTCTTTGCCTTGGAGCTCCTTGGGCTATGTGCCCAGCCATGGGGTTACTTTTGTTATTTAATTCCAAAATGTTTCCTGGAATGGTTGGAATCATTCACAGTCAAGCTCCTATCCAAAGGGAATCAGGCCAAAAAAGTCATCTTGTCTGATTGTTTGGGGGCAGTGAGCAGTTAAGACTTGGGTGGGGAGGGAGGGTTTCTGGTATGTCCAAACAGCAGCTCTCTGTACAACTCAAAAGGCAACGTTCACCTTATCTCGGTATCTGCTCATCTTCCTTCCCCTTTCCTAGACGGTGGGTGTCAGACATTTCAAGAAGCTGCTTTTCTCTTCCATTCAGGGGTTCAGCCCAGTACCTGCCACATTGGTACACTTTCCTAAACGGATTGCTTAAGACTTGGTGGAGGGGGGCAGCTAGGTGGTGCTGCAGTGGATAGAGTACCAGCCCTGGAGTCAGGAGGACATGAGTTCAAATCCAGGCTCAGACACTTACTAGCTGTGTGACCCTGGGCGAGTCACTTTACTTTGCCTTTAAAAAAAAAAAAAAAAGACTTGGTCAAGAGACCTGAAACCTGGCTGTTCTACCTGAGTTTGAGCATCTGAACTTCTGCTTTCTATCCCACCCCTCCATTAGCTTTCAGGTCAATTGGAGGGAAAAAAAAACCCACATCCAGGACATAAAAGATAAGGAAGTATCCTTGCAACCAAGAGGCAGTGTGGCATAATAGAAAGAGCCCAGGCTCTGGGGTCAGAGGAGCTTTGTTTAAATCCCAGTTCTCTTGTTACTACCTGTATAACTCTGGGCAAGTCTCTTAATCTTTCTGATGAGGGGATTGGACTAGCAGGGGTGGGAAACCTGTGGCCTCGAGGCCACACATGGCTTTCTACGTCCTCTGGTGCGGCTTTTTGACTGAGTCCAAGTTTTATAGAACAAATCCTTTTATTAAGGGGGTTTGTTCTGTGAAGTTTGGATTCAGTCAAAGGGCCGCACTTGAGGACCTAGAGGGCCACATGTGGCCTGGAGGCCACAGGTTCCCCATCCCTGGACTAGATGATCTTTGAGGGTCCTTTGAGGGCCTCTAGAACCCATATGTGACCTTGAGCAAGTCACTCCTCCTCCCTTGGCCTCAATTCCTTCCTCTGTAAAATGAGAGGATTGGATTGGATGTCTTTTGAGATCTATTTCATCTCTAGATCCAGGATGCCAAGTGGGTCCTATCTCACATCACTCAGGTGCCTTCTGTTATCATCTCCTCCTTCATCCCTGTCCCACATGAAGAAGTGGTCCTTCTTGCAAACACATTCCATTCCACCCTGTCTTCTCCAGCAGATTACCCACTCTATCATTGCCATGCTCACACTGAGCTTCAACCTCTCCCTACCTCTGGCTGCTTCTCCGCTGCCTACAAACATGCTCGTGTCTCCCCCATCCTCAAAAGACTGTCAAGATCTGTTTGTTCCCAGTAGCTACCAGCCAGAAGGCTGTCTACCATTGTCACCTTCACTTCTTTTCCTCTCACTCTTTTCTTAACTCTCTGGCTTCTGACCTCATCCTTCAACTCGCATCGCTCTCTCCAAAGTCACCAGTTATTTTTTTTTCATTAAAAAGTTCTTTAAAACAAATACACAATGAGAAAAGAAAAAGAAACATATTATAAACTTAAATATTGAAACAAATACAAAATAAGAAAAGAAAAAAAGCACGTCGTGTGCACAGCAGAACATAAGAGAGGATTCAAAATATATAGCAATAAATTTCCACTTCAAGAAAGCCTATATAATAAATACTATATGTTGTATTGCAAGCTGTCCATCTTTTCTTTGCTTCTTTGTAACTTTTCTTTTTTCTCTGCTGTGCACTTTTTCCTTTGTTCTTTTTCCCCCCTTCCCTCCCTCCCCAAGAAGGCTACAATTAAGCTTGAATATATTTATATAGATTTGTACATAAACATATACATATATACACATACATACATACATACATATATAGACATATACTTTCCCTAACAAATTCTACTCCTGATCTTTGTTTTTATGTTTGTGCATATCTTATTTCCTATCCCTCCTAACTCTTCTACTTTATTTCTCCCCACTACCTTGCCCTCTTATTACTTAACCTCCGCCCCCCCCAGGATCCCTCCCTTGTCCAATGATTTCATAATTGCCAAGTCCAATGCCTTTTCTCAATGCTCTGTAGCCTTTGACACCATCAATCACCCTGTCCTTGGTACTCTCTTCTCTCTAGGTTTTTGGGACACCCCCCCCTTTCTCTCCTGGTTCTCCTCCTACCTCTCTGACCACTGCTTCTTAGCATCCTTTGCTGACTTTTCATTCAGGTCTCCCATGGCTCTTTCGGGGACCTTCCTCTCTTCCCCCTCTATACCATTTCTCTCAGTGATCTCATCAGCTCCCATGGATTCAATCATCATCTCTATGATGATAACTCTCAGATCTACATATCCAATCCTAACCTTACACCTGACCTCTGGTCTCCCATCTCCAAATGCCTATTTTTTTTTTAATAATTATTTATGGTAGTCACTGTCTTCTTTTTATTTTTTATTTTTTTGGGTAGGCAATGGGGTTAAGTGACTTGCCCAGGGTCACACAGCTAGTAAGTGTTATGTGTTTGAGGCCAGATTTGAGCTCAGGTTCTCCTGAATCTAAGGCCAGAGCTTATCCACTGTGCCACCTAGCTGCCCCATCCAAATGCCTATTAAACATCTCAAACTAGATATCCCACAGACATCTTAAATTCACTATGTCTAAAACTTAACTCATTAGCTTTTCCCCCAAACCCTCCCCTCTTCTGAAATTCCCAATTACCGTCAAGAACACTACTATCTTCCCAGTCACTAGGCTCACAACCTAGATGTCACCCTTGATTTCTCACTATCTCTCATCCCCCATATCTAATCTTTTGTCAATTTTACCTATGTAAAATCTCTAACCCATGCCCCCTTCTCTCTTCCTCCACTGCCACCACTCTGGTACAGGCTCTTATCACCTCAATCCTGGACTATTAGAATAGTCTACTGGTTGGTATCCCTGCCACAAGTCTCTCCCCACTCCAGCCCATTGTTCACTCAGCTATCAAAGTGATCTTTCTAAATTGAAGGCTCCACCATGGCATCCACCATTTCCACAAACACACACTGGTGCATAGACTAGAGAGATACATTCAGTTAGTCAAAAAACATTTATTGGGGCAGCTAGGTGGTGCAGTGGATAGAGCACCGGCCCTGAAGTCAGGAGGACCTGAGTTCAAATCCGGCCTCAGACCAAAATACTTGACACTTACTAGCTGTGTGACCCTGGGCAAGTCATTTACCTCCAATTGCCTAGAAAAAAAGAAAAAAAAACATTTATTAAGTGCTTATTATGTGTCAGGCACTGTGCTAAATACTGGGGATAGAAAGAAAAACAGAAACACAGTTTCTGCCCTCAAGGCACTCATATAGTTATAAGAAGGGTAAAGGGAAAGTAACCTCTGGGTGTGGGTGGTTGGGGGGGGTGGTATACTAGCAGTCTCAATTAGGAGGCTGTTTCAATAGGACAGGTAAGAGGTGATAATACCCTAAACTAGGGGTGGGAAACCTTTGGCCTTGAGGTCATATGTGGCCCTCTAGGTCCTTAAGTTCGGCCCTTTGACTGAATCTAAACTTTGGATGGGCTGCACTTAAGGACCTAGAGAGGGCCACATATGACCTCGAAGCCACAGATTCCCCACCCCTGGAAGCTAAGGTAGTGACTGTGTGAGTGGAGAGAAGGGGATGTATAAGAAAGATGTTGTGGAGACAGAAATGACAAGATTTGATAATAGGTTGGATATGTGAGGGGAGTGAGGGAAAGAAGTCAAGGATGTAGCCATGGTTGTGAGTCTGAGTACCTTGGATCATAATAGAGACTTTTGGAAGCTGGGAGCTGATTCCTCCCAGCTGTTGGTGCCTTCAGTCAATCAAAAATGCTTACTATGTGCCAGATACCTTGTATCTGTTTTGTATTTATTTGTGTAAGTATATGTAGTCTCTCCTTCTGGAGTATAAACTCCTTGAGGGTAAGAACTCTTTCACCCTCATCTTTGAATCCCTAGACCTGGCACAGTACTAGGCACATAGTAGGTACTTAATAAACAGTTGTCAATTGACATCTTAGCCTTCCCAGGAATATTTGTAATTTTTGAAAGTGGCCCTTGAGCTGAACTTGGAAGGAAACTAGGGATTCTAAGAGGCAGAGGTGAAGAGGGAGGGCATTCCAGGCACGGGGAACAGCCTGTGCAAAGGCACAGAAATGGGAAATGGGGTGTTGTGTTTGAGGAACAGTAAGAAAGTTAATTTGGGGGGACTGGAGTGTATGTAAAGGGGAGACATGTGGTAAGACTTGGCATATAGGTTGGAGCAAGATTGTAAAGAGTTTTAAATGTCAAACAGAAAAGTTTGCATTTATATCCTAGAAGTATGGATATAATATATTACAGGATATAATATATTGCAACATTATCCAACAGGAGAAGTAGAATTTGAATAATTGTGAATTTTGTTTCATCTTAGTATGGAATCTGAAGCCACAGCCTAAACAAACTGGGGAAAGTGTCCAGTGCAACCTCATTGCATCTTACCAGGATCTCGCAAACACTTTCCTTTTCACACACTCCACCTCTAACCCCACTGGACTGGGACAAAGGCTGTGCAGCTGAATGTGAGCCCACCCAGTGGTTGGAGGGCAGGGGCAGGGGGCAGACCTAGGTCATTCTAGCTCTGCAATAATGTACCATTGCTTGCTTGGCTGGCAAACGCTGACCTCCAAGTCCAGGTGGAGACAGAGAGTAGCAGGCATTAATGGCAATCATAGCAGATGGGAGAACGCTCCATCCTTAATCAGCCTATTAAGCTCCCTTGAGAGATTCACTCACTGGATTACAGATGGAATGAATCTAGGATAAGAAAGGAAGTGGTCAAGTGTGTGTGTTGAGGGGGAGGGAATGTGTATCAAATTTCTCTGATAAAGATTTAATATCCAAGATACACAATTTATAAGACTAATAACCATTCCCCAATAGATAAGTGATCAAAGGATATGAACAGTTCTCAAAAGAACTGCAAAGTATTTACAACCACACAAAATAATGCTCTAAATCACTAAAAATAAGAGAAATGCACATCAAAACAACCCCGAGGTTTCTCTTGACACCCTCCAAATTAGCAAAAAGGACAAAAAATGGCAAGTCAATTTTGGAGGGGTTGTGGGAAGATAGGCACACTGATACATGTTGGTAGAGCTGTGAAATAGTACAACCATTTTGGAAAGCAATTTGGAATTATGTAAATAATGTGACTAAAATGTCTAAACGCTTTTGAACTAGAGACTCCACTACTGGGCTTATACCCCAGGGTAGGGAAGCCATCAATAAGAAAAAAGTCCCCATATACTCCAAAATATTTATAGCAGCACTTTTTGTGATAGCTAAGAATTGGAAACAAAGTAGATGCCCATCAATTGGGGAGTAGCTAAACAAATTGTGGTATACGCATGTAATGGAAAATGACTGTACTGTAAGACATGATGTGTGTGATGAATACAGAGAAGTAGGGAAAAATCTATATGAACTGATGCAGATTGAAGTAAGTGGAGCCAAGGAAAAAAATACACAAAGTAACTACAACAATGTAAATGAAAAGAATGACACACCAAAAAATCAAAAGTAAATGTAACAAAATTATAAAGATCAAGAGATACAAGAAGACACTTCCGACCTACCCTTTGGTGGAGGTGGAAGGTCCACAAGTGTTACACATTGCTCATGTTTTCTGACTTTTCTCGTGCATTGTTCAATTGTGCTGACTTTTTTTTTTTCCTCTCCAAAAAAATGCTATTTGTCACATGGGATGACCCATCAGGAGGGGGAGGAGAAGGGATACATGGGGTACTATAGTAATGTAAGAAACAGAAAATATCAATAAAAATTTTTTTAAAAAAAGGCAACAGGCATTCTTCCAACCACCCCTATCCCACCCCACCCCAAACATATACATATCATCCTGGTGGTTGTATCCTCCCCCCAATACCGAAGGGTGCTTAGGGAGAATAATCCCTGGTTCTCGGAGCTTTTTTTTTTTTTATTATTGCCTCTCTTCCAGGTAGCAGCTGCTCCTGTCAGTCTGAGTGCAGTGATCAGTGCAGTTTTCTCTAAACACAATAGCTCTGGAGCCCCCACCCCTTCCACTGGGAAATTTCTTGGGTCCTATTGTATTTCAATGGAGCCTAGTCCCAAGAATGTAGTAAAACACAGTGAGAGACAGAAATAATCAGATGAGCTTATTGTTTGCACAAAATTAACGAAAGGAATAAAATCACAACATAAACAATACTGTGCAGCTGTGGGCCACAACTTTCCTCAGATTCAGTCCTTAAACACTCCGTAAGCGCACACCAAACCCAGGAATTCTGAGATGCCTGAACAGACTCCCACCAGCTGCCTTCACTAAGTGTGTGCAAATGTCCTGTTGGATTTGAGTTTTCTCGCTAACATTCTCTGGCTGATTTTCCATCTCATGGCCTCTGGGTGGGGACAGAGTCAATCAGAAGGGACTCAGGAACCAGCTTCTAAGTTTGTTACATTAGACTGTGAACTTGTTTAGAGCGAAGACTGGGCTATTTTTTCTGCCTTTTTTTTTTCTTCCCTTTCTTTTTATCCCCAGGATTTAGCACAGTGTCTAGCACATATTAGGTGCTTAATAAATTTTGGTTGATTATGACTATGACTTATGATGCTGTTGCTTTTTTACTCACCTCCGTCAGCACCCAGGCTGGATTTCTAGCGTAGTTGTTCACTAACCACTGAGTCCTTTAGGTCCAAGTATGCGTAGATAAGCAGTGTCAGATTCCCAGCGCCCCCCCAGATCAACCTCCTTGTGAAACACAGAGCTGGAGATGAGCTTAGCCCATGACTCAAACAAATTGTACGAGAGAAAATCTGAGCTAGCTAGCTATGGGTAGGGAAGGGAGGGAGAGACAGAGACAGAAAAACAGACACAGAGAGAGAGACAGAGAGAGAGACAGACAGAGACAGACAGAGACAGAGAGAGAAAGAGAGGGGAAGGGACAGAGACAGACAGAGAAACAGACAGAGACAGACAGAGAAACAGACAGAGACAAAGAGACAGACAGAGACACAGAAAGAGAGATGGAGGAGGGACAGAGAGACAGAGACAGAGAGAGATAGATACAGCGTCAGAGAGAGAAAGAGAGAAGGGAGGGACAGAGAGAGAAACAGAGAGACAGAGACAGCCAGAGAAAGAGACACAGAGCCAGAGACAGAAAGAGAGAGGCAGAGAGAGTGACAGGCAGAGAGAGTGACAGACAGAAAGAGACAGAGACAGAGAGAGTGAAAGAGAAACGGAGACAGAAAGAGACAGAGGGTCAGAGAGAGTGAAAGGGAAACAGAGACAGATAGAAAGAGAGACACAGAGCCAGAGACAGAGAGACAAAGCTTTTATTAAGTACTTACTTTGTACCATTGTGCTAAGTGCTGGGCACATAGATATAACTAAATGAGACAGTTGCTACTGACATTCTAAACTCACATTCTAAAAACACATAAGGGGATCTCAAAGTAGGGAGGTAGAGGTGAAGAGTTAGAGAAGTACGGACAGTGAGTTGAGTGGGAATAAAGTGAGCATGGCTGGAGTCCCTGCTAAAATGGTGGTCAGTCTGATCAAAGGAGTCGCCAGTCAGGAAATTATTCTATCTTTTTACTACTACTAAACTGGTATCCAACAATTTTATTCAGTTGTGTCCGACTCTTCACATCACCATTTGGGGTTTT
This sequence comes from Vombatus ursinus, assembly GCF_900497805.2. Lineage (NCBI taxonomy): Eukaryota > Metazoa > Chordata > Mammalia > Diprotodontia > Vombatidae > Vombatus > Vombatus ursinus. The sequence goes on from NW_020944455.1 coordinate 2,606,562, forward strand.
CTTGACAGAGACTGGAATGGTTTGCCATTTCCTTCTCCAGCTCATTTTACAGATAAGAAAACTGAGATAAATAGGGTTAAGTGACTTGCCCCGAGTCACACAGCTACTGTCTGAGGTCGGATTTGAACTCAGGTCACACTGACTTCCAGGCCTGGCACTCTATCCACTGTGCCACCTAGCTGCCCTATCCAACAATTTAAGAAATGTTTATTAAGTACCTACTTTGTGCAGAATGCTATGCCAGGTCCTGGGGGAGACACCAAGCACTGTGCTAAGCCTGGAGACCCAAACACTGCCGCCATATCAAGGACCTCCCATTCTAATGCAGAAGACAACATGTAAAGAACGAAATAAATGCATGATATATACAGAGTAGATGGAAGGCAGAGAGAGGTTGGGGGGAGAGGGACCAGGAAAGGCCTGCAGCACAAAGAGGGATTTGAGCTGAGCCTGGAAAGAAGCCAAGGGTTAAGAGGCAGAGATGAAGAGCAAGAGCATTCCAGGCAAGGGGGACAGCCAGGGCAAAGGTGTGGAATCCGAAGATGGAGTGTCATAGGCAAAGAACTGCAGCCAAGAAACCCATCACAGAGCGTGTGGTAAATACTAGAAAGCTAGGAAGGGCCAGCTTGGAAAGGGTTTTAACTTTGTATTTGATCTTCTTCCCACTTTCAGGGGACCCTTCCTGCCTGCAGGAGGCAGAGAGATTCCATTCCTTCCTGTTTCCTCAGCCTGGCCATTGCCATTGCCATCTCTAGCTCCTGGCCTGGCCTGACCTTCCTGGGAAAGGAGAGGAATGCCATTCCATCAGCTCTAGGCACTGATCCCTGGGCCTGAGTTGCCTAATATACAGAGAATACCCCACCCTCCTGAACTCATTAATAGTGATTACGTTTGGTCATATCTTCCCTCTCCTAGTAATTCTGAATCCCCTCAGCTGTCATTAGTCAAATCCGGATCTCCATCCCCCACTGCCCACTCCCTTATTCTCATCCCCTTCAACCTAACCCCTCCTCCCAATGTCCCCTCTAATGCTACCTACCCCTTCCACTGTGATCTCTGGAAGGCTTGCCCTGTAGGTGACGATAAACTTGCTTTCATCTTAAATCTTTTCCTTTCCACTCCTTCCATCTTCTGGCTTTCACCAGTTCCTGGCTCCCTCCCTCCTGATGACCTAACTTCCCTTTCTAGCACTGGTTATACTTTCACTCTTTGCCCCAGACTGGTTGAGGTGGGATATTGGAATATTCCAATTGGAATATTCCAATTGGAATATTCCTTGCTCCCCATAGCTACTTCTAAGCTCATCCTCTTCACCCTTGCCTCACATGAAGAGGTGGCCTTTCTCCTAGCTAAGGCAAACCCCTCTACATGGGCCGCTGGGTGGCACTGCAGTGGATAGAGCACTAGGCTTAGAATCAGGAAGACTGATCTTCCTGAATTTAAATCCAGCCTCAGATACCTACTAACTGTGTGACCCTGAGCAAGTCACTTAGTTCTGTTTGCCTCAGTTTCCTCTTCTGTAAAATGAGCTGGAGAAGGAAGTGGCAAACCATTCCAGTGTCTTTGCCAAGAAAATCCCAAAAAGGGTCACAGAGAATTGGACACAACTAAAAACAATTCAACAACTACATGTACAGGTGATCTTATTCTAGCTCATCTTCTGCAGTAGACTGTCCCTCCCCTTCCATCCCTACTGTCTCACTGATCTTCAGTTTCTTCCTGTCCACTGGCTGCTTCCCTTGCCTACAAACATGTTCATGTCTCCCCCACCCTAAAAACTTCTCACTTCTTCCATTCATCCCTGTTATCTATCATCCCATATCTCTCCTGCCTTTTGTAGACAGCTTGGTGGCATAGTAACTAGGGCCCTGGGCCTGGAGTCAGAAAGACCTCAGTTCAAATCCAGCCTTAGCTACTTACTAGCTGTGTGACCCCGGACAAGTCACTTCACTTCCGTTTTGTCAACTGTGAAATGGGGATAATAATAGCACCTACCTCTCAGAGTCATTGTGAAGATTAAGGAGGATACTAATTGTGGAGCACTTAGCATAGCGCCTGGCACATAGCAGGAACTTAATAAATGCTTGTTTTCTTCCCCTTTTGTGGCTAAACTTCTTCTTCTATTTTTTTTTGGGGGGGGTGAGGCAATTGGGGTTAAGTTACCTGCCCAGGGTCACACATCTAGTAAGTGTCAAGTGTCTGAGGCCAGATTTGAACTCAGGTCCTCCTGACTCCAAGGCCAGAGCTTTATCCACTGTACCACCTAGCTGCCCCTTGTGGCTAAACTTCTGGAGAAGGCCATCTACAATCCATGTATCAACTTCTTTTCCTCTCACTCTCTTCTCAATTCTTTACAGTCTGACTTCTGAGCTCATCCTTCAACCAAAACTGCTCTTTCCAAAGTTAGCAGGGATCTCTTAGTTGCCAAATCCAGTGGCCTTTTCTCAGTCCTCATTCTCCTTGACCTCTCCGCAGCCTTTGGCACTGTGGCTCACTCTCTCCTCCTTGATACTCTCTTCTCTCTAGGTTTTTGGGACACCACCACCACCCCTCCTCCTCTCTCCTGGCTCTCCTTCCACCTCTCTGACCACTCCTTCTCTGTCTCCTTTGTTAGATTTTCACTCAAGGTTTCACAGGACTCTATCTTGGGTCCCCTGGACCAGGGCCATGTATCTTCTCCCTCTATACTCTTTCACTTAGTAATCCCGTCAGCTCCCATGGACTGAATTATCATCTCTTCTGAAATTCTCAGCTTGATTTATCCAGCCCTGCCCTGTCTTCTGACCTCCAGTTTTGCATACCTAACCCACTATTGGACATCTCAAGCTGGAAGTTCAGCATCTGAAATGCAACATGTACAAAACCGAACTCAGAATCTTTGCCCCCGAACCCTCCCCACCTCCAGACTTCTTTATTATTATTGAGGCCACCACTATTCTCTCAGACTCTCTCAGACACTATTCTCTCTCACACACACACACCCATATCTGATCTGTTGCAAAGTCCTGTTGTTTCTTCGTGTTATCTCGAATACACCCCCCTTCTCTCCTCTGATACTGCTACCCTCTGGTGTAGGCCCTCAATACTTCACCCCTGGGCTATTGCAATGGCCTGCTTGTGGGGGAAGGGTCTGCCTGCCTCAGTCTCTCCCCACTCCAGATCATCTTATACTTAGCTGTCAAAAGTAATCTCCATAAAGCACAAATCTAACCACGTCACTCCCCTACTCAATAAACTTCAGTGGCTCCCTATCCCTTCTAGGATCAAATGCAAAATCCTTTTTGGTGTTCTAAGCCTTTCACAACCTGCCCTGCCCCCCTTTCCAGTCTTCTTACACCTTACTCACCCCAAAGTAGTGTGCAATACAATGCCACTGGCCTCCTTGTTGTTCCTTCAACAAGACTCTACCTCCCAAACCCTGCATGTTTTCACTGGCTGTCCTCCATGCCTGGAATTCTCTCCTCGAATCCTCCTTCTGGCTTCCCTGGCCCCTTTCAAGTTACAACTAAAACCCTACCTTCTTTTTTTTAATAATATTTTTACCAATTACATGTAAAATAATTTTTAACATTCATTTAAAAAATTTTGAGTTCCAAATTCTCTCCTTCCCTGAGACAGTAAGCAATTTGATATAGATTTCACATGTGCAATAGACACGAAACATATTTCCATATTAGGCTACAGGGGTGAACCTGTCCTGGGTGGAAGCACAGATTTTGGTAACAGAGTCAGGGAACTCCTTATCTCATCATTCTTCTTGTTGTTCAGTACTGTCTGACTCTTCATGACCTCACTTGGGGTTTTCTTGGCAAAGATACTAAAGTGGTTTGCCATTTCTTTCTCTAGCTCATTTTACAGATAAGGAAACTGAGGCCAACAGGGTGAAGTGACTTGTCCAGGGTCACACAGCTAGTAAATGTCTGAGGCAGAATTTGAACTCGGGAAGATAGGTCTTCCAGATTCCACGCCCATTGTAGCACCTAACTGCCCCTAAATCAGAGGTACCTGTTGTTTTGTTTTGTTTTCAATTAATTTATTTTGATTTATCAACAATCACTTCCATAAGCTTTTGAGTTTTAGATTTTTCTGCCTCTCCCTCCCCAAGACTGCGCAATCCGATATAGGCTCTACATATACTTTCCTATCAAACATATTTTCACATTAGTGATGTTGTAAGTAAGAATCAGAACCAATAGGAGGAACCACCAGAAAGAGGAAACAAAACACAACAGAAGAAAAAATAGCAAATAATATGCTTTGATCTGCATTTAAACTCCATAGTTCTTTCTTTAGATGTGGATAACATTTTCCATCATGAGGCCTTTGGAGATGTCTTAGATCCTTGTATTGCTGAGAAGGGTTAAATGTATCAATATTAGTCATCACACAACATGGGTGTTACTGTGTACAATGTTCTCCTGGTTCTGCTCACTTCACTCAGCATGAGACCATACAAGTCTTTCCAGGTTTTTCTGAAGTCAGCCTGCTCATCATTTCTTATAGCACAATAGTATTCCATTACATTCATATACCACGACTTGTTCAGCCATTCCCCAATTGATGGGCATCCCCTCAATTTCCAATTCTTTGCCACCACAAAAAGAGCTGCTATAAATATTTTTGTACATATGAGTCCTTTTCCCATTTTTATGATCTCTTTGGGATACAGCCCTAACAGTGGTATTGCTGGGTCAAAAGGTATGCACATTTTGATAGCCCTTTGGGCGTAGTTCCAAATTGCTCTCCAAAATGATTGGATCATTTCACAACTCCACCAACAATACATTAGTGTTCCAATTTTCCCACATCTGGAGATACCTATTGCTGTCCAGTCATGTCGGACTCTCTCTGATGCCATTTGGGTTTTTCTTGGCAAGATATTGGAGTGATTTGCCATTTCTTTCTCTATCTCATTTTACAGATGAGGAAACTGAGGCAAACAGGGTCAAGTTACTTGCCCAAAGTCACATAGCTACTTAAATAAGTGCCCAAGGCTCAATTTGAACTCAGGTCTTCCTGACTTAAGGCTGGGCACTCTATCCACTGTGCCACCTAAGCAACCATGCAACCACATCCTAGCTATATTTTGTACCTCCCCTGGGACCTACTCCAGTGCTCTGCACAGTAGGTACTTAAAATGTTCATCAAATTGTTGGAGCTCTTACAGACAAATTGGAAAAATAGATCCGAGGTAGGTCTGATGGGAGAATTTGCTGAGACAAAACAGATGTCTTCAAAATCCAGCTGCCTACTGTGTGCTTAATGCTACAAGGTCTTTCTTTTCTCTGAGAGCTGCCTAGGAACAAAGGCTCAGGGCTCTGACAAAAACATCCCCTTCAAGTTCTCATGTGGCTGCTCCATAGTCTTAACCCAAACTACTCAGTTCTGGTTTTCTTTTCATCTCTCCCCACTTAGGCATCTTTTGTCCCTAGGATGCCACATTAGTATTGCCTCAGTGAGGGCTCTGGTATTTGACAGATTTCACAGCTCAGGTCGCCTCTTCCCTGTACTCGGCTGCATTCCCAAACCCTCCACATCTTTGCCCCACTGACTCTCGGTGGGCCTGGCTTAGCTAACACTCAGCTAGGTGCCCCCTGCTACTTCGAAGGGAAGCTGCAGTCCAGGTTAACTCAGCCAAGATCACTACTTGGCCTCTGAGGCCCATCTCTGTCCATGAGCTGGTGTGTCAGGAGAGAAGGCCTATCAAATTGAGAGCTCCATATAGAAAGTGGGAAATAGGAAACATTAACTGCATAAAGGCCTATGCTGGCGCCTCATCATGGTGGAAGTGATGAAAGGGCACTCTAGGTTCTTGAAAGCCCTGTTAGAACAAGCTCTGGGTGATCTGGCCATTTTGGAAAGATTTTGAGTGTGGGCCTAGCAACAGATTGTGCCTGGCCTGTGGGAAGCAGCCTAGTTAAGTGTGGAGAGGCTCTTGTAATCAGTATTCATCCCATTTGGGGATAAATTCCTTGGCCTTGGCAACTTGGGAAACAAATAGGCAAAAAACCCTGAATGCCCTCAACCCTTCCCAGCACCACTTCCCCCCCTCCACCGCCACTTCTGCAGTGTTAGCAGAGTGGCAGAAAAGAGGGCGGAGAATGCTTCTCTTTGAATAGTTGGCAAGCTTATTAGATCTAGATCTGGAGATAGAAAGGACATTCAGGGTCATCTAGTTGAACTCCCTCATTTTACAGATATGGAAACTGAGGCCCAGGGTGAGGATGTGACCTGCCCAAGGTCATACACAGGACCTTAGCTCCAGATCCAGAAGGGATCTCAGAGGCCAACTCCCTCATTTTACAGATGGGAAAACTGAAGCCCCAAGAGGAGAAGTGACTTATCCAAGGTCACACATATATTACAGTTAGACCAGTCCAACCCCCCTCAATTTACAGAGGAGGAAATTGAGGCCCAGAGAGGAGAAGTGACTTGACCAAGATCACACAGGGAGAGACAGGAATGGAACACCAACATTCTGAGTTCAGCCACAACAGAGTTGACTCCCAGTTGTTAGACTATCAATAAATATTCATTTAAATGGTAGGACTGTAAATGTGACATCCTTGTTGAGGAACCAATTTCTTGACATTCTTGGTATAAATGAGACCAAAAGACAAAAAGAAGTCATCATTAGGTAGAAGGATGGGTTTTTTTTTTTGTTTTTTTGTTTTTTTTAGGCAGTGGGGTTAAGTGACTTGCCCAGGGTCACACAGCTAGTAGCAAGTGTTTTGCTCTGAGGCCAGGATTTGAACTCAGGTCGTCCTGACTTCAGGGCTGGTGCTCTATCCACTGCAGCGCCACCTAGCTGCCCCTAGGTAGAAGGATGTTAAGTAGAAGATGGCTTACATGTTCTCCTTTGGGAAGGCAAAAGAGACAGTTGCTACAGTGGGTTCTCACAGATGGAAGCAAGATGTGACTTGAATCCCCTCTAAGAGAGACTAAATCTGCCAATGAAAAGGCATCTAGTTCAGTGAGAAGAAGAGATCATGACCTTAAGCCCTGGGTTTCTCCTGTCTCTATGCCTTTTTCTCACCTACTCATCTATATGGGAGAACAGAAGCAGCTTTGGGTTTGAAAACTGGAGAACCTTAGCCACCTGGAGATATTTTGTAATTATTGGACAAATGTTTTATCTCCTGGCCTCCAGAAATGAAAATTGGGAAGTATATGGAATGATCACAATAAACTAAAGGTCTCTGACAGAAAGAAAAGACTATACCTGAAGGACTTAGATAGCTAGGAGGACCCTACTCTGCTCATGGCTAGCTAGGTGGCGCTGCAGTGGATAGAACACCAGGCCTGAAGTGAGGAAGACTCATCTTCCTGAGCTCAAATCTGGCCTATGACATTTCCTAGCTGTGTGACTCTGGGCAAGTCACTGAACCCCGTTTGCCTCAGTTTCCTCATCTGTAAAATGAGATAAAAAGGAAAATCTCTGCCAAGAAAACCACAAGTGGGGTCACAAAGAGTCAGGCTGGACTATAAAACAATTGAACTATAACTCTTTGTTCAAAAGAGCCTAGCACTCTGGTTAAGAATCTCCTGCTGAGCCAAAGAGAAGCTTCAGTATTTATTAAGCACCTCATGTATGCCAGGCACTAAGCTAGAGATACAAATACAAAGAAAAATAGTCACTGCCCTCAAGTAGCTTACAGTCTAATGGAGGAAGACAAAACATAAAAGGAAGCTTAAAGGAGGGGCAGGGGAAGATGATGGAGAAGTCCAGACACTAAGGGAATAAGGCAGGAGAATGCGAGGAGAGTGTTTTTTCTGGTCTTAGGCAGGTATTTCTGCTTTTTCAAACAGAGTTTTAAAAATCCTTTATTATAAAAAGCTTTATTTAAGCTCAAAGAGCATGAAAGCACCTTCTCTTTCCTTGTGGAAGAAAGGGCCAAAGATATCAGCTGAGTCATAAGCTGGAAGCAGTAGCGTATCACAGAGGTCTTAATGGAGAGCATGTACAACAGAACAGTATCTGGCCAAATATTGTCTGGCAGGGATTCTAATAGACTGATGGTGAGCAGGCCCGATGGGAAAAGCATGATGACATCACTTTGAAGACATCAGTAATCCTTCAGTATCAGAGGAGTTACACCTCCTTATGTCTGTTCCCTAGGTGTATGCACTTCCTATGTGTGTACATCCTTGCCACACGTGTTTCCTCTGTGTATGCTTCTCCATTACTGTTCTGAGTATTGAGGGAGACTGTGTTCTAATTTTACGGGGGAAATGTTTTGTTGCTACAGTCTTACCATGTCATTTTATTAAATGTCTTCTTTTTGAACTAAGTGTATCCTTTGGCTTACTATTAAAGGTAAACACATCAAGGAGCTCATGAGCTATAGATTTAAGGGATATGACCCTTGAATCTGGGTAGTTATCTGCTGGGAGACTTCTCCTTGTGAGTTAAGGGGTAGTCACAGGTGCTACAGGTAACAAAGTCAACAAGAAACAATTTCATGGGATATTTGCTTATATCTTATTGCAGTGCTCATGATTAGTATTTGCAAAAAGACCACCATGAAAATAATTTCAGCCTCTGTGCCAATGTCTGTTGTAGGGGATGGATAGATAGAGAAATTCTATGAAGAACTCAAAAAGACCGTCCAAATTAAAGCAATGTATACTTTAATACTAGGCATTCAATGAAACTTGGGGAGAGGATGGTGAAAAAAAAATTGTTGGAAAATGTGGTTCTCAAGAAAGAAACTAGAGATTCCAGAGATCACACACTCATGCCCGCGCACACACACACACGTACATATACACACACAGTCCCTCTCACAACCTGGTTCCCATGCTTACAGCCCGGGGGTCATCCTTGACTCCTCACGATAAACCCACACTCACCCATATCCAATCTGTTGCTAAGGCCTGTCAATCTCACCCATATAATGTACGTCCTATTCACCATCCTCTCTTTTAATACTGCCACCACCCTGGGCAGGACTTCATCATCCAAACTATTGCAATAGGCAGCTAGTTGGTCTCCCTGCCTCAAGTCTCTCTTTTTTCCAAGATGTCCTCCACTTAGCTCCAATGAGTCTCCCTAAAGTGCAGATAGGACCATTCTCCCCCAATTGAAAAAAAAAAACTTTAGTGGCTTCCTATCACCTCTGGGATCAAACATAAAATTCTCTCTTTGATATTCAAAGCCTTATACTTATCACGAATACTTCTCTTTAAGAAGAGAGTCAGGAGATGTTGGACCTAGTGATCACTGAGTCCAATCCACTGAGCACAGGAGCCCCAGCCAGGAAATGGCCAATTACTAACGTAGAAGTCATACCCAAAGCAGCTATCTAAGTTAGACCATCGACTCATTAGAACAAACATCAAAATTAGAAGAAAGAATAAAAATGAAAAGATGTAGTATATACTTAAAGGTAACTCCAACCAGACTGATTTAAACAAGCTGTGGGTTATTATCTCTATGCAGATAACCTTTAATCTTACTGGCCAGCCCTCCCCACTTTCCTGTGTTCTAGTCTCATATCACTGAGTGCTTGCTGGACATCTCTACCTAGAGGCCTCCAGGCGTCTCAAACTCAACCAGTCCAAAATAGAACTCATTATCTTTTCTCCTAAACTCACTCCCCTGCCCAGTCTTGGTCCAGAAAAACAGATGGCAAAACACACCTCTGCTATCATTAGGGAGGTGGGAGGCTCTATCTGTGGAATGTCACTTATGCTCTTAGAAATGGTGACTGTATTGGTTGGTTTTAATTAATTTTTTCTCCTATGTGACCTGCCCTTTATTTTTTAGAATTATTATAATTGTATTAACACATAAACTAATATTAAATGTAAAAATAATTTAACATACATAAATATTTATAATATTAAATAACCATGACAATATTAATGTGCTCAGTGAGTTTGCTTTGGGGTACAAAATTTCTCAAAACATAGTATTTGTGATCAAAGGATCACAAAACTACTCATAATTCTTTTTCAATTATTTTTTCCCTTTTATTTATCTTTGTCTTTTATTTATCTGTTCCTCCCACTACTTTCTCCCCCTCATTTAGTTAAAAACAAAACCAAAAATAAAACCTTTGGCATATACATACATAATCCAGCAAAACAAATTCCCATAATGGCCACATAAAAAATATTCATCTCTTTCTGCCCATTAAGCTCACCATCTCTCTGGTGTCAATCAGAAATCACAACTTCACCTTGGAAAATGTAGCAACTCAAGAAGACAAGTTCAAGGGGCTCCTTAACACTGGCAAGAGGTGAGTGACATGTTTCATCTTCAGCCCTCTGGCCTGCGGTATATCGTGGCATCGACTAGAGCAGGGGTGGGGAACCTCTGGCCTAGTGACTGCACCTGAGGACTTAGAGGGCCACATGTGGCCTCGAGGTTGCAGGTTCCCCACTCCTGGCCTAGAGCCTTTGGAGGTTGTTTTTTTCGATAAGTCTATTATCATGGTATAAATTGTTCTCTTGATTCTACTCACTAAACTCCTTATCAGTTCATCAAGGTTTTCTCTGTCTCCTTTGATATTATTCATGTCATCACTTCTTATGGCTCAATAATATCTTCATACACCATAATTTATTTAGTCATTCCCCAAAAGAAGAACCCTTATTTTCCAATCGGGGGCTGCCATGAAAAGATTTGGGTATGTATGGGTCTTTTTCCGCTAACTTTGATTTCTTTGGAATATAGGTCTAGAAATGAGTCAAAGGGTATGCAGAGCATTAATTTTTACTATGTACTGGACACTAATCTAGGGGCTGCTAGATGGTGCTGCAGTGGATAGAGCTCTGGGCCTGGAATCAGGGAGACCTGAGTTCAAATCTGGCCTCAGACACTTAATAGCTGTATGATCCTAGGCAAGTCACTTCACCCTGTTTGCCTTAGTTTCCTCATTTGTAAAATGAGTTGGAGAAGGAAATGGCAAACCACTCCAGTATCTTTGTCAAGAAAACCCCAAGTGGGGGGTCATGGAGAGTTGGACATGACTGAAATGACTGAACAACCACTAAGGAACTAGGTGGACTTCTGAAGATACAAAGAGAGGACTAAAATAAATAAATAAAAATATCAAAATGTTTCACAGAGGCTCACTTCTGTATAGGAAAGATCATATGATCCTAGATCTGGAACCTTAAAGGCCAATGAGTCAACAACCTTTCATAATACAGAGGAGGAAACTGAGGCCCAGAGAGGGGAAGTGATTTGTCCAA
>NW_020944455.1:2617773-2642734 GCF_900497805.2 Vombatus ursinus
GGGACCTCCGAGACAGTCCAACCCCCTCCTTTTACAGAGGAGGAAACCAAGGCCCAGGAAGGGGAAGAGACTTGTTCCAGATGGTACATAGGATCTTAGATCTAGAACTGAAAGTGACTTCAGGGCCTGTCTAGTCCAACCCCTCATTTTACACATGAAGAAACTGAGGCCCTGGAATTTTCAGTGGCTTGCCCATGGTCACGTAGGTAGAAAGCATCAGAGGGGAGATTTGAATCCAGGGCCTCAGATTCCAGAGTCTCTGCTTTTTCTACTAGTTCTCTCTGTTTCTGCTTGGAACCACTGAATCCATTAAATAAAAAATGAAATGGGTATATGTGTGACACACAACAAAACTATAGATTTCACATTGTTGTTGAGTTGTTTCAGTCATGTCTGACTCTTTGTGACCCCATTTGGGGGTTTCTTGGCACACATACTGGAGTGGTTTGCCATTTCCTTCCGCAGCTCATTTTACAGATGAGGAAACTGAGGCAAACAGAGTGAAATGACTTGCCCAGGGTCACACAGCTAGTAAGCCTCTGAGGCCAAATTTGAATTCAGGAAGATGAATCTCTTTGCACTGCATCACTTAGACAGGATCAATTAGGGACAATCAACAGAAGGAAGACATTAGCACTGAGGGGGATTTAGAAAAGCTTCCTGGAGAACATGGACTTTTAGCTGAGACTTAAAGGTGGAGATGAGTGGGGAGAGGATTCCAGGCATGAGGGGCCAGTCAGTGAAAATGCCCAAGTCTGAGGATGGATTGTTTTGTATGAGGAAGAGCAGAAAGGCCAATGTCACACTAGATTGTGGCTACTTGGGGAGGGGGCAGTGCAGAAGGCTGTAAAGGTAGAGGGGAGCCCAGTGGGAAAGGGCTTTGAATGCCAAGCAGAGAATTTTATGTTTGATCCCAGAGGTGACAGGGAGCCACTGGAGTTTTTTTAATTGGGGGAGAATGGTCCTATCTGCACTTTAGGAAGATGAATTGGAGCTGAGTGGAAGACATCCAAGAGTGGAGAGAGACTTAAGGCAGGGAGACCAACCAGCTGCCTATTGTAATAGTTCTGATAATGAAGTCCTGCCCAGGGTGGTGGCAGTATTAGAAGAGAGGAGGGTGAATGGGATGTACATTATACAGGTGAAATTGACAGGCCTTGGCAACAGGTTGGATATGGGGGGGCAGGTATTGTGAAGACTCTTTCTTTCCTTCCTTCCTTCCTTCCTTCCTTCCTTCCGAGGCTCAAGAGATGACCTTTCCAATTCTCAGCATATTGCTTTCAACCCAGGAAATCCTAGGACCACAGACTGCCAGGATTTAGAGCTGGGAAGGCCCTTTGACATCACCTAGCTCCACGCATCTCCAGACTCATCTCACATAGCTGTAGTTTTGCCTCCTTCTTTCCCTTTGTTCTGTCCAGCCTCCTCCCACCTGTGCTGCAGAAAAAGGCCAGGTTCCAATGAATGGTTCTGCTACATTATGGCAGGACAGACCGTCAGTTCCACTTGAAGGCCCAGAAGGACTTTGAAAAGGTCTTTGGCCCAAAATCGACAAGCCAGGTAGATCTGCTTCCCACCTAATGATTCTGACAGAGGAGTGAGGGAGGCAGATGCCCTTTCATTTTAGGATATGAGTACCTATTTATGAAGACACATTCATCTTGAATTCTATTACTCGGCACAGGAAAGCTCTGAATATCTAGTAGATTTCAATGATCAATCATAAACTTAATATTAAATGTCAATATAACCTACTCAACTGACTCTTTGCAACCACTCTCAATTAAATGACTTTCCAGGCATAAATGTCATCACCTTTTAGTCATTTCCTCTAAAAAAGTTGGAGAAGGGAGAAAACTGCCTATGGAGATCTGCCAAGTCAGACATCATAGGGCAGTGGGGTTTAACCTGGCCATCATGACTATACCTATATATATATATATATAGACGTATATACATACATATATACACATATATACATATACATACATACATATTTATATACACACACATATATATTAATATAACCCATTTCCTCTGTATTTTATTTTATGCATTTAAAAATATGATTCTGAGAAGAGGGCAATAGGCTTTCCTGTGGTTGCCAAAGGGGTCCACAACAGGAAAGAGCTTAGGAATCCTTGCCCTGGCCTAGAGAGAAGCTACAAGGAAGAGAGAAACAATGAGACCCCCAGAAGTTCCAAGGATGCTGAATCCAAGACAGGAGCCAAAAGGAAAATTCATGGCCTCCAAAGTCTACACACAAATGCCCAAAGGTGAAGCAACACAAAAGGTAAACTAACTTGAGGATGATTTTCCTGGGTTCATCCTATAGAAGTCAGTTGTACCCAATGTCTTTACTGTCCCAATGAGTTTTTTCTTTAATACAGTTCAATGTTCTGGACACCCTATCTTGTCATCTGCAAAGAATGCTATTAGACTCCCTTTGTCTCCAATATTAATCACTCTAATTAATGGTTTTTTTCCCCTGTCTTTTTGCAATTGCTACAATTCCCAAAGTAATGTTAAAGTAAATTAAATGAGTTTTTGTTTGTTTTTTCCCCCAAGAGAAATTCTTTCAGTGTTTCTCTATTGTTAACTATATATCAGTTCTTTGTTTAAGATATGGTGTCTGGCACATAGTAGGCACTTAATAAATGCTTTAAACAACAACTTAAAAATAAACCAGTTTGATCCACTAATAGTTGAGCTTCTACAGTTTCTATTCCTGTTCTGTGACATTATCATGAATGAGTCATCGAGGGCATTTTCTGTGATGATTGAATGAAAGCATATGGCATTTGGGAGGTTTTTTATTGACACTTTGTTTTAAATAGGAAGTTTGCCTTTGCTATTGCTACCTTTCTCTCTCTTTTGTTCAGTCATAGTTTTTCATCTGTGTTAAATATCTTTCTAATAGATTTGTTTAGCTTCTTAATACATAAATATGCATGCTTATGCAGAAAAACCCATGTTTTATGGAGGAAGGTTGCTTTTGTTTGTTTGTTTGGGAAACTTGAGCTGTCCATCATAGGATAAAAGAGTCAGGGACTGTGTAGTCCAACATCCTCACTCTACAGATGAAGAAATTCAGATGCAGGGAGTGGAAGACACTTGCCCAAGGTCACTCAACTATTGGCAGAGCTGAGACTGGACCCAATCAGCCTTTCATTCCTGTGACGCCCTTATGATGAAAAGACCTAAGTCCTCCAGGCCCAGGTGCCTTCACTGTAAGGACACAAGATTTGTAGGGGGCAGGCAGACTATCCTGCCAGCTACGCCAATTGTAAGGCCAAACGTAAGGGGGCTGATCTGTTCTGTCCCCTTATGTCAATTGTAGGGGTATAGACCCTGAGACAATACTGAGATACCCAACAAGGGGGCCCATGCCAGCTTGGTAGTAAATTTATGTGGGTCTGTTAGGGTGTGTTAGGTTAGTTGGGTTGGTTGGGGACATCCTTGGGGGCAGGAGGACAGAATGGTGTGATGGATCCCTGTAAAAACCCCAGGTCAGGTCAGGTGTTCTATAGAAACAGAACAAAAGAAGGCCTAGTGCCAGAGATGGTCTGGGTCACAGGCAAATGTTCCCATGGGATAGTTGGAGCTTTTTTGGTTGTTTATATTTATTTACTCAAGATAGTTCACATTCTTCTGTGGAGTCATAGGTCATGTTCCCATTCTGGCCCACCATTGTACACTCACTCACTTACCCAATGTGACCAGAAGGGGCTTTTTCCAGAGCCAGGATGATAGCCTAGCCTATGGCATTTGACCATAAACCTTTATTATAAACCTCTATCCACTGCATCCCCTAGCTGCCCCACCCCTCTCTTTTGACTATTAGGAGACACCCTGTTTTTACTGAGCTAAGGCCCAGCAAGCAGGCTGTGCCCTGAGCTTGGCATAACAACAATCCTTTTGTGCTCACCCTCTGGACGATCTCAGCCACAACAAAATCCCAGAACTGTTTCACAACAGCCTTAGGTGGTCCTTGAGCTTGGATAAGCACCTGCAGCACTTGTGTTCTGGTCATGAAGCCCTGCTATGAATCAAACCTGTCTCGTTGTTTGTTACCCCTCTTTGTCAGGGCTATAGCTCACTGCATAGCCATTATGTATTGAGATTTGCCCACACTAAAGCAGGTCTCCTCAGTATTAGAGGAGGCCCTGGCACATGTATCTAGCTTCCCTCTTCCAGTGGAATAAAGAAAGCTTTTTGCTTGTCACCACTGTTAACTCTTTGGTTTTATTTTGGTTTTATTTTATTTATTTTTCAGAGTTAATTGTGGTTGTGATAACTTGTGTGAGCTCTTTGGTATTTCCAGAGTTAACAGTGGTTGCATAACCTCTGTAACTGTTTGGTCATTTGTTTTCAGAGTTGACAATTATGTCCAACTCTTTGTGACCCTGTGGACCTCTGTCCATGGGGTTTTCTTTTCTTTTCTTTTCTTTTTAGGCAATTGGGGTTAAGTAACTTGCCCAGGGTCACACAGCTAGTAAGTATCAAGTGTTTGGTCTGAGGCCGAATTTGAACTCAGGTCCTCTTGACTTTAGGGTTGGTGCTCTATCCACTGCGCCACCGTTCTGAAGCAGGATTTGTGGGCCACCTGGATCTCCCCTGTCCCAAGCTTCTGAGAAGAAACTGGCCCAAGTACAAAGGCCAAGGTGAAGCCCTTTGGTGTCAGAGCCAGGGCTGAGGGTGGCTGGCAGTGAGGGCTTCAGCTGGTTTACAGCTGCAGCAGAGACCAGCAGAAGGCAGTCTTGTCCCGGCTGAGGCCTCATCTGGTAACTGGCTGAGAATGTGCAGGAGCCTGACATGGAGCCACACAACTTCTGAAGAACTGAGCTCCCAGGTTCTTGTTAGAGGGAGGTCAAATACCAGCAGAAGCAAACCCAAGGCTATCTGGAGTGATACCCAGAAGAGACAACCAATCTGAAGACAGAAAGAAGAAACATAGCATTAGATATGGTCCTAGGTCCTCAGAGGCCATCTAGGCCAACCCCCTCATCTTGATGCTCCCTCAGATACCCTAGCTTCTGGGTTCATCAGTCTACTCCATTCTGATGCCTGACTCCTCCACTCTCCCTCAGCTACATGCAGAAATGGTTATAGCCTTGATGATTCTATCAGTCATGAGTGTTCCACTTTACAGTTCATGAAGTCTGAAATTCTTTATCTGATCATAATCTTTTATCATTCTATCTTTCCCTCTGCCTTATGACTCGAACCTGGTTCTTCGTCCTCACTGTGACCTCCAATCCCTCCGCCCCTCAGTTCTTCCCCATGAGTCAGCCTTGTGTTGACTACATCACACACTCTTCCCTTCCCTATCTCAAACCCCTGGTAAGTCAGGTCAACTCTCCACTCTCCTCCATAGTCAAACCCCTTAACCTCTTGTCCTATAGCAAATCATGTCTGACCAAGCCTCAACTTTGGAGTATTCCCACCATCTACTGTCTTTTCACCTATTCACTTGCTGCTGAATAGAGGTGGAGGAAGTCACGAAACTGTGTGGACCCAGTGGTCCACTAGAAATATATGGGCCCTCACTGCAAGAAGGCAATCCTTTTACACATTCTTATTAGATTCACTATTGCACTCAGCATTATGGCTATTCTCAATCTTTTCACCCATGCTCAAGTCTCCCATGGCACTCTCTTCTTCTACCCTCTCAGTTGAGGATGTAGCCTCATACTTCACTCAAAAAAATGGAGGCTATTTGTCAACAGCTTCTCCCCTCCACTTTATCTCAATCACTTGTATGCCATCTGCATCTTTCTCCTCCTTTACCTCTGTCTCACATGAAGAGTTGGCCCTTTTCCTTACCAAAGCAAATTCCTCGATATTCACCTTGATTCCACTCCATCCCATCTTCTCCAACGGATTGCCCCACTCTCTTAAATTGTCAATCTCCATAGGCTCCTTCTTTGATCCTTCCATCCGTCAACCCACATCTCTCCTCTCCTTCTGGGCTAAACTACTTGAGAAACCTGTCTACAGTTGATGCCTCCATTTCCTTTCCTCTCACTCTCTTCTACACCCTTTGCAGTCTAGTTTCTAGTCTCAAAAATGGACTGAAGCAATTCTCTTCAAAGTAACCAATGATCTTACTAGCTGGGCAAGTCACTTAACCCCAATTGCCTCATCAAAAAAGCAAATAAATAAACAAACAAACAAACAAATAAACAAATAAATAAAAGTAACCAATAATCTCTGAATTATCAAATCTATGACCTGGGACCAATTCAATTTTTTCTTTGAGGCTTTGAATGTAGAAGTTTTGACCTTGTTGTGTTTTTCTGAGTTTGTGTTTTGATCTTCCCTGTCACCATAGTAACTTTCTATAGTCAGGATCTTTTTCTGCCCTTTGCTCATTTTCCAGGCTATTTCTTGACTTTTAAGTCAACGCTAAAGTGGAGCTCTGTTTCTGGGGTGGACGGGGCACCATCGCAAGCTTCAGGGTTTTTTTTTGTGTGGCTGTTTTCAGAGACAATCCTGGGGATCTGTAAGTTTTCAGTTCCGCCAAGGTGGTATGATCTAGGGAGAGATGTGTTTACTACTCTCCTGTACTACACACTGGTCTGTGAGTGATCACAAGCTCTCTTTTCCATCCTGGAATTGTAACCAGATTCCCAGCTCCCCTGTAGCCACAAGCTCTGATGCACTAGTAGTCCTCCTTGACCTGAAAATGAGACACAGGACTGTGACCCAGATCCAAGTATGGGCAATGCAACAAAGTCCTGCCCCTGGTACCAGCAAAGGAACCCCTGTAATCTCCTTCTGACCAGTTGTACGACCCACTTACCATCTGTGGGCTGAAAGGTCTGGAAACCACTACTGCCACCACTGATTCAGCTGCCCCCAAGGCCTGCTCCTGGTTTGCTGGGACCTGGTCTGCACTGGTGCAGCGTGCACTGGGCTGCACTCCACTCTCACCCTCGTGCAACAGACTTTTTCTGCAGATCTCCTCAATTGTCTTGGGCTAGAAAATTGTTTCACTTCGTCTTTTTTATGGGTTCTGCTGCTCTAGAATTGGTTTTGAGGCATTATTTAAAGGTATTTGGATAAATCAAAATAAATTAATTTAAAAAAATAAATAAAATTCTTGGATGCTGTGACTATAATGAAACATATTTTTCTTTTCTAGCATAAAGGTGAGCATTCATTGAGAACAGAATATTGCATATAGAGTTAACCTTGATCCCACTATAAGTTGTTTTTGACAAACTATTTTTCTTCATTACAAGGAAAGGTTCAATGAAAAGTGAAGGGGAAATCTGGAAATGACTTGATACTACATCATTAAAGTCATTTTTTTTAAATAAAAAAAAATAAAGGTATTTGGAGGGATTTGGAGGTGAGCCCCTGACTTTTCTCCACCATCTTGGCTCCCCACTTCAAATTGCCAACTCTAAAGGCCTTTTCTCAGTCCTCGTCTTTCTCGTAGCCTTTGACATTGACTATTACTCTCTCCTCCTAGATACTTTCTCCTCTCTAAGTTTTAATGATAAGACTTCTGTCTCCTAGTTTTCTTTCTGCCTATATGACTGTTGCTTCTCGGTCTTCCTTCTTGTACATCTGCTGGTCTGCCTGGTTTCAACTCCACAGAATAAAATGCCTCTCCCAGGATAAGCTCATCACTTCTAATCTCATCACCATGCTGCTAACTCAAGCCTTAATTGACACCACCTCCATCAGCCTTTTCTCCCCCCTGATTGGAGGGCCAGAGGCTAGAGTACCAAACTCCTCCCAATGCCTTCCTTTATAGAGGGCAGAAATGGGACTTTTCTGGCCTGCTCTATTCCACATCTCCCTGTCTTTTCCTATTAGATTGTAAGCTTCTTGAAGGCTGGCACTCTTTCTATTAATTATATCGCTAGAGCTTATCACAGTGCTTGGCACACAACAGGCACTTAATAAATGCTTGTCAAGTGACTTAACAATAGCTGACTTTTATATGTCCTCTTTACTCTGTTTGAGGTAGCCCACTGGTGAAGGCCTTCAGCACCCCTTGACTGGACTATTGCAATGGCTTCCTAATTGGTCCCCCTGCTTGAAATCTCTTTCTACTTCAGTCCATCCTTCACTCAGCTATCCAAGTGATCTTTCCAAAACTCAAGTCTGACCATGTGACTCCCCCCACCTCCCCATTCAATAAACTCCAGGATCCCTTTGTGCCCTAGTCAGACCACACAGAATCATAGATTTACATGTGAAAAAACTTTCCAGCTCATCAAATCCTACCTTCTCATTTTACAGCTATTTAAACTGAGACTTCGAGAGATGAAGTGAGTTGCCCAAGGTTACACATAGACCTACCCAGATGTGGAAGGGCCCTCAAAGGCCATCTAGTTCAAGCCCACCATGTACAGAGCAAAAAACTGAGGCCCTGGAAAAGCTAATTGACTTTCTTTGCAATATGATCATTGTTTCTAGCCCAGTGGAAATTTGCAGTCTTTTTTTTTTTTTTCAGGTGAGGCAATTAGGGTTAAGTGATTTGCCCAGAGTCACACAGCTAGTGAGTGTTATGTGTCTGAGGTCGGATTTGAACTCAAGTCCTCCTGACTCCAGGGCTGGTGCTCTAAACACTGCAGCTCCACCTAGCTGCCCCCAAAATTTGCAGTCTTAATTTGAGTAATGTGACCACATCAGAGGAATTGGAATTCACACTGATAGAAATCTAACTGTAATGAAAAGAAATGCTTACTTTAAGTTAATGTTATATCAAAAAAAAAAAAAAAAGAAGTGGATTTGCTTGTCTAAAGTCACACAGACAGTATTCAGCAAGGTGGGATTCAAACTTAGGTCTCCTGACTCCAGATCTAGTGTTTGTGCTACCCTGTCCCTCAAGAGCTCAATGTCTAAGGTGTTGTGTTCAACTCTAAGCACCAATTTGAGGAAAGACGAGTGCGCAGAGGAGGGTGACCAAGATGGTGATAGGTGTTGGGACTATATCATAGAAAGAACATTTAGGAGAACTGAGGATATTCAGACTAGAGAAAAGGAAACTTGATGACGACATGACAGCTATCCTCAAGCATTTAATGGGCTGTCTCTTAAAAGAGGCATCTGACTTCTTGGCTTTTCCTATTGGACAGCTTGAACTGGATATCCTGTTGATTGCTTAGTAGACACACCTATACGCTAAAACGTGCAGACACCTGAAAACATCACTTGTATAATACTAATAGTAATGTAGAGGGACGACTGTATTGTCCTCAAGCTACAGGGCCATTAATGGCTTCTGATGATCTCATCAAGCTACTCCTTTTGGGCCTAGTCCATGATGGTCTTGCATGGTATGTAATCTCTTCCAGATCTCATGGTCACCACCAGACATTATTCCACTATGCCACAGGGTATGTGGTTATGAAGCTTCTCCCAATACCCTCTCTCACACACTCTGTGTTCTAGCCAGACTGGCTTGCTTGCTGTTTCCCTGTACATGACAATTTATCTCCTACTTCCACATCTTTGCATAGGCTGCCCTGAAATGCTTGGAATACAGTTCTACCTGACCACTACCTTATAGAATCCCAGGCTTCCTTCAAAGCTCTGCTCAAGGATCATGTCCCACAGGAGGCCTATCCTGATCTGTCCTCCCCCAAAACTACTTTTGTGTATTTTGCATTTACTTACATGTGTGCAGATTGGTTTTCCTCCAGTGGAGGGCAGGGACTCTGGGATTTACTTTGGGATTCAAATTATTGTAGGTACCTTTGTGTCCCCAACACTTAGCACAGTACCTGGCACATAGTAATAGCTTAACAGATGTTTGTTGAATGAATGGATACATGCATGCATGTAAGTGCTATGGTTTGGGGGATGCAGAGGTCAATCTCCTTTGGGTTGGGCTTGGTATCCATCAGAATGCTTGGGGGAAGGTTCATGTTGGGAATATCAGAAGCAGTGTTTTGGAAGGTTCTGAGTAGACTCTGGCCAAATTCTTAGTTGAATCTTTCCTTAGAGCGGCCTCCTCCTGCCAAAACATTTACAATGTACCCCAGGGAAATATGTCAAGTGTGTTCTGTACTCTGAACATAATGGACTGGAGTTGGGGGGGGGTACTTTGTACTGGGAACAATTGGTTACTGTATTAACTTGCCAAATATGTACTAATCCTGATAAGGCCAGAAGTAGCTCAGAGTCCTTGAGCAATGTGGCGTTGGCAAGTTTGGGGGAGTACGATGTAAGCTATATTGTCTCACTGACAAAGATCAGAGTTGGGCAGATTTTAGCTCATTGTCCACATGGTTTGTCTAAGACACATGTATTGATAGACTAATGCAATTAGTTACCCATCCAACTATTTGCCAATATCTGGGCAATATGTATTTCTCATCTCATATCCACCAGTACAAAAACTAAAATACAGATGGTAAGACAGCAGCTGGTGTATGATTAACAAAGTTTTTTCTGAGATTATACAATTACCTGGATCTGAGTCTTAGGTGCAAGTGGAAGCTGGCCATAGAAGACATTTCCTGGGCAACAGATACACCTTTTACTTTTTTCTATCAGCTACTTCTATTTTTCCAGGTTAAGGTTCTTACATGAATATGGTTCTTTGGCATGATTGTGTGATTATGGAAACCTACTACACATTGGCATATTTTATTGTCCCAATGATTGATTTCCATTCTGTTGTTGTTAGAAGAGGTGTTTGAGCTAAAATGGCAAAATAAGACTTAGTGAGCTTGATTCTCTCCCTTTGACTTAGTAGTGTTAGTGTCTCAAACACTTCAAAGTGAGAAGGGAAAACGACTTTCCCCAGTTGGAAAGAAGGAAGAATATTCCCAGAGAACCAATAGGGTACTGGTAAATGTTTAACAGGTATGCATGAGAAGATTCTGGGAAGATGGTGGAGTGAGTCAGAAAATTCCAAACTCTCCAGATTTCCCCGACAAACAAGATAAAATAACCCCTCAGGGTGAACATGGTGGTAAAAATAAACAAGAGTTGGGGCAGAACAGTGGTCTTCGTGGGACACCTGCAGAAGATCCAAAGAAAAATCCCAGAAGGAGGTTTGGTCCCTGTGAAGAATAAATACCTCCAGGCTAGTTCCACTGAAACACAAGTGGCGAGCCCTGGGGCTAGCTGGGTAGGAGGTAGCCTTGGCTCCAGCCACAGGAACTTTCAGTTCCTGGACAGTATCAGGAATCAGGTATCCAAGCCAGGAAAGATTGAGGGAACCTCTGCTGATAAGCAACGCCAAATCCAGCTGTGCTGCCAAGACAGGGCCTTGGGCAAGAAGGAACCAGCATATACCCTGTGAATGCAGAAGCAGTGGGGTAGGGACACCACTGGCGGTGGGCACTTACAGGAGGTTGGAGGTCTTGGTTTCAGTTCCAGGCCAGAGGGGAGAAGTAAAGGAGGATCTGAGGCCAGAGGCACCATCCCCCATACCCCAGGACTAGAGATGATTGCAAAAAATAATCCACTACAAATGCCAAAAAAAAAATAAGCAAGAAAAGGATAAAGATTCAACCATAGAAAGTTACTATGAGAATAGAAAAGACCAGGGCTCTTCTTCAGAGGAGGCTACCAAAGCCAAAAAAAAAAAAAACCAAAAACAAACAAACAAAAGAAAAAAAAACCCAACTCTCTCTTACCCCAAAGAGTAATGTCAAATGGTCACCTGCTCAAAAAGAATACATAGAAGAATTTTTAAAAAGATTTTAAAAATCAACGACAGATATTGAGGAAAAATTTTTTTAAAAATAAGAATAATCTAAGGGAAAAAAAGAACATTTTGGAAAGAAAGTCAAACAGTTAGAAAAGAAGATCCAGAATCTTAAGGAAGAGAACGACTCCTTGAAAATTAGAATTGGGCAATGGGAAGCCAGTGAAGTTATAAGAGATCAAGAAATAGCAAAACAAAATATAAAGAATGAAAAAGTAGAAGAAAATATGAAATATAAGAAAAACAACTGATCTGGAGAACAGATCAAAAAGAGAAAATATAAGAATAACTGGACTACCTGAAAGCTATAATAAAAAAGAATCTTTATACAATAATACAAGAAATAATTAATGAAAATCATCCTGAAGCATTAGAACAAGAGGGGAGAGTAGAAATAGAAAAAAAAATTCACCAATCACCACCTGAAAGAGATTCTACAAGGAAAACCTATAAGAATATTATAGTCAAATTGTGAAACCACCAGCTCAAGGATGAAATACTATAAACAACAAGAAAAAAAAACAATTTAAATATGACAGTGCCACAACTAGAATCACACAAGACCTAACAATAGCAGCACTACAAGACCACAAGTCTTGGAACACTATATATTGAAGAGCAAAAGAGTTGGGCTTGCAGCCAAAAATATCATACCCTTTTATATGAGGAAATGTAAAACATATGTCTAAGATTGCTATTAGTAATTGGGTAATTGGGGCAGACCTGAGTATGATATGAATTTTAAAAGCAAAACTACTTAGGAACAGATAAAAAGAGTAATTAGTCTGTACAAATGAGGTGAGAGAGAAAGAACTGACACAGAGGAATTAGATGGGGGAGGAGGGCTGGTAGTTCTGGAATCGGGAATGGATTTAAGAAGGAACAATACATATATATATATATTCAGAAAGAAATAAAAGGCTAAGGAGATAGGGAGGGGGAAAGGATAAGGGTGGGATTTTTAGAGGGGAAGGTGAGGGAATAGAATAAGGGTGTTTATATTAATAGGAATGGGAGGGTAAGGAAGGGATTCTTGTAGTGGGGGTAGGTTAAGTAATAGGAAGGCAAGATAGCAGGCAAGAAGAGGAGTCAGGAGGGATAGGAAATAAGAGATATGCACAAACATAAAGATCAGGAGTAGAATTTATTAGGTAAAAAAAAGCAGGGATAGTAACCATGATCTCAGACAAAGTTAAAGCTAAAATAGATTTGATCAAAGGAGAAAAATAGGGAAACTACACACTATGCCAGCCATATTAATAATATTGTTTTAGACTATTTAAAATAACTAGACAACATAAGATTGTAATACTGCTGTGCTATAGGAAATGACAAGTTGGTGGACTTAGAAAAATATGGAAAGACTCAGACTTATGAAGGAAGAGGTTATCCACCCTCAGAGAAACAGAGGACAAATAAGTATAGTACTGTCTTACATATATGCATATGAATGTATATGTCTATATATGAGTATGATTATAGGTATCTAAGCATATATATACGTGTGTGTATGCATATATATCTTTGTGTCTATATGTGTATATGTTTGTTTGTATGTGTATATATGTATATGTGTATATGTATATATATGTATTTGTATATATATATATATTTATATGTATGTATGTGTGTGTTTGAGTGTGTGGGTACCCACACTCAATTGTACCTTCTTGGGGGGAAAAAAGAACAAAGTAAAAAGTGTACAGCAGAGAACAAAAGAAAACTTATAAGGAAGCAAAAAGATAGACAGCTTTGAATATAACACATAGTAATTTATTATATAGACTTTCTTGAAATGGAAATTTATTGCTGTATATTTCGAATCCTCTCTTACATTCTGCTGTGCACATGGCAATGCTTTTTTTTCTTGTTTTGTATTTAAGTTTATAACATGTTTCTTTTTTCTTTTCTTGTTGTGTATTTAAGTTTTGTATTTACGTTTAAATAAATTAATTTTTTAAAAAATTAAGCACCAACCCTGGAGTCAGGAGGACCTGAATTCAAATCCGGCCTCAGACACTTGACACTTACTAGCTGTGTGACCCTGGGCAAGTCACTTAACCCCATTGCTAAGCAAAAAAAAAAAAAAAATTAAAAAAACAAGTATGCATGCCACACCTTTAAGTTGCATCTGCATTATTAGTGTTTTCCCCATCACTTCCTTCAGTCTACAGTCTCTAGACTATGAATCAAACAATAAATTGAGCCCAGATTTGCCCGTTTCTGAGGTATAAATGCTCACAACATGGGGCAGCTAGGTGGTGCGGTGGATAGAGCACTGGCCCTGATGTCAGGAGGACCTGAGTTCAAATCCAGCCTCAGACCAACCATTTGACACTTACTAGCTGTGTGACCCTGGGCAAGTCACTTAACCCCAATTGCCTTTAAAAAAAAAAACATAAAATGAACACTCACACCAAAATCTTACCAATCAGCTGATTAAGTCAGTATGAGCTGGTTCCAAGGTGTGCACCCCTGTGAAGAATTATCATCAGAAACTGCATTCTAGAGGCTTCTAGGGGAAAGAAAGAACCAGTGCTATCCCTTGGAGATGAGCAGAAGCTAACCCTCTACTTTTCAGAATCTGAATGGAAGTTCCTGAGTGGAAGGATATTAGCTATGTCACTGTGGGTTTCTTACTGACCTTCCCTATGAGCCCTCAAAGCCCGAATGGTATTCTATGATATGTGTGTTTGTATCTATGTGTGTAAAGCATTTTGCAAAGCTGTATGAATGTCAGTTACTCCTACTATTACACATCCAACAATGTTTGTGTATGTGACACAATAATTAAATAGTACTTCATATCAAGGGAAATTACTAAAAATAGTACTGATTCTACATATAAGATTACCAAAATTAGGAAAGAAAACCAAATTTTATTTGGCAGTATAAAAGTAATGCTAATCCAAAGTATGCTGTTGCAGATGGAGTGTTCGACCTAGAGTCAGGAGGGCCTGGGTTCAAGTCTTGCCTTAGATACATCCTAGGTGTGTGACTTTAAGCATTTAATATAAGGGACCTCAGTTTCTTCATTTATAAAATAAGTGCATTGGACTCAAAGACCTCAAGGTTCCTTTATGCTCTGAATCTATGGTTCTATGTTCCTATGATCTTAATTAAAACTATTTATGTAAACTTTCTTTTTCATTTATTTATAATTACCAAGAAGTACAATAACCAATGGGTTTTATTAAGTATGTGTTTATTTTAACTTTGTTGTAAATCTTTATCACAACAGGAAATTCACCTCTATATTTTTTTGGGGGGGGGTTGGGTTTTTTGTTGTTGTTGTTGTTTTTGGTGAGGCAATTGGAGTTAAGTGACTGGCCCAGGGTCACTCAGCTAGTTAAGTGTCAAGTGTCTGAGGTGGGATTTGAACTCAGACCCTCCTGATTCCAGAGCCCATACTCTATCCATTGTGCCACCTAGCTGCCCCCCTGTATGTGCTTAATATCATAATTTGTTGCTTATTTATGGATCTTTGATGCCAAATTAAAAACAAAAATTGGAACACAGCAACATCCCTATAAGAAAAAAAAAAGAATTGGGCAGGTTCAGGAGCATGCTGGGAAATGAAACTGATTTGGTCCCACTGTCAAGGCTTTGAAACCATAGCAATCTTAAATTTGGATAGCAGCACTGGGTGGATAGTCAGTAAGGGTGGTGTCTTAAGGAGCTTGGAGTTTCAATTTTAAGACTTAGCAGCTTTTGTGCTTCCAAATATCATGTACTGATAGCAAAGGAAAAGGGAGAGAGGAGAAGGAAGTCCATTGTAGATTTGGAAAGAAATATGGAAGAGAACTGAAGATAACAACACGCCCAAAATAACTGTGTATATTTCATATCAGAAATCATTTGTGCCACTGGGGAAGTCTCAAATCACAATGTACTGAGGTTGGCAGAACCATAAAGATTATCTAATTCAATCTCATTTTACAGATGAGAAAACTGAAACCCATGGGGGTACAGGTTAAACTACATTGCCTTTTAACCATCCAACTCTGAGATTCTATGATTCTGGGAAATGACTTGCTCAAAGTCACACATAGCAACATAGCTCTTAGAGCTGGAAGGGCCCTCAGAGGCCACTGAATCCAATCTTCTCATTTTACAGAGGAGGAAACTGAGGCCCAGGGAGGGGAAGGGACTTGTTCAGGGTCATTCATTGTTTTCCTTCGTTCTCGAAAAGGACCATGACATCAAGGAACGTGATGTTATGACTTGCAAGTGGATTGAATTTAAGTGAGGGAAGGCTGTGCAAAGTCACCAGCCTCACTCTCTCCTCTGGTGCCATTTGGATCCAGTGGCAAAATATAGATCAGGACGACTGGAGATGGCCCCGGATGCAGTGGGAGGTCTTGGCCTTTTTAAACTAAGGTCTTTCCCAGGTCTCTTGACTGAGGCAACACCCATTCAGTGACTAAGGGTGGTAAGAAACGAGGCAAAGAATGGCCTCTTTTACCTAGTTGAAAAAAAAATCAACCTTGGAGGCAAAGACCCTGAGGGTTTCTGGCCAAAACAGAAACATTTGCTATTTACACTCATTCTGAGCCATCAGAGTCCCAACAATGACCAAGTGAGGCCTATTGTTGGCCAATCAGTGAGAGCCAGAGTGATTTGGGTTTAAGGCCTGGTCCTTAAAAAAGAAATCACAGGGTCACACATAGCATCATGGCTCTAGGGTTAGAAGGGCCCTCAGGGGCCATCTAGTCCAACCCCCTCATTTTACAGAGAGGGAAACTGAGGCCCATAGAAAGTAAAGTAACTAGCCAAGATCATACATAGGATCCCAGACCTAGAGTTAGAAAGGCCCTCAAAGGCCATTGAGCCCAACTCCCTCATTTTAGAGACGAAGAAACTAAGTAAAGCCCACAGAGGTTAAACGATTCATCCAAGGCCATAGTAGTAAGCGGCAGAGGTGATATTTGACCTCACATCCTCTGATTTTAGAGCCAGCTTTCTTTCCACTGTACCAAAGACTCATTCTATCTTCTTGCACACATGGAAACTTGGATCCCAGAAGATATCACATCCCTGCCCTGTGCCTTTCCATTATGGTGTGCTCCTTTACTCACCCCCGCCCCAACATAGTGGTCCTTGAGGGGGCATAGCCCTTGCTCCCTATCGCCATTTCCAGAATCTACCTCAGCAGACAGCACTCAGAAATTTCTCCTCCACTGAGGTTCCTTTTATCCAGATTTATCACTCAACCCAGATCCAGGTAGCTGCTACTTACCAGCCTCTAGGTCCTTCTCCCTCCTTTATCAAGGAATTTAGCACCTGGCTCCCAGACTTCCTTGATACCTCCCAGAAGCACAGAATTTCAGAGTTCCAACCTCAGTGGCCATCTGGTCCAGCCTATGTGTGAAAAAGAATCCTTTTTAAAACCTCCTTCAGCCTCTGCTCCACAGTCTCCCAAGAAGGGGATCTACACATCTCCCAAGGTAGCTGACTCCACTTTGTGACAGTGCACATTGGTAGGAAGGCTTTCCAGGCATCAATCCTCAATTTTCCTCTTTGCAACCCTCCCTGTATTTCCCCTGGTTCTGTCCAATGGGGCCAAACATTTGTAACAATAGTTCTTTACATATTATTTTCCCCCATGAGATTGTGAGCTCCCGGAGGGCGGGGACTACTTTTGTCTTTCTTTGTACCCCTAGTGCTTGGCACGGTGCCTGACACATAGTAAGAACGTAATAATTGATTTAATGACTTACAGCGAAAGAACCTAAGGTCTGAGGAATTGAAATGAATAACTCAAGGTCACACAGGTGACCTCACATAGAGGTGAGGTCCTTTGAAACTGACATGGAGCCATCTACTACTCTTTGACTTTCTTACCATAGCCTCTGCCTGGATATTTGATTGATTGATTGATTGATAGCTTTTCAAGTACTCCGGCCCCTCAATTCATCCACTTCCTCAAATCACATGACCACCTCATTTATTTCACCTCAGTGGCTGTCAGGGATGATTACATCTTAGATCATCAATACCCACAACTGAGTTTGACCTTAACCTAGTGAATTCTCTCTGATTATAAAGGGAATGGGGGTGAAGGGAAAGGGAAGAAGGGAATCAACACTTATTAGGCACCTACTGTGTGCTTTACATTTCGCATTGTGCTAAGTGCTTTACAAATATTATCTCATTTTGAACCTTACAACAACCCTGGGAGGTAGGTGCTCTTATTACCCCCATTTTACAGATAAGAAAACTGAAGCAGACAGAGGTGAAGTGATATGCTCAGGGTCACACAGCTAGTAAGCATGTGAGGCTAGATTGGAACTCAGATCTCTCTCATAATCTTTTATCTTTCTGTAATAGGAAGATGGGCCTTTTCTGTGATGGCAGGATTGCTGTCAGCATTTAGCCCCCTCATTTTTCCACTTTCAATGTATCTTTTTGAAGCTTATCTGAGTCTCAGAGAAGCTTGCATGCCCAGGTACTAGTCACCAGAGGGACTAGTCACAAGAGCAGGAAAGACATTTTCTTTCTTTTTGTTTTAGTTTTTTTTTTTCTAAGTGTAAAAACAATTTTTAACATTTGTTAAATTTTGAGTTTCAAATTATCCTCCTCCCTTCTTTCCTCCCTCCTTGAGAAGGCAAGCAATTTGATACATATTATACATGTGCAGCCATGCAAAATATATTTCCATATTAGCCATGTTTTGAAAGAAGAAGCAAACTAAAAAAAAAAAAGAAAGAAATTTTTTTTAAAGTTTGCTTTGACCTGCATTCAGATTCCATCAGTTCTTTCTCTGGAGGTGGATAGTATTTTTCATCATGAGTCCTTTGGAACTGTCTTGGATCCTTGTGTTGCTGAGAAGAGCTAAATCATTCTCAGTTGATCATACAATGTTGGTCTTACTATATCCGATGTTCTCCTGGTTCTGCTCACTTCACTGCATCAGTTCATTTAAGTCTGAAAGATATTTTCTATTGAAAAGAATGTGTTTAGTGGGCACAACTAGGTGGCACAGTGGATAGAGCTCTGGCCTTGGAGTCAGGAAAATAATGTGTTTATCCTTAATTTCAGAAAGACAAAGTGGGATGTGAAAGGGAAGGGGGGAAATAAAGGCCTGCTGAGGTTAAAAGGTGGTGAATGGAATTGAATTGACCTAAGATCTGAAGAGGGCATCTAGGTGGCTCAGTGGATAGAGCATAGAACCTAGAGTCAGGAAGACCTGAGTTCAAATCCAATCTCAGACACTGGCTGTGTAACCCTGAGCAAATCACTTAACTCTGCCTCAATTTCCTCATCTGTAAAATGAGTTGGAGAAGGAAGTAGCAAACAACTCCAGTATCTTTGCCAAGAAAACCCCATATGGGGTCATGAAGAGGCGGACATGACTGAAAAACAAAAAGATTAGAAGAATTTCCATTGCAAAAGGTGAGCCTGCCTTAGCTGCCTGAGGAGGCCTTTTGTGTTCCAGCACAGTGAGGATAAAGTCCTAACAAAGAGCTAGAAGTGTGTTGACTAGTCCTGAGGCTTATTCATTTAATTTTATTCATCTACCTCTGCTTTGAACTCTTGCCTCCTCCAGACTTCTCCATTTCTAGTACTCCCAGTAATCCAGCCAGGCTCATACTTTTGGAGTTAGTCCAGTTCCCCTGATCTCACCTTCTCGTCTCATATCCAATCAGTTGACAACATCTATCAATTCTCAACTCTGCGGCATTTCTTACCTCTATCCATCCCCTTGTCTCAAGTGGTGTTGTTTGTCCTTCGTGTTCAAAGAGGACCTATGACATCATGGGGTGATGGCGTGACTCTCAAGTGAATTGGATTGAAGTGAGGCAGAGTTGCACAAAGCCTTCAATCTCATTAACACAGCCCCCACTCTAGCCCTTAGAACGTCTTTCTTAAATTGCTTTTTTTTTTTGGAGGCAATAGGGGTTAAGTGACTTGTCCAGGGTCACATAGCTAGTATGTGAACTCAGGTCCTCCTGACTCCAGGGCCAGGGTCACCTAGCTGCCCCGTATTTCCTAGAGTTTTGTAAAACCTCACAGAATTCAGAATTTGAGAATTGTGAGATCAGTAGTTATCTAGTCAGTCACACCCGAAAAAGTTCCCTCTAGGGGGCAGCTAGGTGGCACAGTGGATAGAGCACCGGCCCTGGATTCAGGAGAACCTGAGTTCAAATCTGGTCTCTGACACATAACATTTACTAGCTGTGTGACCCTGGGCAAGTCACTTAACCCCATTGCCTAGCCAAAAAAAAAAAAAAGTCCCCTCTACAACACAGTTGTCAGGTAATCATTCAGCCTCTGGTAAATGCCCTCCAGTAGAGGCCTTCAGCCTCTTCTTGTATTGGTGAATTCCTCCTGGGGTCTTCATTTCATGAAGAGGTCCAAAGCAGGCTCCATTCCCTTCTCAGCCCTGTTTCTGACTCTTGTACCTCCAAATCATGTCTCTGCTGCTGTCTCTTCCTGGAACTCTCCTCAACACTTGGGGCCTTCTTACCCTGAACATCCCACCATCCCTGTGACCTTCTGATCCTGAAATATCCATCTGTCAGACTTGCCCTCTTCTCCCACTAGTGATTTCCTCCTGGAGCCCTCATTTTGTAGAGGGGCCCAGACTGGCCTTCATCCCCCTCCTGGCCCTGTTCCTGACTTTGAGATTTCAAAAACATGTTGCCATGGTGGGTACTGCCACTTTTCAACTCCCTTTTATATTTTATCTTCCTCCACTGGAATGAAAGCTTCTAGAGGGCAGGCATTGTCTGCTTCTTTTTGTATCACCAGCACTTGGCATGGTGCATTGTACATATTGAGCACTTACTAAATGCTTTCCTTCTTTCTTCTTTAATTCTTCCCTCCTTCCCTATCTCCCTTCCTTTTTTCCTTCCTTCCTTCTCTCCCTTTCTTCTTTCCTTCTTTCCTTCTTCTCTCCCTTTCTTCCTTCCTTCTTTCCTTCCTTCCTCTATCCCTTCCTTCCTTTCTTCCCTCCCTCCCTCCTTCTTTCCTTCCTTTTTCCTTCCCTCCTTCCTCCTTCCCTCCTTCTCTCCCTTCCTTCCTTCTTTCTTCCTTCCTGTCTTCCTTCCCTTCCTCCTTCCTACCTTCCTTCTTCCCCCCTCCTTTCCTCTTTCCCTTCATCTCCCCCTCCCTTCCTCCCTCTCTCTCCCTTCCTTCCTTTTCTCCCCCTCTCCTTCTTCCCTTCCTCCTTCCCTCTTCCCACTACCTCTTGAGGCAGCCTGTTCCGCTTTTGTACAACTTGAATTGTTAGGAAGTCTTTTCTCACATCAAGCTTAGTATCTTGCAGTTTCCAACCTTAGCTCCACATCGGGCTCTCTCAATACATGCCAAAAAGATACGAGCATGCATCTCAATCTGTTCCAATGGTGACAACATCCACTGGTAGTTTATCCACAACTAGAGAAACAGGGACAGGTGATGATGGAGATGAAGTATTCGTGGAGACCGAACCTGAAGGAATTAGTTCAGCAGCCGGCCTAGAAATTGACGGTCACCAGGAGGAAGAACCTGTTTCAGGCGCCTGATGAGTCTGATCCTCCGTCTACCAGCCAAGATCCTCCATCCAGCTCCCCTGCAGCTCTTTCAGAGGGTTTTCTTCACTACCACCCTGTGAGATGCAGTGAAAGGACTAGTACTCAAGTTTTAAAGACAAGGAAATGGGAGGTTCTGAGAAATTAAGTGACTTTACCCATGATTACACAATTAATACTAGCAGTGTTCAACCTAAGCCTTTCAGACAAGTTAGGCTTCAGCCTCAGACTTTGAGAATGGGGTTCCAGGGTCATCAGTTTAACCGACAAAGAGGCGTGACCCATGCAATGGGAGGCAGAGGAGGACTAAACAGAGGAAACATCAATTAAAAGTTTTATAGGGGCAGCTAGGTGGCGCAGTGGATAGAGCAGTGGATAGAGCACCAGCCCTGGAGTCAGGAGGACCTGAGTTCAAATCCGACCTTTGACACATAACACTTACTAGCTGTGTGACCCTGGGCAAGTCACTTAACCCAGATTGCCTCACCAAACAAAAAAAAAAGTTTTGTGAACTATTATTGTAGTTGTGAATAAGACTGTCAAATCTGCTACTGTTTTAGTGTAATGATTGTTGAGGTTAAAAGTGCTTCATACTAGGGGTGGCTAGGTGGCACAGTGGATAGAGCACCAGCCCTAGAGTCAGGAGGACCTGAGTTCAAATCAGATCTCAGACCCATAACACTAGCTGTGTGACTCTGGGCAAGTCACTTAACCCCAATTGCCTCATCAAAAAAAAAAAAAGATGCTTTGTACTTAAATCGATATGTACACATTTGGACATCTTTATTAATAAAATCATTTCTGTGTCAAAATACTGTTTTCTTTAAATTTTTCATATCTTTTGAAATCAGAGTTAAGGACATTCATACCAGGCATTGGACAATGTCTATCCGGAACAAGTGATGATTAAGTTTGCTGTTCTGCTAGGCACATCAATGTTGCAATATCGATCTAAATTAAAAGAAAACATTTTTAATTAAAAAAAAAGAATATGTGCCCAAAAAAGTGTGATCTCAGTGACCGCAGGGACACACGTGGTAAGAGGCTTCTTATCCAGTCTCAGAGAGAGGCCCAGGACTCCCAGGGACCATAGATTCTAATCTAACACCCTCCCAAGAGGATCTTCCCCTTCTCTCCCACTGTGTTGGAAAGATAGAGAGGTTAATTGGGAGCAACCTAGAACTCCTGGGAGACATTTGTGGGCTGCAGTCATTGGGAATGCATTTAATTGTTTAATACAGTGGAGCATTTAATAATTGCTGCAAACTCTTGTCACTAGCTTGCTTTGCTATTACAGTTATCCCTTTCACATCATGGGGGTTAGGGACATGGCATCCCCGCTATCTGGAAAATCTGCGTAAGATGTTTTGGCCCTCCCTTTGTATCACAGAAGAAGTCTGAATTATTAGGGTATTGAAAGATAAAATATGTTGATATTACACAATACTATACGTGTATTTTATGCATCCCTGAGTTTCTAAACTTTTTCTGTGTCATCTGGGGCTTCTGCAAAACTTCAAAAAAATTCCCATTTAATTTCTTATGCCAACCCACTATGTATTGAAATAACAATGGGGAGAGTTGGGATATGGAAGGGATAACTGTACTACACTGTCCTTGCTTTGAATTAATTTGGCATTTAACTTGGTCAGTATGAAGAGACAGATTGATGGCAGCATAAACCAAAGACTGATTTGTGGGAACCCTCCCCCTCCCCCCCAAAATAGAACCTGATGCATGTAAAGTCAGTGATTGGGGTTCAGAATCATGGGCTAAAATGATCTGTGAGTCTGTTGGATACCCCACATAGAATATAAGCTCCTTGGGGACAGGCACCATTTTGGGGTTTTCCCTTCATCTTTACCATCTGCAGCCGAACCTTGCACATTGCAAGTAGATAAGAAATGTTTATGCCTTTTGCTTTTATGTCATATATGTGTATATATATATATATATATATACACACACATGTACAATACATATACATATCTATTATATTTATATATGTATATGTGTATTTATACACGCACATACACTCTCCTTATTCTTGCTCCAGATATATGTATATACAATACATAGACACACATGCGCATATATACAGACATGTACATAGCATACATGTGTGTATATACACACATTCCCCTCATCCTTGCTCTCTGTATATGTACATGAATGCATATATACTACATATTCTGTGCATTGTAGACACACCCTTCATCTTTGCTCCAGATATATGTATACATACATATATACATACATGCATACACACACATATGTACACATAGGTATTGCAAACCCCTTCATCCTTGTGCCATATATATATATGTATATATACATGTGCGTGCATATACAAGTACAAATACAAATATATACACAATACATGCATGCATACACACTCCCCTCATCCTCGCCTTAGAGTGTGCATATGTGCACACATATATACATATACATACACTCTGCATGTGTGCATAAGTACACATTGCTGCATACACATGTATGCTCCCTTCATCCTTGCTCCAGATGTGTGTGCATATGTGTACACATGTATACATACACATGCACTGTGTGTGCATATGTACACATGTACTGCATATACATACATGCTCCCCTCATCATTGCTCCAGGTGTGTGTGTGCATATATGCACATAGACAGTGCATGCATGCATACACATGCACACACTCGCCCATTCTGCTGGGAGGAGAATGACACATGGTGTTATTGTGTGTCCTGTGATTGATATTGGTTGTTCCCTTTCCCCAAGGTCCACCACTGTTTCCTGACCTTCTCGCTGACAGCACATTATGACTGGCTCTGTTTACTGCCTTCGGCATCAGTTTGTGCGTGCCTTCCCAGCCTTCCCTCATGAGCTGCATCCTGACTGCTGGTGAGGTATCTGCCTCCTGGCCTGAGCCTCTACCCCTGCTCCCAGTTCCCCTGTCCTCGCCTCAGCCACTGGCATTTGGCAGCCCTGCTCCAGGTTACAAAAGAAAATTGAGTCTTAACCATTCCCCAGTGAGGATCCTTTCAGCAGCGTTTTGAGCAAGTGGCCATCTTTGAAGGCCTCCAGTGAGAGTACACCTACCACCTCCCAACGAAGCTCATTCTACTGAACTTATGTCTCCCAATCTCCTCTTCATTATTGTCGTTCAGTCATTTTAGTCATGTCTGACTCAGTTTTTTCATCTGTAAAAAGGGCTTGAAGAGGAAATGGCAAACCAGTCCAGTATCTTTGCCAAGACCCTCAAGTGAGATTATGAAGACATGGACTGAAAATGATTGAAAAGTAACAAAACGTCCTGAAAAGTCCCAATCTTGAGCTCATGCTTAGCTCCAGCTGGCAGATCCACCAACTTCCAGTCTCAATCCCGAGATCATGAGTGATGGCCCAACCCTTAATGAGTCATTCTGTATAGATGGCTTACATTCCCTTAGGCCACTAGAATCCAGTTTGGATTCAGTCAAAGGGCCACACTTGAGGACACAGAGGGCAAGGATTTGTTCTGTGAAGTTTGGATTCAGTCAAAGGGCCCACTTGAGGACCTAGAGGGCGAGGATTTGTTTTGTGAAGTTTGGATTCAGTCAAAGGGCCACACTTGAAGACCTAAAGGGGATTTCTTCTGTGAAGTTTGGATACAGTCAAAGGGCCACACTTGAAGACCTAGAGGGCAAGGATTTGTTCTGTGAAGTTTGGATTCAGTCAGAGGGCCACACTTGAAGACCTAGAGGGCAAGGATTTGTTCTGTGAAGTTTGGATTCAGTCA